>NW_027531899.1:2293213-2331685 GCF_008692635.1 Crocuta crocuta
AAAAAAACAAAAAAAAATAAAAAAAAAAAAAAAAAGAAAAAAAAATCAGACTAACAAAATAAGCCATCAATAAAAAGACTGATGTTATTCTGAGATACCAGATATTCAACTTAAAAAAAAAACAGATATTCAACATTATGAAAAGTAAGTTTTATTTTTTTTTAAGTTTATTTATTTTGAGAGAGAGAGTGAGAGAGAGCACAGCTGGAGAGGGGCAGAGAGAGGGAGAGAATTCCAAGCAGGTTCCCCACTGTCAGCACTGACCCTGACGCGGGGCTCAATCCCATGAATTGTAAGATCACTACCTGAGCTGAAACCAAGAGTCAGATGCTCAACCAACTGAGCCACCCAGGAGCTCCATTTTTTTGTTTGTTTGTTTGTTTTATTTTGTTTTAAATTAAGACTTGCTTTTTCAAGTGTATGTGATGGGCCTAATGTAGACCCATCTCTTGGGGCTGCTGAGAGGGTTAACTAAGTTAACCAAGCACCTGCAATGCCTGGTACGCCATCAGCGCACAATTAAGTGTTCTGCATTATCTCCAGTACCCTGGACAGTGCCCTGACACACAGTAGGCACTCCCTGGCCCAAGGGGGCCCAGCCATCTGCAAAAAGGAGGCCCAGCCCAAGGGAGGAGATGACATGGAAGGCCTCTAGGAGCCAATGGGATGGTCCTCTAGGCAATCAGACAAGTAGGTAAACAGACCTGCCCAGAAAAAAACCGGTTCTGCAGCCTTTCTCCAGCTGCTATAGGCACTCTTCCCAGAGCCTGCCTCTCGACTTTGATCTAGGAGGTATAATTGTTTCCCTGATTAGATGGATACAACTCAAGGGGCTTTAGAACTGTGTCCCTCACAAGCTTTCTTACAGCACTCCAGGCTGGAGCCCAGCAGTCCCACCACAATCCATGGGTTACTTTCTGCAAATCGACCCAACACCATGGACGTGTGTCATATTGGGAGGAGAGCCCCTCCTGATGGTTAGACTTGCAAATACTTATGGAGCACCCCTGTGATTATGTATTTCTATACTACTGGGAGAGACAATTAAGAAAATTCTCGATTTCCCAGCCCTCCTTGAAGTTAAGGGCAGTCACGGGCTTTATATGGCCTGTGACACATAAAGAGGTGTCTAGTGGAATTACCATTCTTGACTAAATAGATAATCCTTTCCTCCAGATACTTGTAGGAGGGTGTTTTTTGGAAGTGGTGAGGGTTAATGGTAACAAAGGGCACTATTCCCCTGCAGTGATGGTGGCATTTTCATCACTGACATGAGGTTCCCCAGAGTCTCATGTAGAGATGGAAAGCAGAGGGTGTGGAAAGCAGAAGGTGTGCAGTAACAATAATAATAATAATAGCTGGCATCCAGTGATGTCACTACTTGCATGCAGTATTTTAAGTGCAATACAAATGTTAACTCCTTTCCTCCTCAGCACAGGACCAAGAGGCAGGGGTTAAGTTACTTGCCCAATGTAGAGAGTAACTGCAAGGGGTTATCAGTACCCAGGTGGTCAGGCTCCCAAATCAGAAGTCTTCACTGTGAGCTATACTAAGTATGGGCCCAAGCCAGGCCTATAAAAATACATGAAGCCTTCACCACCACATACTGAGCACTTACTATGTGGCAACCTTGGAACTGAGCATGGTGTGTGTGTTACCCTCCAAAAAGCCCTGTGTTTGGCACCGTGACTGTGCCTACTGAAAAGATGAGAGGTGATGGACTTGCCTTGTGTCACATGATTGGTAAGGACTCTTGAGGCCAGAGGTACAGGCCTGCAAACCACTAGACACTGGATCACACCTCCTGGGAACAGTTTACAAGAGAAATTTTCTTTCATTATTAACCACCGTCAATAACCTGCTCTCAAGGACATTCTTGGCCTCTCCTTTGCCACACATGATGAAGGCCACATGCACTTGGCCATAGAGAAAAGCAGGGCATGGAAGGAAACAGAGCAGAACCTCACACCCAGGTGCTCCTCGAATCAAGGCCACTGTCCCTCCCTTGACCTTCAGGCCCTGGCAGCCAGAACAGGGCCCTCCTCCTTTGCTTTAGTCTCACAGGCCCTCCCTCTACCCTGGAGGAAGCCATGCTCCCCGGGACCTCTGCACATGCTGTTCATGCTGTTTTCTCTGCCCAGAATGCTCTTCCTCAATACACACCTTTCTCTTTCCCTTAATTAACTCCTACCCATCCTTCAGTGTTCAACCAGTGGACTGGAAAAACAGATTTAAGGAAAAAAAAAAAGTGCAAACTGCAGAGCAGGGTGTTTGCTACATTTTGTATGAGGAAAGGAGTATAAAAATAGGTTATCAGTATTTGCATTAAAACACTTTTAAAAGGATATGCAAAAACTAATACAAATGACTGCTTAAGGGGTGGAGGAACAAGGTAAGCAGGAAAAGGAGCAGCAGAGAAAGACCTGCCAGTGTGTGTCTACAACACACACACATACATACACGCACACAAGTGGACTTTTCAAGCATACCAATGCATGGCCTAAAGGGTCACAAGTAAAAACAAAGCAGGGGTAATGGACAGAGAGGGTCAGAGAAGGCATCGGAACACATCCTTGTGTGGGATTGCCTGAGAACATCTGACTGTGGATTCCTGAGCGCAGGCCCAGACGTGCTGTGGCTGCCAGCCGGGAGCCTGCCACGCAGCTGGTGCCCAAGAAATGCTTAGGGCGAGTGTGAGTGGATGCAACAACCAACCCACCTCCCGCCACACACCTGGGCTTGGCCCACAACCTGCAGCCCGCCTGTCTCCATGAAACAAATGGGTGAGGGGGGAAGGGAACGGTCACCTTGCAAGGAAAGTGCTCTACGACACGCTGCTGAAGGAAAGCGTGTAGTGCAAGGATCGGCAAACCTTTTCCGCAGAGGGCCGGAGAGTAAATACTTTAAAGCTGGTGGCCATGTGGTCTCTGTTGCAACTGCTCACCTCTGCTGTTGTGCGCAGCCACACACCATATGTAACCAAAGGAGCTTGGCTGTGCTCCAGTAAAACTTTATTCATAGATGCGGAAGCCCAAAGGTCATGTGATTTCACATGTCATGAACTGTTCTTTTGATTTTTTCAACCATTAAAAATGTAAAAGCATCAAAGCCTGGGTCATACAGAAACAGGCAGTGGGGTCAAATGTGGCCCGTGGGCTGCAGTCTGCTGCCCTCGGTGTTGAGGAGTCTGGCCAGCATTTATATAGTAGTCATACATACACAGCGAACTTCTGAGCGGAAAATTCTCAGTAATTTCCTCTGAGACGGCCCACAGTGGCTGCTTCTGTGGGGGGTTCAGGGGAAGGAAGAAAGTTGACTTTATTTTTCAATAAGGTACCGTGTGCAAATTAATGAAATACTGTTTTAAAGTCAGTATACAGAGAGAAAGGAGACTGTATGGCGTGAAGAGCCTAAGCTCTGGAGTGAGAGACCATGGCCAGAATCCAAACTCTCTTCCTCACTTGCTGAGAACCCAAAAGGTAAGTTATTTTTCCTCCCTGTGCCTCAGCGCCATGGGGATAATGTTAATACTGGCCTCATGGGATGTTATGAAGATTCCACAGGTTAATCCCTTTGAACAGTGTCAGGCACCTGGAAAGTGCTGGCTATTATTATCTTTCTTATTAAGAGTCTTTTTTGTGGAGAAAAGCCCTTCTCCGAAGGGAAGCCTGAAATGTAACTGTGGCTATGAAATTCCCCTTGAGAGCCCGCCCAGTCCCACAGCGAGTCATCCAACTGTTCACATAATAGATGCCTTGTGACGTGAGGAAGCTCATTTGTATTAGCAACCGCATTCCACAGAGATGCATCCTGGAGCCACGTCTACACATCCTGTTCCACAGAGAAGGCAGCCAGCTCCCCAATTCTGGGTCTGTCCCCAGCCGTCACGCTGGGTGGACTGCAGGGCTACGCACCTAGGAGGTCATTCGGTGGCCATTTATTAAATACCTACTGTGTGTAAGGACATGCAGGCATATGCCCTTCTGCGCCTCACCTAGAAGTTGCAAGTGCAACAACCAAGAGCTTCTTTTAAAATCAGTGGTGAGTACAGAGAGGAGATGCTTTGGTTGTGTGCTTCCATAAACCTCTTGCATTTCCCTGTGTGTTTGGTCATTCAAGAATTATTTACTGGGGTGCCTGGTAGCTCAGTTGATTAAGCATTCCAACTTCAGCTCAGGTCACAATCTCACAGTTTGTAAGTTCAAGCCCTGCATTGGGCTCTGTGCTATCAACAAGGAGCCTGCAGCCTGCTTCAGATCCAATCTCTCTCTCTCTCTCTCTCTCTCGCTCTCTCTCCCTCCCCCGTTGGTTGGTTCTCTCTCTCCTTCTCTCCCCCACCTCAATCAATCAATAAACTTAAAAAACAAAAAACAAAAAACTATTTACTGACCTCCTAAGGGTCAATGTTGTTCTAGGCACTTGGTCTTAACCAGGATCCTCATTCTCTAGCTATTTCCCTCTGAACTTTGAGATCTGTCAGGAAGATACCTGGCGTCATCACTGTCTCCTCTGTGTCCTCTGTGCTCAGCACATGAGCACAGACCATGGCACAAAGCAGCCAAATAACCATTTATTAGGTCAAATGACTAAGCATGGAGGACATCTGGAGGCCGGGCCTGACTGGGGTCTTTGCCCCAACTTCCAGTGAGAGCAAGCAGCCCACTTTTTCTGGGTGCAATGAGTCCTCCCCAGTTCTTCCTAGCTGGGGGTTGGGGGTAGGGCAGTGGGGGACCAGCATGACCGTTCACAGGCCCCACCCAGCCACATGATCCAACCTGGGCCAATCAGCGGCTCTTCCTCAGGAATTTGAATTCCAAGCTGCTGACAAAAATCACACTAATGCTAATAATGTACTAATGACACAAATAACAAAATAATGATAATGGGAATAAAATAAAAATAGTGGCTTTTATCTAGCCACATACTCTGCACACGGCACTGTTTTAAAAGTCCCAAGTATCACCTTACTGGGTCCTCGCAGCAACTGTCCTATGCTTATCCCTGCCTTACAGCTGACAAACTGAGGCACAGAAAGGCTGGGAAACTTGTGAAGCGGCAGCAAGGTAGGGATTCGTGCCAGCTACAGTCTTCACTGCCTCCTTCTCTTCCAGGACAGCCCTGAAGACGTGGCCCTGAATACCAGCCTCAAGACGCCCCAGAGCTGCCTGTCCGCAGTCTTCTAGTGCAAGTGTCCAGGCTGGCTTCTATTGCTTGCAACCCAAGAACCCTGACTGATAAACCCGGATATTTACTTGGTTTCACACCTGCCAACGAGCTGGCACTGCTTCCCAGTGCTACAGGGCGGGGCGGCTTGTGAACACTGTAGGGGTAGAGCTGCTGGTCGGGGCAATTGCCTACACCTACAAACGCAGCCATCTTCCCCATCTTTCCACGTAGGGAAGGAAATCCAACAGGAGCAGGGGGAGAGCCAAGGAGCTATGTCAGTGGATGCCATCCCCAGGGGGCTACTGCTCGCACTTTGGGTGGAACAATCCCACGTGATGACATCAATCTTCTGCACTGCAGGAAATTTAGCATTCTTGGCCCCCATGTTACTGTGAGGCCAAACCACTCCACACATTTCCGAATGCCTCCTGGGGGTTGGTACCAGTGGTTGTGCCTCAGGCCCCCACACCAAGTTCCCATGTCTGGTAACCCACCTCTCAAGCACTTTCCTAACTTGGATTCTGGTTTTCTACGAGCTGTTTCTAAGTTCCACAACATAAAAGGTTTAATCACTTATTAATACCCATGAGCCCCTGCTAGAGGTTCTAGAGGTCTTATATATAGTTCTCATTTACCCCTCCCGGGCACCAATGCAGTGGGCACCATGACCAAAGTCGCTCCCATCTTAAAGATGAGGGAACGGACTTGATAGTTTTGGGCGGGGGAGGCAGGGAGAGCCTTGATGTCAGGCATTCTCCTTAGAGTCCAATGGGAGTTGGTGAGTTATGACCAGTACCTAGGCCTTTGAACTTCACGTTGGAGGTGGTCTGCTTCCCCCCTGCCTAGATGCTGCCCTCTCACCACCATTTGGCCTCAAAGCTCAGCACAGACACACACCTTCTCAGGGAGCCCCCTCACCACCTTTCCTGACCCCTGGGTCTGGCCCTGCGCTCCATATATTAATATGCTCTCCAAGTTCCCTGTATTTCCTCTTTATGGTATTTATCACAGAGGCAATCAATGTTTGTGAAGTTATTTGTTGAGTGTCTAAATCCTCTGCCTCCCTTCTAGATCGTCAATTCCATGAGGGCAAGGACTTGCTTAATTATGTATCTGTGTCTGGTGGCCCAGATCTGGCACCTGGCGGGCACTGTAAATATTTGCTGAGTAACAAATCAACTGCTTTTTAAAAAATTCATGTTTAAACTAGGACAGTAAAACACTGGCTCTTAAAACCTGAAACCAGGCTGAGGACTGGCCTAGAATCGATAGAGAAAGAGATCAGTAGTCACCTGAGCTTTTACATGGTGGCGCTGAGGGGGGAGATGTACCACTGAGATGGCACAATTATGGAAACTCAAAAGTCATCGTTAAAAATAAATACTGGGGAAACAAAAGCATGAAAGTAAACACACATTCCACATTCCTCTGTTCAGAATTTCAAGCCTCTACTCCTACACTTTACCTTCCGCCTCACCTTCCTCCTAAGGTTAATTAAAAGCACAGGCCAGAAGTGGACCCTCTGGGTACAAATCCCACCTCTACCACAAATAAACAAACATGATCTTGGGCAGATTAATTAACCCCTGGGCATCAGGAAAATGGGGACACTGCAGGATCTAGTTCACAAGGCTGCTGTAAAATGAATTCATCCATGCAGCCTGCCAGGTATACAGTAAGCGATCAATAAAGACCAGCTGTTACCATTATTATCATCAGTATCACTGCTCTTTAGCCCCAACAACTAAGACCATGAGGAGGTCACTTTGCCAACGGGCCACACATGTCCTGCGATTTCCTCCCCCGGACACCCAAGCTGCCCACTCTCTTTGTTGCTGTTTCTCTTGGATTCTGAGCTAATAGATCAGTCCCCATTTGCCTTGGGTGATCTAAGATGAATTCTGACACTTAGAATCAAGATTCCAATATAACATCCAATCATTTGAGAAGCCAACCACACAGCTATGGCACAGTACAAAGGTACAAAGAGGTTGCATCAAATGTTTACCTCATACATACTCAATGATGATGCACCTGACCGCCTCAATCCTTTCACCCCTTAAAAAAAGGACAAATAATTTAAATAGCACAGATGTCCACCATTCCACTTTATGAGCATTTGTTCTGGTGTGAATGTGAGATGAGAGTCAAGCATATGCTATTCCCTCAGGCAAGCTCGGTTCATCATGGAGCAGCTTGCCCCTCTGAGTAGCATCTAGTGTGTCAAGAAGCACATTTTTCATACAACATGGCCTCTAAAGGCAAACTCCTTTGGCAGGTGCTTCTCAGAAGAAAGAACAGACCCCGGAAAGAAACTGGCTATATGGAGTTCTTGTCTCCAAGAAGTCTTGTCTCCAATACCTGTTCTCCCTTTTCCTTTAATAACAGAACTCCTACATTTAGCCAGGCACATGGCTAATGTGAATGAAGATAACAATTCCCAGCCTCCCTTGCAACAAGGTGTGGTCACCTGACCAAATTCAGACCAATGAGAGAAGAGTGGAAGAGGTGTGTATGACTTCTGGCCACCCCTTTGAAGTGTGGGAGAATTCAGGAAAACCGGTAATTTAGAGGGGTGGAGGGAGATGATCTCTACTTTCACCAGCTTTTAACTGAAATTCAGTGTTTCCTTCCAGTTATGAATGTAGGCAAACCACAGTAGGGTTCATACGTGTGAAATGTCACCAACAGAAATTACAGGGTATTTTTTAAAAATTTTTATTTATTTTGAGAGAGAGAGTGAGCAGGAGAGGGGCAGAGAAGAGGGAGAGAGAGAATTGCAAGTAGGTTCTGAACTGCCAGTGCTGAGCCTGATGCAGGGCTTCAACCCATGAACCACAAGATCAAGACCTGAGCTGAAATCAGGAGCTGGACACTTAACTGAGCCACCCAGGTGCCCCACACGTATTTTTTAAAAAATCACGTTAGCTCTTAAAAACATCTCAAAATAACATTCGTTATTTTAAAATTATGTAGTAGTGGACCCATCACTGCATTCTGCCATACTAGATCACAGAATTGTTATCCTCACAATTTAAAAACTGTATTTCAATGCAATTGGTATACTTTGTAATTCCACGTGTTTTATGAATTTAAAAAACAAGATTTTGAGAAATAGATGTCAAAAAGTACCTGGCACACCAACATTAAGAACCTCTGCCTTGTTCTTTAAAATGTTAGAACATAGTTACCACATGGCCCATCAATTCCACTCTTAGGTATAGATCCAAGAAAACTGAAGAATACATTCACTTAAAAATTTACATATAAACAAATGTTCGCACTTCATTCAGAACAGGCAAAAAGTGGAAATAATCCAATGGTCCATCAACTGATGAATGGAGAAGCAAAATGTGGTATACCCATACAAAGGAACATCCAGCCATAGAAAGAAATGAACTACTGGCCATCACTATGCTCAGCAAAGAAACCAGACACAAAAGGCCTGATATTGCATTATTCACTTTACATGAAGGGTCCAGAACAGGCAAATCCATGGAGACAGAAAGTACATTAGTGGTTGCCAGGGGTTGGGAAGAGGGAGACAAGGGGGAATGAATAGGTTCCGGGTTTCTCTGGGAAAAGGAGGTTCTGGGGGAGTGAAAATGTTCTGCAGTTTGACTGTGATGAGAGGGCAGATAGAGAACTACTGAAATGTACACTTAAGAGGGTAAATTTTATGTGAATTTTAGGTCAAAAAAAAAAATGTCCTGCCTTAAGGCTAAAGGGGGCTCTGTCTTCTCTCACATCCTCCCTTCCCATGGGCCGGAATGCACACGATGGTGGGGTATCATCCATACAGATGACGGCAATATCCTGGGAATGGGGAGCGACAAACTGGTAGCCCCCCAACACTGCGGAGCCGCCGTGTCAGCCCCGGGCTGCTCACTCTCAAACTGTTTCATGAGCAACAAATTAACTGCTCTCTCACTTACACCACTGCTATTCTGAGTCTGTTACAGCAGCCAACCCTACATTTAACTAATGCTCCACCTCTTAAGGAAAGGTTAAAGGTGGTCTCACTCTATAGTATTTTTGCTTTACCTGATGACTGCCCAAGGGAATTCTTCCATAAGACACACACGCACATCCTACAGTGTCCCCACACCCGCCTTCTGCCAGGGAAGAAAACTGGGGACCTCTTCACTCTGCACTAAGATGCTGACTGTGGCTTCAGGAGAGAAGGGGGTGACCTGAACAAGGCTTCCATTCTTGATGGACTGCAGATATTCTGAAGTGTCAGCAGGATGGTCAAAACACTTGACCTTAGCTTTCTACTCCCTGGCCTCCTCAGATACAAGATGACTAACAGGCTAATTAAAAATGTGTGTTAATTGTCGTACTCCAGTGAACGTGAAGTTTTCATTGTTAGGAGATGGAGATGAGATGCTAACTGGTCCCAAGACTCTAAAAGGAAGTTCTGGGCATCATTAATGCCAACAGGCCTACAAAAATATGGCTGAAGCATGCATTTCAGTTAATCAACTAGTTAAACTTTCCCTCTGAAATTTCACTGCCAGGGTTTTTAATACTTCCGGCTAGTCATTATTTCCTGCTCCAGTTCAGTGACAGGCTAGCAGTAATTTTAAATGAGTAAACCATTCCAATTCAACCACATTCATTTAATAAAGATTTTTTTTTTGAGCACCTAGTGTGTACTAGGGATGCAGTAAGAGGAAATATGAAGAGGTCTGGGCTTGACCTTCCTGTAGGGTAGACAGACATTAAACATGTAAAAGTAAACCTAATGTACAATTAAATACAATAACTTCTCTGAAGGTTTGCCAGGTGAGAATAACAGGGGCCCTAGTTTAGACTCAGGATGGTCCAGGAGGGCCTTTTAGAAGACTTGACATTTAGGCTAAGATCTGAGGGATAAGAAGGACATGGCCAGGAGTACCTGGGTGACTCGGCTGGTTAAGCAGATGACTCTTGATCTTGTTTTAGGCCATGATCTCGCAGTTCATGTGATCAAACCTCACGACAGGCTCTGCGTGGACAGCACACAGCCTGCTTGGGATTCTCTCTCTCTCTGCCCCTTCCTTGCTCATGCTCATGTGTATGCATTCTTGCTCTCTCTCTTTCTCTCTCTCTCTCTCTCTCAAAATAAATAAGTAAACTTAAAAAAATAAACAAAGAAAGACAGGCCAGGTGAAAAGCCAATGGGTAGAGTATTTTAAGGTCAGGGGACAGCATGTACCAAGGAAACAGCGTGGCTCATTTGAGAAACTACATGAAAGCCTGGCTGCTGTGCCAGTGAGCAAGACTGGCAGGAGCTGCACCATGGTGCACGTGCAGGCCACGACACGGACTTTTCCCCGCAAAGCACCCTATTTTCAATCGGAGCCCAGATGGCCCCCACTTTCATGCCACAAGATATCTATGGAGCTCCAGCCCTGACCCCAAACTAACAAAGCCCACGAAGGCATCCCTTCTTCCCTTGGTCATGGCGATGGTAATAGTTGTGGCATATGACCTAAGCTGACACACAGGGAATTTAAGAACTTTTGGAGAAGGTCCCACAAAAAAGGTCTTTCACTCTCTTTTTCCACGGGAATTGTGCCTCATCATTCAAGGCTGAGGCTGAGATTTGTTGCAATCATCTTGTAACTATCAGAGAACAACCAACTTGAGACCAGAACTTGATAAATATATAGTTGGTCTTTGTCCCTGGCTGCTGACACAAAGCTTCTAAAATCCTTGGAATTTTTTTTTTTAATTCTTTTTTAATGTTTGTTTATTTTTGAGACAGAAACAGTGCACAGTGGGGAGGGGCCAAGAGAGGGGGAAACTCAGAATTTGAAGCAGGCTCCAGGCTCTGAGTTGTCAGCACAGAGCCTGATGCTGGGCTCAAACTCACGAACCGTGAGATCATGACCTGAGCCAAAGTTGGAAAATTTAACCAAATGAGCCACCCGACACCCCTAAAATCCTCAGAATTTTTTGAATGACAGGGGTGATAGGAACATCTTGTGTTATTCCTAACAAGCCCCTTTCAGCCACATCTGAGTTTATGCTAATAAAGCCACCCCTGGTTGAGGGGCCCCTCGATAGCTTCGGGAAGGGGGCTAGTCACTAGAAAGACCAAGGCATGATGAAAGGGTTGCAACTGGCAGTCCCACTCACCCCTCAACCTACAGGAAGGGAGAGGGGCTGGAGATGGAGCTAACCATCCCTTGTCCGTGATTTAATCAATGGTGCCTGCGTAATGAAATCTCCATAAAAGCCCCTCAACATCGGGTTGGATAACTCCCGGGCTGGGTTGGTGAACACATGGAGGTGGTGTCTCTGAAAAGGTCATGGAAGCCCTGTGCCTCTTCCCCTACATCTTGTCCCATTCATCTCTTCTATTTGCCTGTTCCTGAGTCACATCCTTTGTAATAAACCAGGAAATGTAAGGAAAGTATCTTCCCAAGTTCTGGGAGCCATTCTAGCAGCAAATCATCTAACGTGAGAAGGGGGTTACTGGAACCAATTTATAGCCAGTTGGTCAGGAGTAGAGGTGGCAATCCTGAATTTTCTACTGGTGTCTGAAGTGGGGGCAGTCTTGCGGGACTGAGCCCTTAACCTGCGGGGTCTGTGCTAACTCTGGGTAGTTAGTGTCAGACCTGAATGGCAACACACCCAGGTAGCATCTAAAGAGTTGGAGAATCGGCTGGTATGAGGAAAAACCCCACACAATTGGTGCCTTAAGTGTTATGAGTAAAAAGAGCTCAGAGGAACCATCTGAGAGATCAAGGAGAAAAAAACCTCAGTATTGGTAATAACATTATCTAAATTCTGGATCAAGCTGTACCTAAAGCAGATTACCCCTGGACTTCAATTATGTTAAGCCAATAATCTCCCAATTTCCTTAAACCAGTTTGGGTTGGGTTTTCTGTTCCCTACAGCCCTAAGATCCTGACTGCTATAAATGGGAAATCACTGAAGTGTTTACAAACGGGCTATGACATGACTTCATTTCTGTCTCTGGAGAATGGAAGGGAAGAGGCTTGAACAGAAGCAGTGAGTCAATCAGGAGGCTACGGCAATGGTCCCGTCGAGAGAGGAAGTCATCAAAGCCCTTCAATGAGACTAACATTACTGAGCAATTACTATGTGACAGGAACAGAGCGAAGTGCTTTACTGGTATGAATTAATAACCCAACATGGGCAGTATGACCAATGCTACTTTTTTCTGTGACAGGTTGAATTGTGTTCCCCTCAAATTTATGTGTTGAAGTCTTAACCTTCAGTACTTTAGAATCGGACCTTATTTGGAGATAGGGTTGCTGCAGGTGTAGCTAGTTGAGATAGAATGAGGTTACACTAGAATAGAGTGGGGTTCTAATTCAATATGTCTGGTGTTCTTATAAGAAGGGGAAATTTGGACACAGACATACACAGGGAGAACGCCAGGTGAAGATGAAGACAGAGATGAAGGTGATGCAGCAGAAGCCGAGGCTTGCCAAATATTATCGGCAAACCACCAGAAGCTAGAAGTAGGGTATGGAACAGATTCTTCCGCATGGGCTTCAAAAGGAATCAACCCTGTTGACACCTTGATCTCGAACTTGAAGCCTCTAGAATGAAGGGACAATTAATTTCTGCTGTTTGAGCCACCAGTATCTAGTACTTGGTTATGGCAGGTCTGGCAAACTAACACTGTAAAGAGGAAACTGAGGCCCAGAAGAGCATGGTACCCTGCAGCCCATTTTCCAGTCATCAGTGTTAAGTCTCAGATCTGCCCACCTTCAGAAGCTGTGCTTCCAAACACTGTGTTTATTCCTCTGGCTTTGTGGGAATGGCTCTGCCCTCAACCCTGGGAGGGCAAGAGAAGTCCTGAGCCCTCTTTGTGCCCCTGTTTTCCATCTGCACGACTGACACCTGCCCCCACCCCCAACTCCCCACTGCCTGGCAGGTGAGGAGAACAAACAAGAATGGCTGCAGAGGCGCAAGTCTCTGGAGGCAGCACGGGAGCAAGACAATCCTGGCCGGGATTCTGGACAGAAGAAACCACTGGAGAGGAGGGTGGAGGCAAATCAAAACCACCTCCCTGTCCTGAATGGCTGGCACGACATGATTCAGCCCCTCCCTCCTGCAGCAGACTGGAGAACAGAGCTGGCCTCTGATGGGCAACACAGAGGGGGGTGGGCCCGTGGCAGCAGTCATCCAGAAGACACAGGAATGCTGCTGAATCCCAGATCAGGAGTCCACGACCCACCACTCTGAGCTGGTCAAATGACATCCCTCCGGTCCCCATGAAATCAAGGCCCCGTCACTCTCCCTTCAGGAAAGGGAGCTCTGTCCAAACCTGTCCTTGTCATCACGGGCAAGTTGCTGCAAAGCATCCCTTGCTGAGCCCAAGCAGGTGGCACATGTGACTGGCAGCAGCCCACGGCTACTGTGGCAAACTGAGAAGGACAGAGCCTGCCAGCTCCCTGCAATGCTGATTCTCCCTCCTGAGGAACATTTCTTCAGAGATTAACGTTTCTGGACCAAGGATTCAAATCCAAGAGGAATTCAAAACGAATTATTAGCACTTCTTTTGGGAAAAACAGCGAGCCTCGGATCACACAGCCGGGGAGTGGGGGGACTCAGTGTCTAGACCAAATGGTACTAACGGAGTGGGTGGAGAACTAGCCCAGCACACACCCGGGCCATGCAGAATCACGTGTTCAATCACAGCTTGCTGCTTCTAACGTGCACATTTCCCCAAAATGCCTACCACACACAATGAGCAGAAATGCAGCAGGTGCTTCTGAGGGTGGGCAGGAGGCGGCAACGACGGCCTGCTGTACTTAAGACACAGCTGAAGGCTGGGTCCCTAACATGAATCCTGCAGAGCCCGGGCCTGGTACAGAAGGGCTGAAATGGCATTTGATGTCAACCCAACATAGCTGATGACACCAACATCAGAAAACACTCCAAGTGCAACTAAGGACTGGAAAATGAAAGAGCTGGGGGGGAGGGAGGAGGAAAATACAGTCTGCTGCTGTTTTCCTTCACTCTACACGGCAAAAAGTTATGAAGGAAATAGCAATCTAAATGTTTAAAACATTTAGAAGTATAAGAACTGACAAAATCATAATCACTGTGAGAACACATTTCTTTTAGGAGAGTAACAGATAAAGCTGGCCAAAAATAAGGCTAGAGAAATTCAAATAACACAAACTAGCAACTTGGTTTTAAAGGTTTATATAAAACTTTTACCAGAATGCAGATCAGATTCAGTCTTTATAAAATATCCATTCAATGTTCATAAAAATTGGTTCTATGTTAGGAAAAAAAAAGAAAAAAACTCTCATATTCCCCAAAAGAGAATTTTTCCTATCACAATATTCTGACTTTAATGCATTTCAACTAGCAAGGAAGAACAATTTTGGGAAAGGATAACAAGAAATCTAACAGAATGGTTCACAATCTCAGCTGCATGTCACAATTACCCAGAGAGTTTAACCTAGCCTGATGCCTGGACCTTCCCCCTGGGGGAAATCTATTTTTCAAAGTTCCCCGAGTCTACCTGATGTTACTCAGGAGTTACTACTCACTGTTTTAGCTGTAATAATGATACTGCAATTATGTTTTTAAAAAAGAGACCTTCTCCAGGCACCTAGATGGTTCAGCTGGTTAAGTGTCTGACTTAGGCTCAGGTCACGGTCTCGTGGTTCGTTCAAGCCTTGAATTTGGGCTGCCTGTTGTCAGCACAGAGCCCACTTAGGATCCTCTGTTCCCCTCTCTCTGCCCTTCCCCTGCTCGCTCATGCGCTCTCTCTCTCTCTCTCTCAAAAATAAATATTTTTAAAAATTTATTAAAAATAAGAAAGACCTCCTTTTAGAACTACATGCTGAAATACTGGTGGGTGGAAGAATATGTTGTATATATAGTGTGTGCTTCAAAATAATGGGCGGGGGGAAGGTGAAATCAGAATATAAATAAGACTGGTCACAACTAGATAATATATGCTGCTCTATATCTTGTGTTTGCAACTGTTTGTAAGAAAGAATAAAAAGTAAAAGCCAAAAACAATTTTTGTAATGTTTATTTATTTATTCTGAGAGAGAGAGAGAGAGCCCAGGCAGGGAGGGGCAGAGAGAGAGGGAGAGAGAAAATCCCAAGCAGGCTCCATGCTATCAGCGCTGAACCCAACGTAGGGCTGAACCTCACAAACTGTGAGATCATGACCTGAGTCAAAATCAAGTCATATGCTTAACTGCCTGTGCCACCCAGGTACCCCCCAAAAACAATTTTTTAAAGTTCCCCAATGGATCACAACATAAAGCCAGGGTTTTCCATCTTAAATTTGAAAATCTGTAAATACCTCTGGGTATGTCTTAAGATAAAGAGGAAACCAAAAGTCAAAATTGCCAACCAGACCTCTGGAATGACAAAATGAAGAGCTCAGAAAACTTGTTTCTTCTAAAACCCAATAATAAAACTGAATTGTTAAATACAACCATCTGAGAACTCTAAAAATTAAAGGTGTATAATAACATGAGAAACATTTACTCAAGGGAAACTGCTGAACTTCCGAGTATGTGCCACGGAGGTATGTGGTATTTAACTTAGCTTGTTTCCATCACATGATCATCACATGCCCCATCACAGGCTCCCATCACACACTCCAGCAGTGTTAGAGTTGGAGCGATAGTCAGGCCAAAACAGAGCAAGCCATGAAAACTTCACTCTTGGGGGGCAGGGGGGTGGGGGTTGACTGACTCCAAGCAGAGCAAGGAAAAACCCCACACTCCTGGGCACTGCAGAAACAGCAGCAATCTCAGTGGCAAACAAATGGGAAAGACCATCATCACAGCTAGACTGAGGTTATAATCTGGTGGGAGCAAGCAGCAGACCTGCAGACAGAAGAGCCAGACACTGAACAAAAGATCCACAGAATGAGACAGCCATACTGGGCCTTAGTAAGCTCTCCTGCATCCCTGCTGATCTGAAGAATGTGTACACATACAAGGCTGCACACGAGTTCTGGAGAGACTAGAGAGGGCCCTAGCTATCCACATTTCCCTGGCGTGGAGGGAGGCTTTAAGAATATGCATCCAGAGAAGACACCAGATAGCCAGGCAGAAAGCAATAGCTGGGGCAGATTCATAAACTGCTTGAACTTAAAAATATTCCCCAACCCACACACAGATCCACTGTCTAAGAATGGAAGCCTTATTGGCTCATGATTTTTCTGGACAACTTCTGGTCAAGCACTAGCTTACCACTAAACCATACTGAACCAAGGGCAACCCCTGGTAACTTATGCTTAAAATTAAGACCTTTTTTTTTTTAAAGAAAATAGAAGCATCAGGAGAGAATGGCATCAGAGACCAAAGAACTGGCTCAGGAAAGTGCTTTAAACACAAATCCTTTAAAAAAAAAAAAAAATAGCAACAATAAAGACCTGAGAAGGAAGGGACCTGAATCCGGAGTTGCTACAATGTATGACCTAAAAAAAAATTATGACACACAAAGAAGTAGTAAAGTGTGACCCATACTCCGAAAAATAAGTGGTTAATAGAAATTGTCTTTAAGAGGGCCCAGAAGTTTGACTTAGCAGACACAGACTTCAAATAGCTACCATAAACATGTTCACAAACTAAAGAAAATCATGTCTAAAAATATTAAAGGTGAAACAATAAAGAAACACATGTTTTTAAAAGGAAAACTCTAAAGTTGAAAATGACAATAACTGAAATGAAAAATTCACCTAAAGGGGCTCAACAGCAGATCTGAAATGGCAGAAGAAAGAACCAGTGAGCTTAAAGACAGATCAACAGAACTTACCAAGATGAAACAAATGAAAAACAGAAGAAAAAGGAATAAAAAAAAAAAAATACTCGCAGAGTCATGTGGGACACCATTAAGGTCACCAACATGAACATAATGGAAGTCCCAGAAAAGGAAGAGAGCCAAAAAATATATATCAATATAAATGTAACATATACTTATATTTAATATATATATGTAGAAAGAGGAAAAAAAGTCTATATGCACAGAAGGCATCGATGCAATCAGCTTATTTCCCATCAAAAACATGGAGGTCAAAAGGATAACATATTCAAAATACTGAAAGAAAAAAATTCTATCAACCAAGAATTCTATATGAAGCAAAAGCAAACTTTAAAAAGCAAGGTGAAATAAAGATATTCCCAGACAAAGAAAGACACAGAATTTGCTGCTACCAAATTTTGATTTACAAGAAATACTAAATGAAGTCCTTTCGGATGACAACTGACAAGAAGAAATAACACCAGAGGATAAAAATAAATTTAGCAATAGGGAAACTGGGTGGCTCAGTTGGTTTTTGAGTGTCCAACTTCGGCTCAGGTCATGGTCTCACAGTTTGTGAGTTCAAGCCCTGCACTGGGCTTGCTGTTGTCAGCCTGTCAGTGTAGAACCTGCTTCAGATCCTCTGACCTCCTCTCTCTACCCCTCCCCGGTTTGCACTCTCCCAAAAATAAATATTTATTATGTAAATAAATAAATAAATTTAACAAAAAGTATTAGGACTTATACACTGAAAATTATAAAATAAACATGCTGAGAAATGGAAGAAAATCAAAATAAATGGAGAAGCATCCCATGTTCATAGAGTGGGAGACTACTGTTAACATGTGAATTTTGACCAAATTTATATATAGAAAACATGAACTCTATCAAATCCAAGTATGTTTTTATGCAGAAATTGACAAGACAATCCTAAAATTTATAAGAAAATGCAAGGACCCAAAATAGCCAAAACAGTTTTGATAAAAAACAAAAGTAAGGATTTACACTTCCCAATTTATCAACAAGTTATAAAAAATAGTTGCAATAATGAAAACAGTGTGGTACTGGCAATATGGCAGATATTTAGGTCAATGGGTCAGAACTGAGAGTCCATATATACATCATTAACAGTTAACTGATTTTCAACAAAAGTACTTACATAATTCAGTGTCATAATATGGCCTTTCTTCCAACAAATGATGCTGGGACAACTGGATAGTCACATGCAAACAGATAAATTGAGACCCTTAACCTCACATAATAAACAAAATTTATGTCAAATGGGCTACAATCCTAAAGGTAAGAGCTAAATGTTACAAAACCTCTAGGAAAAAAAAAATGTAAGAAGAAAATCATTGTGACACCGAATTAGGCTGAGTTCTTTAAAAAGACACCAAAAATAGAATCCATCAAAGAATAAATTGATCAACCAGATTTCACTGCAATTAAATATTTTTGCATTTCCAAAGACATCATTAAGAAAATGAATACTGGGGCACCTGGGTGGCTCAGGTTAAGTGTCTGATTCTTGGTTTCAGCTCAGGTCACGATCTCACGGTTTGTGAGTTCGAGCCCCACATCTGGCTCCCCACTAACAATGTGGAGCCTGCCTAGGATTCTCTCTCTGCCCTTCCCCTGCTTGTGTTCTCTCTCTCTCTCTCTTTCTCTCTAAATGAATGAATGAATGAATGAATGAAAGAAAATGAACACACACACCCCATGCCTTGTGGTGGAGCTGCCTCCTGTAGTCTCCTCTGCAAATGGGTTCCGTGGCCTAGCGCCCCTGTCCCTGCATGCTGAAGCCTAAGCGTGGCGGGGGGGGGGGGGGGGGGGNCACTAGCCCACAAGCAACAGCAAGGCAGCCACCCCCTCCAGCGTTTCATTCGCTTGTGGCCACCCACGGCTACTACCAGTACTGCCTGGGTTCTGCCTCCAGTATTAGCTCCTGCATAAGTGCAGAGTACCTTGGGGGAAGCTATCCTACCCCACCCCAATCCCCTGAAGGACCCCTCAGGTCACTGGTGGGCAAGCTTCTTTTTCAGAAAGCCTACTCTCCGGTTCATGGCCACAATGTTAGAGTCCCCAGGATGCTAGGAATCTCCTTAGGCCTCCAGCGGCACAATCACCTATGACATGGCCTAGGAAGCCATGAGGAAGCAGCATGGTGGCTAGCCTGGTGAAGCCTACACCAGGCCCCCAGTCCTGGGTGGCCACCACCAGCCACCAGACTTTAGGATGTACTAATCACCTCGGAGCTCCTCCCTGCCCCAGCCAGTAGACTAGACAGGTTGCACCAAGCAGAAGCAATTGGGTTATTTTATAGCAAAGCAGCAAAACACCAAAAAGGAAGTTGAGAGAATCCGACACTTTACTATCGAAGCCACACTTTTCTTTTTTGTGAGCTTTCCTGACAACCTGTAATGTGTGCCTTGCACCAAGTGGAAAATAAACTCCAAGCAGCCAGTAAAAAAATGAAAGAAAATGAAAGTCACAGAGTAGGAAAAATATTTGCAAATTACATTAGCTTTTACTAATTACATTAGTGACAGTTATCTAGAACATATGAAGAACTCATACAACTCAAGAAGAAATTAGCAAAAGATTTAAAGAGATATTTCATCAAAGAAGATATACATATGGCCAATAAGCACATAAAAGGATGATTATTCATTAGGGAAATGTGAATAAGAACTATAGGAATATACCACTGCCCATCCACTAGGAAGGATAACAAGTGTTGGTGAGAATATGGAAAAACTGAAATCCTCAATACATTGCTAGCAGGACCATAAATTGGTGTGGTAACTTTGGAAAACATTTGGCATTTTTTCTAAAAAACTTAAACAACAAGAGTCACCAAATGATTTAGCAATTCTACTCCTAGGTGGAAATGAAAACATATGTTCACACAAAGACTTGTACCTAATGTTCATCACCACATTACTCATAATAGCCCAACACTGGACATAATCCAAATATCCATCAACTGGTGAATGGACAAACAAAATGTGGCATACCCATACAATAGAATATTACTCAGCAATAAAAGGAACTATTGATACATGCTGAGACATGGAACATCTCAAAAACATTATGCTACGTGACAGATGCCAGATGCAAAAAGTTATAGCTCAACAAAGAGGTTTAAAAATTGCAAATCACACGGGGCACCTGGGTGGTTCGGCTGGTTAAGCCTTTGACTTCAGCTCAGGTCATGATCTCACAGTTTGTGAGTTCAAGCCCCATATCGGGCTCTGTACCACAGCTTAGAGCTTGAGGCCTGTTTCAAAATCTGTCTCTCTCCCTCTGTCTCTGCCCCTACCCTGCTCACTTTCTCTCTCAAAAATAAACATTAAAAAAATTGCAAATTATTTAGGGATGCCTGGCTGGCTCAGTTAGCAGGACACAAAGACTCTTGAGATCATGGGGTCGTGATTTCAAGCCCCACACTGAGTATAGATTTAAAAAGAGTCTGAGGGGCGCCTTGGCGGCTCAGTCGGTTAAGCATCTGACTTCGGCTCAGGTCATGATCTTGCAGCTTGTGAGTTTGAGCCCCACATTGGGCTCTATGCTGACAGCTCACACACAGCCTAGAGCCTGCTTCAGATTCGGTGTCTCCTCCCTCTCTCTGCCCCTCCCCTGCTCATGCTCATGCTCTGTCTCTCTCTCTCTCTCTCAAAAGTAAACAAACATTAAAAAAAATTTTTTTGTAAGTTTGAAAAAGTTAAAAAAATTTGCAAATCATTTAGAAATGAATGACTCATGAGAAATGACATCAAAACCTGTAGGTTATGCAGGAGGAGTAAATAGAGTGTAGAGAGAAGCAAGAGACAAGTGACTAAGTAATTTTAAATTTACTCTACATAGGCTATCAGGTCCACCTAATAAAGCAATATTGGTGACAATAGTAACAACTACCTTTTTTCCTCCTAGGCAAAGGTATTTTTATTAATTTAATTTTTTAGTTCCAGTATAATTAACATATATTATATTAGTTCCAGGTGTACGACATAGTGATTCAACAAGATACACTACTCAGTGCTCATCACGGTAAGTACACTCTTAATCCTCTTTACCTATCTCACGCATCCTCCCACCAATATCTCCTATGGCAACCTTCACTCTATAGTTAGAGTCTGTTTTTTGTCTTTTTTTAGTTTCTTCGTTTGTTTCTTCAATTCCACATGAGTGAAATCATATGGTATTTGTCTCTCTCTAACTTATTTCACTTTAGCAGTATAATCTCTAGACCCATCCATATTATTGCGAATGGCAAGGTTTCATTCTTTTTTATGACTAATATTCCATTATGTGTATACATTTTTAAAAGTTTTAAAAAGGGGGCGCCTGGGTGGCTTAGTCGGTTAAGCATCCGACTTTCGCTTAGGTCATGATCTTGCGGTTCGTGGGTTCGAGCCCTGCGTCGGGCTCTGTGCTGACTGCCAGCTCAGAGCCTGGAGCCTGTTTCACTCTGTGACTCCCTCTCTCTCTGACCCTCCCCTGCTCACGCTGTCTCTCTCTCTCTCCTACAAATAAATAAAACATTAAAAAAAATAGTTTATAAAAGTTTTAAAAAGCTTTTTATTTTGATGTAGTCTCAATATATACACACACAATGGATATACATGTGCATATATACATATATACACACAATGGATATGTATACATACATATATACATATGCATGTATATATATGTATACACACACACACATCTTTTTTATCCATCTTTTCAAATTAGCATTTTCATGTTCTTTGGCTAAATATCCAGTATTGGAATTATTGGATCCTATGAGAGTTCTATTTTTAATTTTTTGAAGAACCTCTCTACTTTTTTCCATAGTGGCTGCACCAGTTTGCATTTCCACCAATAGTGCACAAAGGTTCCTATTTCTCCACATCCTTACCAATACCTGTTGTTTCTGGTGTTGTTGACTTTAGCCATTCTGACAGGTGTGAAGTGATATCTCACTGTGGTTCTGATTTGCATTTCCTTGATGAGTGATGTTGAGCATCTTTTCATGTGTCTGTTGGCCGTCTGTACGTCTTCTTTGGAGAAATGTTCATGTCTTCTGCCCATTTTATAATTGGATTATTGGTGGGGGAGGTGTGGAGTTGTAGAAGTTCTTTATATATTTTAAATACGAATCCTTTATTGGATAAGGTCCTTTGCAAATATCTTCTCCCGTTCAGTAGGCTGTCTTTTCGTTGACGGTTTCCTTTGCTGTGCAGAAACTTTTTATTTTGATAGAGTCTTAATAGCTTATTTTGCTTTTGTTTCCCTTGTCTTAGGAGAAACAGAAAAAAAAATGTTGCTACAGCCGATGGCAGAGAAATTACTGTTTATGCTCTCTTCTAGGATATTAATGGTTTTAAGTCTCACATTTAAATCTTTAATCCATTTTGAGTTTGTGTGTGGTACAAGAAAGTAGTCCAACTTCATTCTTTTGCATGTAGCTGTTGAGTTTTCCCAATACCATTTGTTGAAGAGACTTTTTCTCATTGTATATTCTTGCCTCCTTTGTCAAATATTAATTGACCATGTAATTGTAGATTTATTTCTGGGCTCTCTATTCTGTCCCATTGATCTATGTGTCTTTTTTTTTTTGTGCCAGTACCATACCATTTTGATGACTACAGCTTGCTAATATAACTGAAAGTCTGGAATTGTGATGCCTTCAGCTTTGTTCTTTTTCAGGATTGCTCTGGCTCTTCTGGGTCTTTTGTGCTTCACACAAATTTTAGGATTATTTGTTCTAGTTCTGTGAAAAATGCTGTTGGTATTTTGATAGGGATTTCTTTAAACGTGCAGATTGCTTTGGGTAGTGCAAACATTTTAACAATATTTATTCTCCTAATCCATGAGCATGGAATATCTTTCCATTTGTTTATGTCATCTTCAATATCTTTCATCAACGTTTTATAGTTTTCAGCATACGGGTCTTTCACTTCCTTAATTAAGCCTATTCCTAGGTATTTTATTATTGGTGAATAACAACCCACTTTTGATTGTGTCCAGTACAGGCTCTGGGCTGATCTCTTCCATGCATGAACATCAAATCACCACATCCCCTAGAGTTCACTACTATAACTACTCTTATTAACAGGGCAAGTAGGGGATCTGAGATTGGAACGTAGGCCAGCACCTTAGTCACCAAGCTCATCCAACAGCCCCCACTGCAATCTGCAAGGTGAAAGTAGCAATCATTTATTCTCCTGTCATCATTAACCATAACAAACCAGCACTTACATTTCCTACTTTTACTGTAACTTAATGATAACAGCTGCATACAATTTACCTTATTTAAACTTCAGGGCAATTGTAGTAGATGATAGTATTCTTACTATTATTTCTCATTCACTTTTCAGGTACAGAGTGAAACTGCATTTCCCTGCCATTGTGAAGTTGGCTATGGCTATTAAGATTTGTTTTAGACAATGAAATATGAGGAGAAGCAATGGTGGCCAGTTCCACATGGGATCATTTGAGAGCTGATGTACAAAGCCCTATCTTCCCCTTATTGCATAAGTAAACCTGTTCCAGATGGTGGAATCTGGGTCCCTGAATGAAGATGATGTAGAGCAGAGACTACCACCAAACCATGAAGAATATGTGATATTAATGAGACTCAATGAGAAGTCATTTAAGCTACTGAGATACGAGGGTTATTTGTTACAGTAGCAGAACCTAAGCTATCCTTACCAATTCAATATGCTTTGAGTCAATCCTTTTTTTACTAGGAAATTAACTAAGGCTTAGACAAGTTAAATGATGTGATCAAGGACACACAGTGGAGAGGAGGCAGAGGGAGGATTAGAATTTAGGTCTAATTCCAGGGTCCTTAAAAGTTGTCAGTTCAATCACTGTCCTTCTAATTCCTCCTAATTCACTCACCACTTAATTCACTCAACAGCAACATTTATTGAGGGCTTATGATGGGTGCTGCAAAGAATGTCTTCCAGGTTGACATTTTTTTCCCAGTAAAATATTTTTTTGGTTTTTAATATTCAAACTTCATGGAATGTACATAGTTCACATGTTTTCATCTAATTTTTATGTGGGAAATTGTATGCTCTCAATGTAACATTTTTAACAAAATGATGAGCAGGAAGTCTCAGGATTACATATTACATACAATCAGTAGAAGGTCAGAACCAAGTGTGGACACAAGAAGGTTGACTGAGGTCAACAGAGGCGATGCAAGTTCGAGATGCTGTTGACCAGAGCGAATGGCAGGGTGAAGGCTGTGGAAACTCTTTTTTTAGCCAGCACATTAACTGTTTAGTGTTCAAGAAGTGACTTTTTTTTTTGAGCATTTTACATCTGAACATATTAGTTTGTTACTGATCTCTAGGAGATAGGCTGGCCTATCTCCATTGCGTTAATAAGATATAAGGAGAGAGTTGCCAGCATTTCTGGAGACAGGTGCCCCAGCTTCTTACTCCTTTAGACACTGTCTTGTCTGCCTAGAATGCCCAACACTGTCACAGTGCAGGGGATCAGGCTAGGATTGCACACAGGAAGAAGTCTCCAAAACCAGGAAATGAGATAAACTGGGTCTGCGATGATGGGGGTGGGGGTGAACCAATCAACCATCTCTATAACCTGCCTACCTTTGCACTTCCTCCCCTATGAGATAAGAAACAGCCAGATTCATTGCCATGACACTCTTCAGGCTTGAATGTGCTTATCCCCAGGGGTTTAATGAAGACTTTTAATGGATCCAAGGGCACAAATGTTTTTAAGGGAAGCAACGTTCAGATCCTCAATGGCCCCAAGTTCCCCTTCTCAAAACTGATCTGACTGCAAACCAGCCTGCCTTCTCTGTTGTCCATCCCCCTACAGTACAGCTGCCCAGGGGGTGTGTAAGCCTCTAGGACTCCAAACAACAGAAAACATGAAAATAATGGCTTGAGGGAAGGAGTCTTTAATGAATAAGAAAGCTCCTTAAACCCCCAGGCTTGCCTGTCCTTCCCTGACTTACACATCTTTCTGTTAAATAATGAATCTTGGCTTTAAAAACAGGACATTCTGACCTGTGCTGGGATTCCCTAAATTCAGAATACTCAAAGCAGTATATATAGGTTAGTGGCCCTGATTTGTTGAAATGGAGTGTTTTGTAGGACCATCAAAATTTTGAATCCCCTAAAAAAAATTCCCAGGGGAAAATGTATGTGATTTCTTTCAGATTCTGTGTGCTTTATACAATAAGGTAGTGAAAAACCTACTTTATTTAACCATATTATAAAATATTTATTTCAATTACAGTCAATCTCTATCCCTCACCTTACAAAATATGTATTATAATTTCTCCCACAAATAGTATTTTACAGTGGCCATAAAATTATTTTAAATGTTAACTTTATAATGCACAAGGAAGTATTGTTTATCAGAATTCTTTTGAGGGAACACAAACAAAAATATTTGAAGATGATCAGTTTAAATCGGAATAATCATGGCCAGCCCACGCCCTAATTCCTGATGGCTGAACTACAGGAACTCAGCATGGGGTACAAATCCTGGGGGGGGGAAGACTCCAGACAATGGCAAAGTCACACGTGCCTGGGGTTAGAGCCAAACAGGACAGTCAGTCAGGCTCTACACCCTCTTCCTCTCAGCCCTCAGGGGCCTCAAAAGCAAAGCTGCTACAAGACAGTATTTGAAAAGGGATTTTCTGGCCCAATGGGTCAACTCAAAAGATTCCCTTTCACCCAAGTAAAAGGGCTGTGGCCCTTACTTCACCTCCAAGTAAGTATGGGCACACGTGTGTGTACATGTACACACACACACACACACGTGAGGGAAGTATTCACCATAAATTACTTGGGATTGAGTCAGTGAGTAATTACCCTCTTAAATAGTTTCCACTATTACCAAAACCCTTCTTCAAGAGGTGACTTTGTTCTGAAACTGAAGCAACATTTCAGCTTGCACTATACCCAGCTCTTTCTAAGTTAGTGGAGGGGCTACACACAGGTAAAAACCATTATGCTAATAAAGCTCACATAGCTAACCAAATTTCCCTCAAAACATGATGTGGTGTGCAAGGCTGGGTAACAGGTAGGAAAGGAATGATTTTCTAGAGAAGATTTAACTCATACTACTTTCATTCATTTGAGAAAGACCCTGAGTCCCCTCTGCGGGTAAGGCCCTAGGCCGAGTATGATCCCTGTACTGTATCAGAGTGGTTCTCAAACTCTGAGGTACGTCCAGTCACCCAAGACGTTGCTCAGAACCCAGATATATCCAGGCCCCAGATTAGAATCACCAGCAGTGTGGAACAGAGCCTCTATATTTTTAACATGTTCCCCAGGCCAAGTCTGTGGCTCACTGAAGTCTGAGGACCACTACTCAGAAAAGGCTAGCAAAGTGGTTCTCGAACATGTGAATCATACAAACCATTTACGGAGAATTTTAAAATACAGATTCTACAACCCACAAGAATTACTGAATCACTTAAAGGATTCTTGGCTGCAAGTGGCAGAGACCCAACTCAAATTGGCTCAAGAAGAAAATAAAAAGCAATTTTCTGGTTCATGTTACCGAAAAGTTCAGGGGTCTTCTCAATTTCCAGTTACCCAAAGAATTTATTGAGAACCAATCATTTCCAGTGTCCTTTCCATCTGGCCCTTTGGGCAAAGATGGCCCCCAGCAACATCAGGCTTAGGCTCCACAACTTTGCACTTCAGTAGAAAGAAAGCACCTCTTTCCTGGCAGCTTCAGCAAAAGACATGTATAAATTCTGAGCAGACTGATGTGACTCATGAGCCCTTTCCTGAGCCTGTCACTGGGGCAGAAGGGAAGAGAGAACAGTGTGAATGGCCCAGGACTGCTCCTGTTCCACATCCAAACCACATGGACCAGAATGCTCCACGAGGCGGGAGAAGGTGGGGGAGGTGCTTCTTAAAAGTTATTTTTGTATTCCTGTTTCTAAAAGTTCTCTCCAAAAACTGAAAAATACATGCCAATACAAAGAAAAAAATGAAAATAATCTATAAGCATTCTACCTGCAAAAGTTTTTAGAATCTTTATTTTTTAATGTTTATTCATTTTTGAGAGTCACACACAGACACACGCACAGACAGACAGACACACACACATACACACAGAGCATGAGCATGAGTGAGGGAGGGGCAGAGAATCTGAAGCAGGCTCCAGGCTCTGAGCTGTCAGCACAGAGCTGGACGCGGGGCTCGAACTCACGAACCGCGAGATCATGACCTGAGCTGAAGTTGGACACTTAACTGACTGAGCCACCCAGGCGCCCCAGAGTCTTAACCTGAAACTGTGGATATAAGCATTGATTTGCTGGTAGGTATGGAAACCTATTCTGTACAATAGAGCATTTCATTATGGATGCCTTTATGACAATACCCCCAACTGAAAGAAGATAAATATCTTAGTCATTTTTCTGATTGTTCAGCCAATACTGGTTTGCCTCCCTTTTTCCATGAATTTGTTCTTGTTTTTAACCCCTACAGAAATCAGTGGGTGTCTACTAAGAACAATGATATTCTCTCAATTATAGTGTAATTACTGAAATTAGAAAGTGCCAGTGCTATAATCCTGCTAGCTAATGTACAGTTATCTGTTGTATAACTTATAATTTATAACTTATAAGATAGTTACCCTGTTTCATTTTCAAGGGCAGGGCTTCTGATTCATTGCCATCACCACCACCCTGACCCCTCCCTAGAGTAACTAGATTCATACACAGAGCTGGGCTCAGTGAATGAATGAACTGGACGGTGGGGGAGCAAATCCTCAGAAGGAAAACCACAAAAGAACCATGAATGGTTATTGGGCCAAACCAGCAGATGATATCCACTACACCTGCCCCAACAGATGCTCCAGGAATAAAGCCAGAGGATCCCAACTGTTAAGAAGTGTCCCTAGGTGATGCCAATTCCCAGCCAGGTTTCAGAGTCCCAGTGTCCAGGGAACAGGTACGATCAGACACAAACACGACGTTTCTTGAGAAGCTGTTTTTCAGATCTGTCTTTGACAAGAAAAGAAACCTGATGATGGTGAGTGCTTCTGTGCTCCCACTCAACACAGCATGCCAGGGGCTGGAGGCCTGGGGCCGGGTGGGTCAGAACTGGGTCCTGCTCTCACAGAGCAGGGGCTAAGAGGCGACAGAGGTGCTTGCAGGGAGCATCGTGCTGCTATGCCACGTAGAGAAGGGCCCTGCACACGCCATTGTGAAGGAGGCGAGACAGGTCAGAACATTACCCCTGCCATCAGTTCACGCTCACGGGGTGAGACCAGGAGCCAGGGCTGCACTGCGCCCAGACACCTGGCATCACTGGCATTTCCACAAGAGCCCCAAACCTTAGACAACACACGTCCATCCAATGAACGAGTCCTGTCAGCTTGTTATTCTCCCTACAAGGCAGAGAGAAGCTACGGACTTGGCCAAGATCACAGAGCTAGCTGGGGTGGAGCTGGGATCGATTCCAGATTCTGTTCCCAAGTCCTAGCTTGAACTACAGAGCACTATCCAGCCTTATGGAGGAAAAATAGGATGATGATCAATAATACTTCTTGAGTGCTTATTATGGCTCAAACTAAATTCTTTTTTTATTTTTTTAATATTTTGAAGTTTATTTATTTTGAGAAAGAGAGTGGGGGAGGGGCAGAGAGAGAAAGAGAAAGAGAGAATCCCAAGCAGGTTCCACACTGTCAGCACAGAGCCCCATGCAGGGCTTAAACCCCAAAGCAGTGAGATCATGACCCACGCCGAAATCAAGAGTCAGATGCTCAACCAATAGAGTCACCCAGGAGCCCTGAACTAAATTTTTTACATAGACTTATTTAATGCTCTGAATGGCCCCATGAGGTAGAAACATTTACCATCTACATTTTACAGGTGAGGAAACTGAGGCCCAGAAAGCTGAAGTGATAAACCCAAGATGAGACAGCCAGCAAGCAGCGGAACTCTGAATCCAGGCCGTCTGGCCCCTGTTCTTAACCACAACGTGACAACACTTCATATGTCAGAACAGGGATGATGCCCTGGGCCAGGAGGGCAAAGAAAGTCTTCATTTTATGAGAAGTATGTTGTCACGCTTATTGCCTTGCCAGAGCTCCCTGGAGGAGAGGCAGCCAACTGACCAAAGCTGGGTCAATCAGACCCCTGGTTCCAGGATGGAAACAGCCAGTCAAGTCTTCCACTGTGGCTAGGACCTGGAGACACCATTAAGGAAGGAGCTTCGGGACATCCGGATGCCTGAAGAAGACCAGAGAGGGAAGGAAGCAAACAGAACATAGAGGCAGAGGTGGGAAATGGAGAGGGAAAACTACTGGGTCTCAGGCCTGCTGATCACAACCCAGCAGACAATGCGTGTCCCAAGCTCCAGGAGGCATCTCAGAATTCTTCCAGGCTTGGATGGACTGGACATGGGCTCCTGTATTTTCAACCCAGAGAACCTGGGCTAAGAACTTCCTACTTGGCTCCCTCTCTGAGCTCATCTTCTGCCATTCTCACTGTCCCTTCCCTCATAACCCTCCTTGTACTTCGTAGAACCTGCTCTGTAAGCTCCTGCCTCAGGCCCTTTGTGTTTGCTGTGCTGTCTGGAATGTTCTTGCCCAAATGTTTCCACGGCTGGCTCCTCATATTCAGGTCTTGATCAAAGTCATCTCTTCAGCGGTCTGCCCTGATCACCTCTGCTTAAATAGTAGCTTCTGCCACTGTCCAGCCTTTCCCCTGGCTGGTTTTCTTCACAGCACATCTCACTAACATCACATTATTTATGTTTGTTTAGAATCTAGTTCCCATCAAGAATGTCAGAGCCAGAAGTGTGGGGACTGCGTCTATCCTGGGCCCCGCTGTGGCACTAGCATTTGTGTGCCATATCGTAGGTGTTCAGGAAATACCTAAGTGATGATATCTGCCCACACATACTTTTGTACATCTCCTGGAACCTTTATCCCCGCCCTCAGGAACACAGAAAGGGGGACAGGGAAAGAAACAATGACTAACCTTTATTTGAGTGGTTATTATGTGCCAACCACAGTTCTAAGCACTTTGCAGGGATCATTTATTCTTCACAAAAGCCTAGGGTAGGAGCCATTATTACTCCATTATACAGAAGATGAAGCTGAGGCACAGAGAGGTTAAGTTACTTGCCCATGGACACCCAGCCAAGAAAAGGCAAAGCTGCGAAGCTGGCAGTCTGATGTCAGGCCTCGCGACACCCAGGTGGGCAACCAGTTCTATGATCCGGCAGCCGAGCTCTGGATCTTCTTGCTGAGCTCCCCACAGCCCCGCTGGTAGACCACTAACTTTTTCTTTCTTTCCTTCTTCTTTCTTCCTATTCTTTCTTTCTTTTTTTTCATCTTCATCAAGGTTCCAGAATGTTGTCCACTGCTGCCTGTACTCAAGTTGTCAGCTTTTTCCCTGGTTTGGCCCAGCCATGGGGGACACATGAGTCCTTCACTGACATGGCCACACACTGGCCAGCATGGATTTCTCAGGAGTACTCAGAACAATTCTGGGCCCTGCCTCACCGGCCCCCCATCAAGGAGGGCCCCTGCAGGGTAAAACATCTGAGGGACCCACACCTGCCTGGGTCCTCCACTGGCATTTATCATTGTCGTGGGAGCCTGGCTGGGCGGTGAGGCAGGGGACAGGCCTAACACAGCCAGCTGCAGCACAGGGACCATCAAGATGACAATCTCTCGTGGACAAAAGGAAGGTTTGCCAAGGAACTGCAGGAAAAGCCGCTGAAAATACATTTGAAATAAGGCAGCCGGTTATTGACGAAATCCACCCTCTTCCAAACCAGACTCTGCCTCATTCAAGTTGCAAGACATTAAGCAAAGTCACCTCCCTGTGCTCCAGTTTCATCGCTGTGAAGGGGGTATTACTAACCTGCTTCACTGAGTTATGGCAGGGACTGAAAGGTGAACAATAAAACACTCAGCCCAGGACAGGGCTCATACTAAGCTTTTCAAGTCAGTGGGAAAGGACGGCTGATTCAATCAATACTGCGAGAGACAACTGATTAACTATTGGCGGGATATGGGTTTAAGATCTTTACCCCACCTAACACCAGAAAAATTCCAGATGTTGGATGTAAACAATGAAACTACATGTGTTTCTTGTTGTTGTTGTTGTTGTTGTTGTTACTGTTGTTGTTTTTGAGAGAAAGAGAGGGTACAGTGAAGGCGAAGTAGAGGGAGAGGCAGGAAGGAGGGAGAGAGTCCTAAGCGGGCTCCACACTCAGCACAGGGCCAGACATGTGGCTTGATCTCATGACCCTGAGATCATGACCTGAACTGAAATCAAGATCTGGAGCCTAACCAACTGAGCCACCTAGAAGCCCCAATACATGTGATTCTTGATCTCAGGGTTGTGAGTTTGAGACCCATGTTGAGTATAGAGATTACTTAAAATCTTAAGAAAAAAAAATGAAGCTATAAAGTAAGTAGGAAGAAAATACAGTATTTATCTCATCTCAAATTAAAGGCAAAAGCATAAAAGCAAACAACAACATCCACAAAAAACCTCAGTGTGACATTTAATAACATTATAAAATTAAAAGGTAAATTGGGGCGCCTGGGTGGCTTAGTCGGTTAAGCGTCCGACTTTCGCTTGGGTCATGATCTCGCGGTTCGTGGGTTCGAGCCCCGCGTCGGGCTCTGTGTTGACTGCCAGCTCAGAGCCTGGAGCCTGTTTCAGTCTGTGACTCCCTCTCTCTCTGACCCTTCCCTGCTCACGCTGTCTCTCTCTCTCTCCTAGAAATAAATAAAACATTAAAAAAAAAAAAAATTAAAAAAAAAAAAGGTAAATAACTCACTGGGGATATAAGTCTGCAACCTATAACAAATGATTCCTACCTTCAGTAATATAAAGATACCCTACAAATCAATAAGAAATAAAAACTACCCTCTAGAAAAACAGAGTAATTTCCTTGTTTGTTAACAAGGAAATACCTATGGTTAATAAACAGACAACTCAACAATAAATATCTCAAAGTGTTTAAACATATTTATACATTTTGTATCAGTAATTGAAACTCCAGAACTTTGTCCTGAGAAAAACCTAAGGAGCAAACAAAGGTTTTTGTGTGTGAGATGTTCAGAATTACAATAATGGAAGGCGGAAGTGAGGAGTATGTCCAACAGGGTGCTGTTGGAACACTATGAAGGCATTAAAAAGAATGTGGCTGACCTTGACCCACTTCCACAGTAGGCTGCCCAAGGCAGACTGTTAAAGGAAAGTGCCGTCTTCAGAACATAGTAGAGAGTATGTTTGTACAACAAACAACTATAGGCATACATGTGTGTAATAAAAATAGCTAACATGTGAGCGCTTATCACATGCCAGGTGCTACTCTAGCTTTTTTACCTATATTAACACAATGAATCCTTACAAGCCAAGACATTAGGACTGTCATCACCATTTCATAGATGGGGAAACTGGGGCACAGAATGATTAAGTAAAGGCCCAAGTCAGTACCTGGCAAAGCTGGGGTCTGAACCCAAGCACTGTGGCCCCAGAGCCCAGGCTCTTAAATACAATCCACTGCGTGCACAGCAAGAAGGGTGCACTTAATGTCGCTCTGGGCAGGCGAGAGACACTCGGGGGAGGCCCAGGTGCCAGGGTCAAGAGAGGAACAAGGAACTGCCATGCTTTGCTTTACATATGGCTCTATTGCTTGAAATGTTTACAATCAGCATGTGACTGATGTAAGTTTTAAATCAATACAAAAAAAAAAAAACCAATCAATATGAAATTTCTGCCAAGTGACCTAAATGCAAGGAGGAGTAGAGGATGATAAGCATCCATCAGTGCCACCAACAGGGGAGCACCGAGCGGGATCAACTCGACACCTCCTTTCACCTGCTCCACATGCGGATGGAAGGTGGGGTCACACCAGTCTCCCAGAGGATGCCAAGGAAAGTCATGTGGCTGGCTCAGGTATCACACAGGACACACACCCCGTGGGGGGGAGCTCCCTTTACATGTGGATCGCTGGAGGAGGAGATAAGGGTTTGATGGGCAAGGAGACTTTCGGCCCAATCAGTTAAGCAGGCTCAGGAGCTCCAAGTCCAGGGCCTATATACACCTTATCTGGCCCACGTGTCAAGTTATGTATGTGTCAGCACCCAGAAAGACCCTGTTTTCTGCCCTGTAATAAATACTGTAATAAAAGGCACAACAGGATCTAGGTTAGTGGCGATGGTAGAAGGGCCACCGATGTGGCCTGGATCACTCCCTGGTTTCATAAATGTAGGACACTGACATTAGCTCCTCCTGGCCACAGGCTGTGCCAACATCACAAATTAACAGCTGTGGCCGGAGTGAGAGAAAGGGGAGCAAGGTCAGACTGTGGGACGGGTCACCCAGGTTCCAAATCAGCCCCAACTAGCTGAGTAACAAGGACTGAGGGCTTCGCTTCTCTGGGCCTCAGTTTCCTCATCTGCGAAATGGGGAGTAAGAGTCTACTATAAAGAGAGTTACAGGAGACGTGTGTAAGTAGGACACCCAAGCCTGTGTTAAAGGGGGCCAGGGGCTGTCATTACTGTCATCCATCTGAGCTTGCAGCCCAAAGCCTGAAATGCCTGGAAAATCTCCTCTTCCCCCAGCCCCCAACGTACCACCTACTCTGACCAGTCCCTTAGCAACCTATCAGGCCATGCACTTCCATCAAGCACCAGTGCCACTCTGCTGGCCAGGCACCACAGTCCTCTCTTCCCTCCAGTCAAGGCGGCCTCCCTCCTTGTTCCACTGCCACTCCACCAGAGGCAATGACAGCAAGGACACTCAGAATAAAAGGCAAACCCTCTCCCCAGCTCCCACCCCTGCCCACCTTCTGTCTCCTTCTACAAGGCTCCAGCCACACCGGCTACTCTGCTGTCCCTCCCACCAAGCTCCTTATTAATTTGTTTACAACTTTTTCTGCTATGTCCTTCAATGTGAACCTAAACCCCAGGAGGAAAGGCCTTCTTGGGCTGTGACCCCATCACTGGGAATATCTGCCAAAGGCACAAGTCAGTGACTGAATGAATTAATGAATTCGACATCATTCTACATCAAATCTACACACACACACACACACACACACACACACACACACACGCCGCCCAGAGGGAGTAAATGTGTTGTCATCTCCAGAAGAAAAGAAAGCCCTTAGGTAGCTGCAATGTAACACGTAACTGATCCCAAGGCATCCAAATGATTTCATGCATGCTAGTGCTCTAAAGAATTTATGACCCAGACAACAGTGCCTGGGGTCAGAGCGCGCCCCTGGCCAGGCTACTAGAAGGAGAGCCTCTCCGATGGAGCAGAGCCACTTTTTGTTCTATTGTCTAGGAAGGGAGTTTCAGATCACAGAAGGAATCCAAAGGCTCAAACACTTCTTGCCCCAAGCATAAGGGCGTAATCCTCTGGCGTGGAGCAAGAACTCTCTATAGAGACTGTAGGTTTGAAAATGCATGGCCAGGGAAAGAGAACAAAAACTGGAAATGTCAACAACGGCCTAGAGCTGTCTCTCCCTGGTTACGCTGGGACACACACACACACACACACACACACACACACACACACACACACACACACGGCTCCACCTGGTCAAAGGTAAGGCCTGAATCAGCTGCTCCTGAACACGTCTCTCCCTGGTTACGCTGGGACGGACACACACACACACACACACACACACACACACACACACAGGGCTCCACCTGGTCAAAGGTAAAGCCTGAAGCAGCTGCTCCTGAACAGTAAGATGACTGTGCCGGTTCATCTGTTTACTCCCAAATCCAAGCAGTGTGCCAGTAGCAGAGCCCTGTACACATCGAATGAATGGACACATAAACAGAGGACTGGGATCACCGAAGGAAAAAACCCACAGATCAGAAGCCACCAGCTCAGTCGTTCAATACTCATTGCTAATGTAAACAAAAGTTCAAAAGAGTCAGTACCCTTAGGATAACTAAATAATAGATGAGGGAGGTTTCTCTCTAAAGGAATATTCCAGCTAATCAGTGAAGAGGAGGACAGAATTACAAGTGTCACAACTTCTGCAAACCCCAAGTGAAATCATGGGTCTCGGAAATGGTTATTTACAGCCATTAACTCTATAGGACGTCACTGAAAGAGACCGCAGGCTTCATTCACCTGCTGAGCACAGAACACGCAATGGCCAGGAGAATGCCCTGCCGTCCCTGCCCCAGAACACACACCAATACACGTGTGTGTGCACATCTCATACCCAAATCTGATCCAGTCTCCAATCCCAACCACCCACTGGCAGGAAACACAGGGGAAGAAGAACTTGTTAACCACCACCACAGAAATACAACCCCAGACACAGACTGTGGGAGATCTAGAGGGCAAATTATGTGGCTTTTCTCAACAAATAAAATATCCAAGAAAAAAAGGGGGGAAAAAAAAGAGGGATGACAGGGGGACCGGAGATTAAATGATATGTAACAGGCATGTGAGCCAAATCCCACAGTGGACCTTGATTGGAACAAATCAATTCTAATATGATTTTTTTTATGAGAAGATCTGAAATGTTAACACTAACTGGATACTAGATGACATTAAGCAATTATTGTTATTTATTTTAATCACGGCCATGATATTGTCATGGTGTCCTTAAAAAAAACCTTATCTTTCATAGATAAAAACTGAACTATTTAACTATAAAATAATCTTGTGGGGAGTGGGTTGCAACCTGTACAAATAAACCCAGAGTGGTCATGAGTTAAGACGAGCTGAAGCTATTACTGACTTTTCTCAAACGGTGTCTAGAGGTGATTAAACCGAGAGGGTGGCTGAGAAGGCAGCTCGTGATTACTTTCACCACCAAGGGCTAACGATCAGATGACATCTTCCTCCTGCAGCTTCAGGTCAGTCTGGGTAAAGCCAAAGTCCTCATTGTGGCCCCAAGGGCCCACACAATCGGCCCCTCATCACCTGTCTCATTCCCCCACCCCCACCCCGTCCCACCACCGCCCTCTCTCTCCCTGGCTCACCTCTCTCCAGCCCTACGGGCACTCTGAAGTTCTTCAAGTGTGCCAGGCACCTTCTCACCTCAGAACCTCTCACTGGCCCTTAATTTCCCCCCAAATGCTCTTTCCCTGATATGCCACTCCCTTTCTGAACCTCTGCTCTGATGTCATCTTCTGAAAGAGGACTTCCCTAACCCCACTCTCTCAAACAGCACCACAGGTCTTCAAAAATTAATTAAATAGGGGCACCTGGCTGGCTGGCTCAGTAGGAGGAGCATGTGTAGAGGTTACTTAAATAACCTTAAAAAATGTTTTGAAAAGGGGTGCCTGGGTGGCTCAGTTGAGCGTCCAACTCTTGATTTCAGCTCAGGTCATGATCTCATGGCTCATGGGATGGAGCCTTGCATTGGGCTCTGCACTGACAGCACGGAGTCTGCTTGAAATTCTCTCTCCCTCTCTCTACCCATCCCCCATGTGCATGCGTACGCTCTCTCTCAAAATAAATATTCAAAAAAATTGGGGGGGGGAATTAATTAAATAGCATCACATGCTACTTATTCTCATTGCATATACCCACCTTCAGTTTTTTTCACACCTATTATCTCTTTTAGACTTGCTATATATGTGTTTCTTTACTATCTATCTTCCCTTTTATAGTAGAAGCTCCATGAGGGTGGAAACTTCATTTGTTTTGTTCATTACTGTCTTCCCAGCTCCCCAAACAGCATCTGTACAAAATGGGTGCTCAATTAATATTTGTGTAGTAAATCAAAGAGCCAGAGGGACATGACCTTGAGGTACCATCCTAGTGTCTGGCAGCTCCTAATTTAAGAGCCATTTTTAGGGAGGGGCACCTGGATGGCTCAGTTAGTTAAGCACTGACATCAGCTCAGGTCATGATCTCCTGGTTTGTGGGTTCAAGCCCCACATGGGGCTCTGTGCTGACAGTTTGGAGCCTGGAGTCTTCTGCAGATTCTGTCTGTCTCTCTCTCTCTCTCTGCCCCTCCCCCACTTGTGCTCTGTCTCTCAAAAATAAACGTTAAAAATTAAAAAAAAAATTTTTTTTAGGGAACACTTCAGAGCTAGTAAAGCTGCTGGCTGCCTAATCCAATGTTTAGTCTCCCCTATTAACTTAGAAGAATCTGATCTTTAAATGTTTTATTTTTAAGTAATGGCTATATCCAACATGGGGCTCGAACCCATAACCTTGAGATCAAGAGTCCAATGCTCCACTGACTGAGTCAGGCCAGGTGCCCCAGAATCTGATGTTTAGCTAAGGACAAGGGCATGTGAAATAAAGACTACATTTCCCAGCCCCTTGCAACTATATATTGTACCCTAAGTTCTGAGCAAGAGTCTGTAAGTAGAATTATCATGTGCAACTTCCATTAGGTCTTTTTTTTTTTTAAGTTTATTTATTTTTGAGAGGGAGACAGAGAGAGCAAGTGAGGGGAGGGGCAGAGAGAGAAGGAGAGAGAATCCTAAGCAGGCGCCGCACTATCAGCGCAGAGCCTGATGCAGGGCTTAAACTCATAAACTGTGAGATCATTACCTGAGCCAAAATCAAGAGACACTTAACTGACTGAGCCACCCAGGAGCCCCTCCATTAAGTCTTTTTAAAGAGACAGGGGTGCCCATCTTCCTTCCTTCCTGCTGGCTGGGGTGCAATGGCTGGAGCTTGGGCAGTCATCTAGAATCATGAGGTGGCAGGACAAGGACGATAGATTCAAGAGGCAGAAGGAGCCTGGGTCACAATAAGAATGCAGCCCTGGCCTACTTATATCACTGGGCTCCTTTATGTGATAGAGAAACCTCCATCTTGCTTAGGCCATTTGTCATTCTGTTTTATACGTGGTTTTCTATTATATGCAATTGAACCTAATCCTGATACACTTTGGATCAAAACACTAGTCAGAGTGAACGGAACAAGTCCTGTATCTATACACATGTATAAAAATGTCCATAAACTGAGAACTATTCCGAAGAATAATCGCTGTGAGCTGCATGGAGCTATCATGGAGCTGGGGAGAGGGTAACCAAGTGGGAACAACCAAGGAAATAACGACATGAGAATCACAGAGTTTTCAATCAGGTTAGCAACCAGAGGACAGCTGACTCTTAAACAACATAGGTCTCAACTATGAAGGTCCACTTCCTTAGTTCATACAATACTATAAATGTATTTTCTCTTCCTTATGATTTTCTCAATAACGCTTTCTTTCCTCTAGCTTACTTTAGCGATACAGTACAAAATATGTCTAACATACAAAATACATGTTAATTGACTTTACATTATCAGTAAGGCTTCTGGTCAACAGTACACAATAGTAGTTAAGCTTCTAGGGAGTCAAAAGTTATACACAGATTTTCAACTATGTGGGTAGGTATGTGCCCTTAAACCCCACACTGTTTCAGGGTCAAGTGTATGTAAGGAACATCTACAGGGGCACCTGGGTGGCTTAGTTGGTTAAGCGTCTGACTCTTGATCTCTGCTCAGGTTGTGAGATGGAGCCCCCTGTGTTGGGCTCTGTACTGGGCATGGAGCCTGTTTAAGATTCCCTCCCTCTCCCTCGGGCCCCCCCCCCCCCCCCC
>NW_027531899.1:2332219-2674972 GCF_008692635.1 Crocuta crocuta
GCTTTCTCTCAAAAAAAATAAAAAAAAGAACACCTACAAATCAGGACTAAAATGCAGCAAAAGTGATGAGCAAGCTACATCCAGAAGAAGAAAGTTAAAAGAGGGGCACCTGGATGGCTCAGTGGATTAAGCGCCCAACTTCGGCTCAGGTCATGATCTCACAGTTCATTAGTTCGAGCCCCGTGTCGGGCTCTGTGCTGACAGCCAGAGCCTGGAACCTGCTTCAAATTCTGTGTGTGTCTCTCTCTGTCCCTCCTTTGCTCACACTGTCTCTCAGTCTCTCAAAAATGAATAAACATTAAAAAAAAAAAAGAAAGATAAAAGAATTCTGCCTTATCAGTTTTCAGAGGAGTATAATTAAAACCACAATGAGATTTCATTTCATCTCTGGCAAAAACTAAAAAAGCCTTACCAAACCAAGCCCTTGGTGGCAACATTCAGAGAACAGTCTGACAATATTTGGTGACATCAAAGATGCTCACATCCTACAACCCACCAATCTGGAGCCTAGTACACACCCAAAGAAATTCATGTCGATACATACTAGGAAACGTGTAACAACATTCACGGTAGACCATGAATAGCAAAAAATCTAGAAACTAATGAAGTGTTCATTGGCGTACAAATGACTAACACAAAAATGTGGTATATTCAGCCAGTGGAATATTATATAGCAGCAAAAACAAAAACCAAAAAACAAAAAACAAAAAACAAAAAAAAAACCCAGAATGAACTACAGCTATACAAAAATAGTCTGGATCAATCTCAGATTTACAACATTATGTGAAAAATGCAAGTCCCACCAAACTATATACAGTACAGTATCATTCGTATAAAGTTCAAAAATAATTCTTAAGACAAAGAATGATAAATAAAAAATTCAAGATGGTCACCTCTGGGACAGCAGGCAGGTGATGGAATGGGAAGTACCACACAGGTTCATGTGTTATTACCAATGTTCTAATTCCTGGGCAGGGAGCAGACTAATGGCTATTAGTTATAACGACAGATAATTTTGCATGAGCCAAAAATAACAGTGTTTCATGCACCAAGGATTCTGATTAATCTGCCTTTGTGTGCCCAAAGGCCATCTTTTAAAAAAATGGGATACATTTAGAAAGAGGTGAGAGAGCATATACACCAAGTTCCTGACGTATGGGACCAATGAGGCAGGAAGTAAGAGCAGAGGGGATGAAGTAGTAGGTCGTTTCTGCTTCATGTTTTGTTCTGCCATCACTCAAACATCCATTTCAACAAGAAATGCTTCCTACAATAAACTCACACAGTATAACGCAGCGGCTCATGAACTCCGGAGCCAGACCACCGGAGACCACAGGCGACTGCACTACTCCCTGGCTGCCGTAAGTAGGCAGGCAGGACCTGTGGCGGGTTATTTAACTTCTCTGTCCTCTGTATCTGTATCAGAAAAGAGCGGATGATAACAGTGCCTACTTCCTGGGGCCACTGTGAAGATTAAATGGGTTGGTGCATAGTTCCTCCGCACAAGGTAAGCCCTTAATGAGACTGCGTATTATTATTCTCACTAGTCTAATTTCAAACACCTACGTGGAGGACAGGCATGAGCTGAGCAATGATCTAGTGAAGGCCTGCAAATGATCCTGGTCAGTTTAACCCCCAGCTGTGCTTCTTCCCTCGTACTTGGAGTCTCTGAAAGAAGTCCAGTGCACTGCTCATCCCAAGTACTAACTGAACAGATGACAAATGAATACAAGATGCTGTCTGAACAGGCCCCTCCTAGATGCCTACTCGCAGGTCCACTCTCCCTTCTTTAATACTAACCCTTCATTCAGGGTGGTGGTAAGTCTAGCTTTAAAAACTGCATTTCCGTGACTTCCCTGTAGCTAGAGGTGGTCACATCATGGAGATCTCTAGCCAAAATGACACAAGCAGAAGTCAGCTAAAGATTTCAGGGAAGGTTTTGGTTTCCTACAAGAGAGGTACAGTCTCCCTTCCTTAAGAGTTTTACTTCTTTCTGCCTGTGACAAGGACGTGGGGCTTCCTCTCGCTATGAGGGCAGGATCAGTGCAGATAAAGAAGAGCCCGGGACACTGGAGAGATGGTGAACCGCGGCACCACCTTTTCCTGCTAACCTCTGCACTTCTTATGGGAGAGAATGAAGGCTCTGAAGACCCCCAACGGGCCACATCTCCAGAACTCAAGTCTTCCATCGTCTCTCCCACACTGAATCTGGGCTGACCTATGACCCACTTTAGCCAACAGAATGAGGCTGAAAGTGAGCTGGGCCAGTTCTGGACTACGCCTTAAGAAGGCTCATTGTGGGGGGTGGCCTGGGTGGCTCAGTTGGTTAAGCGTCCGACTTCGGCTCAGGTCAAGATCTCCTGGTTCATGGGTTAGAGCCCCATGCCGGGCTCTGTGCTGACAGCTAGCTCAGAGCCCAGAGCCTGTCTTCAGATTCTGTACCTCCCTCTCTCTCTGACCCTCCCCTGCTCACGCTGTCTCTCTCTCTCTCTCAGAAATAAATAAAACATTTTTAAAAAATTTTTTAAAAAGGCTCATTAGGAAGCCCTGGACTACCATGTTGTAAGTACTGGCTGGCGAGGCCACATGGAAGAGATCCAGAAACTACAAAGAGCGAGGCCTAGCCATCTCGAGGGCACAAGGTGAGTGATGCATCTTGAGTGTTCCAGCTCCATCTACCCTTTGTCTGTAGCCGCATAAGAACCCCTGGAGCCTCAGAAAACCAGAGTTTGTCATTTTAAGGCATTAAGTTTTAGGGTGCCCTGTCATGTATGTAGCAATAGAGAAGTGGAATAAACCTCTGTGTGGGCACACCACTGTACAGGTTTCCCAAAGCCAAACATATCCCCTAATTAAAGTACCACCTGAAAAAGAAATATGCCCATCAATCAAAGATCCCAACAAAATCTCTTGCATATTGATAACAAAGATCCATAATATGAAAAAAATATGAACCTTCTGTTATTTTGTTAACAAGTACTCATGAAATACAACTCATCCATATTAAGGGTGATGAATCTATTACTTACTTTATAATTAAAAAGCATTTAAAGTGGAAAGTTCAACACTGTTCTGGACCTGGTGAGAACCCTCAGAAAACACATCTCCAATCTGGGCAAGAGGTATTATTATACTAATGCTACTTCATATTCATTTTCAAAGGTTTAGAGCCTAAGTTAATAAGGTGGCTAAGCAGGTTGGACGCCTGCAATCTAATTAAAGAAGGCTATCAATAAAAATAATAATTTGAAAAAAAAAAAACAGAAACAAAGGGAATGCACATCAGTGATGGCCTAGCCAAATTCATTATGGTACACCCACACCACCGTGTGTTAACACAGCCATCAAAAACAGCAAATCTGAGTACTATCTGAGAACATGGAGGCATTTCTACGTGGTAGTGCCATGTTAGAAAAATAAAATGTGGGGCACCTGGGCGCCTCCGTTGGTTAAGCGTCTGACTTCAGCTCGGGTCATGATCTCATGGTTCATGGGCTTGAGCCCCATGTTGGGCTCTGTGCGGACAGCTTGGGGCCTGGAGCCTGCTTCAAAGTGTGTGTGTGTGTGTGTGTGTGTGTGTGTGTGTGTGTGTGTCTCTGCCCTTCCCCTGCATTCTCTCTCCCTCCCTCCTTCTCAAAAAATAAATAAAACATTAAAAAAAAACACCACAAAATGCAAGGTAGAAAGATACATACAGTACTTGGTTGTTATTATGGGCGAAGGACTGTGGGGAGGATGCTGACATGGGGGTGGGGCAGAGAGGAGTCCATAAACTAGGGACAGAAAAAAAACTGAAGAGGAGCTTGGGACTAATTCATGATTATCACCTCCACATAGCGAGTGTTCTCTAAGCACCAGACACAGTGCCTGACTAGGTCACCAGACCTCACCTGAACTTCTCACTTAATGTGGGAACTATGAATTATTCCCATTTTCCAGATCAGGAAACAGAGGCCCAGAGAAGGTAAGCACTGTGCCCAGAGTGCGGGCAGTGCTGGGACTTGAGCGTGACGTGCCACGGTCTCTCAGGAGGGGCACCGGAACTGCACCGCTGCCCCTACGGCTCAAAGGGCACTGCCGGAGGAGCAGCTCCTCGGACGCCTGGCACATTTGGGCCCAGAGGTGTGGCTGTGTGAGATGCAGCCAGAAGTCCATCAGCGCCTCGGCGCCTCGGCGTTTCCTGCCATCCGGAGAAATCCGAGAGGGCCACTGACCTTGCTCCGCAGAGCCCGGGGAAGCCCTGCCCAGGACACTATTACAGAACCAACTGCTGACACCAGAAGCCAGAGCACTGATGAGGCGGTGTCAGCTACGACACGCTCTCTGAGTTCGCCATTTACTTACAGTGCGTTCAGCCCCCGAAAGAGAATGATTGCCTGTTAAAGCAGGGAAGACCAATACACCGGGCCTGGCTGGTTAATTCCAATTTCCAAGGCACTCCTGACTTTGCTGCAGGACACTGAGCAGGACCTGGAGATCAAGTGGGCTCTCCGTATACACGCGGGTGTGTGCATGTGCGGGCAGGGTCTTGGACAAAGCTTTCCCCACTTGAATTAACCTGCGTGCAGCCTCCACACTCACCAGGGCCAAGGCCATCCGTTCCGGCCATGTGAATCCGGGCTGCCTGGATGAGCCACTGGTGGGGCCCAGACTCTCCAAACTGCAGGGGCTGAGGGACAGGAAACCAGAGGCCCTGATGCCTCAGGCAGGCCCAATGTGGATCAAAGAGAGGGTGTGGGAATGCTACCTCCCTCACAGCTGCAGGTGTGGGGACATTCTAATTCAAACTCCAAATGGGGACAGTCAACCATCCTCAATGCTGCACCTGATATCATAAACTTATTCATAAAATAATTTATCCCACACCTACCACATGCCAGGAACTGCTCCACAAGGATAGAGACCGAAGTCCCTGCCCTTTTATGGAGTACAGGTGGGGGGAGGGGCAGATAATAAACAAATATGTCAAATGGTAATAAATGCCATGAAGAAAAATAAAGCACAGTGAAGGGTTAAGAATAGTGGATAAAGTGCTATTTAATAGGGACAGAGGCCTCACGGAGAGGGTGACATTTGAGCAGAGACCTGAAAGGGGGGGGGGAGTTTTGGGGATACTGGGGGAAGTGTCCCGGGCTGAGGGAACAACCAGGGCAAAGGCCCTGAGGGAGGAACAGAAGGAGGCCTGAGGAGCTGGAGTGCGGCCAGCAGCAGTTTAGAAGTCAAAGAAAAGGTCAGGGAATTTGGGGGTCGCAAGGCAGGGATGGGGGCGCAGGCCAGCTGACACTGAGCGCCATGCCCTGCCCCATCTGTGAGCACTTTATATGACGATTCACCGGCAAGAGGCGTGGGTACTGCTCCTACTTCCCCTTTCATCAGATGAAGAAACTGAGGCCCAGAGAGGGAAAGGAACCCGCCAGAGATCACACAGCTCCCTTGTGCCAGGCCGGGATGCCCCACAGCCCCTGGCACAGAAGTCTGCATCCCACAGGAGGTCAACATTCACCAACTGGTTCCTTCTCCGGGGAGAAAATATCCTCCATTTTCTTCTCACTCCCTCAACACTCCACCCACCTTTCTTCACAGTTAGGAGCAGACAGGTAAACACTTCATGCCAGAGAAGGGAAGTTAAAAAAAAAAAAAGCCACCAGTCTAATTCCCGAAAAGAAGAAACACATCATTACCTTTCTCTCCTCTACAAGTTACCATCAAACTTAGCAAGCATCACTCACCCCAGAGACGTCCTGAGCGCGGCCCTGATCACAGAGCCAGCAGGTGGGCAGGTGACTGGGCCCGATCTGCTCCCAGCAAGGCCACCTGCCCGAGCTCTGCAGGCTGCCCCCGGTGCCTCTCCCCCTCGGCCCCGCTGTGGGTGTTTGGAATGCGGAAACGGGAACCTGCCGTGCCAGCTCCTAACAGCGACTTCTTCAACAGCCACGGGAACACACCGGCCACCAGTTCCCCCACGAGGTGCCCGCTCCGCGCAAACAGGCGTGCTCCCCAAGAGGGCTGTTTCGCCCACAGTCCCTTTGGGGGAGGCAAAAAACAAAAACAAAAACAAAAACAAAAGGACTCCTTACTCACCAGACACGTGGTCTGAGGAGCCTGAATGGGCTTCAGAGAAAGCTCAAAGGTAACAAAGACGGCTTGCCTGCTACTGCTGATCCAGGAACGGGCCACCTGTTCACTGACTGAGCCAGGGCTGGATCCGTGCCCACAGCCTCCCCTGCCCTAGGCTGCCGCCTGTTCACTTCATTCACAACCTCGCAATCCAAAGGTGGGCTCCGTTCCCGGTGCGGACTCCCGGTGCGGACTCCCGCTCTGCTCCCTGCGCTCTGCTCCCTGCGCTGGCCTGGCGCTCAGGCAGAGGCAATGTAGCTTAATGATTAAGCACCGCCTCTGGGCCCCTCCAGCGGCTTTGGAAGCACAGCCCGGAATGGCTTTGCCTAATAATAACCACCACCAGAGCCTGGGTGCTCACTCTGCACAAGGCACCCTTCTAAGTACTTCCTAGGGGTTATCACCCTTACAGCTACCCTCCTAGGGAGTACTATTATCGTTTCTATTTCACAAGTGAGAAAGTTCAGAAATAGAGAAGTCACAGACTGGAGATCACAGAGCAAGAAAGTGGTGGGGCAAAGAGGTAATCCCAGCAGAGCGACTCTGGGTTTCCAGTTCTTAACCACTGCACCAGATCTCCTTTCAAGATGAGACATCAGGTCCCCCCAATGGGTCCCAGTTGCCGCATCTGTAAAATGGGGTGAGTGTGAGAGTTGGTGAGGTCTATATGGAGAGCACTTAGCCTAACCCACAAAAAGTGCTCAACAACTACCAGTGACAGTCATGACATTCTGCCCTTGGATTCAATCAGATTCAGCTTATACCTTCAAAACAGGGGGTAATCATGGGCATGGAGTTTAAAATCCTGGGCAGCTGAAGGGGGAAAAAAAAATAAAGATTCTTGCTGCCCTTCTTTTCACCCACAAAAAAATAACATTGATCCTCGAACATGGGGTTGAACTGCACATGTCCACTTTTATAGTTCTTATAGTACAGTATTATAAATGTATTTTCTCTTTTTTATGATTTTCTCAATAACATTTTCTTTTTTCCAGCTTACTTTATTGTAAGAATACAGTATATAATACATACAACATACAAAATATATGTATGTTCTTGTTCTCAGTCAGCAATGTTTCGAGTCAACAGTAGGCTATTAGAAAAGTTTTGGGGGAGTTAAAAGTTATACTCAGATTTTCTACTGTGCAGGGGGTCAGCGACCCCAGCCCGGAGTTGTTCATGGGTCACCCGTACTGTGTATATTAAGTGCTCACTGGGGGCCAGGACTACAGTGTTTGAAGTGCTTTACGTACTTGAATGCACAACTCCACCCAACAACCTAGGAGGTCAGTATCACTACCAGCCCCACCTCAGCTCGAGCCCACGCTCTGTTCCCCAGTCCCTCTGTAGTCCTGTAGGGCAGTAACTTGACACTGTGTCCATAAGCAGGAACAATCAGCATCCACAGGAAACCTCAGTCTGCAAAATGAATAGTCACTTTCACAGACTGTTGGAAGGAGGGGGCAGGATTATTAAATGATAATTTAATTATTCAATCAATAAATCCCATTGGTTAATAGCAGAGGTCATATTCGCGAGCAAGCACCTGCTGGTCACTCAGGGTAGGCACCTGACCTCTCCTTTCATCCATACAACCACTTTCCGAGCCGGTCCTCAGAAAGGAAAACTGAGCCTCTGCAAGGAGCACCTTGAACAGAAACTGGTCAAGAGCAGAGAGAGAAGGGAGAGCCAAGTGTTTCTGAGCAGAGCAAATACTCTCAAACACATGCACAATGCCCCTCAGACTACTGCCTCATCACTCAGCTTGGGTTTGCCTGGATTTTCAAACAAAATACTGGGTTTCTCGACAAGATAGACAGCTGCGATGGTGCAGGGACTCTGAGTACACCTTCTCAAAGGCAGACATCAGAAGAGAACAAAAGTGATGTCCTGATTCAGGTAATTACAAAACAAAGTGCATTAGCACAATGGCATGAAAATGTATGAGTGCGATGCTTCTACTTTGTTTTACTAACTTCTGCAGCAGACCCAGTGGTTTGCCTATCAATTTCATCCCCTTCTCCAAGTCCCTTCCTAAACAGTACTCAAATATTTTTTTTTTAAATGTTTTATTTATTTCTAGGAGAGAGAGAGACAGCATGAGCAGGGGAGGGTCAGAGAGAGAGGGAGTGACAGACTCTGAAACAGGCTCCAGGCTCTGAGCTGGCAGTCAGCACAAAGCCCGACGCGGGGCTCGAACCCACGAACCGCGAGATCATGACCTGAGTGAAAGTCGGACGCCTAACCGACTACGCCACCCGGGCGCCCCAACAGTACTCAAATTTTATTTCTGCAGCCACTCTCCTCCCAGCAGTCGTGTGCTTCAGGTAAGGATGGTTCCAGCCTCAGCCCTGAGAATAAATCCTTATCGGCTCTTACCTGTGACTTGCCCAGGTATGGTCACGTGCCACAATGCTAGCCAATGAGATATGAGGGGAATCTGAAATATGAGGGTTATCTAGGAAAAGTTTCCTCACTTGTTAAACAGTGAGTGATAAATAGATGCCCTCTTTGTACTACCAGATACAGCCTTGTTGGGATGTGACCGCTGGAGCGGTGGCAGTCATCTTGTGGCCATGAGAGTCTGAGGACACAGGAGACAAACCGAAGATGGCAGAGTGACACAATAGAGGGCTCGCTTACAGGCACTGTGGAAGTGCTTAATTAGTCAATCAATTAAGGTGGTGCCAATCTTCGCTGCATGAGATCATAAATCTGACTGCAGGCCAATTGCATCTGGGTTGCCTACTGCAGTAGGTCAGTGGTGCTCTCAGGCCCAGGAGCACCTGAGTACTTGTTAAAAATGCAGATTCTCAAGCTAGACCTACTGAATCAGAAACTTGGTGGGGCCTGGCAATCTGTAATGAATGTAACAAGCACTCCAGAGGCTTCTGATGTCTGCTGAGGTTTGAGAACCACTGCAGAAGCACACACGTCATTTCAGAGCAAGGCCTCTGGAGTCCAGAGTCCCTGGGCCAAATCTGTCACTACTATTCTCTAGCTGTGTGACCTTGGGCAAGTTATTTAAATTTAGCTGCCTCATCTGCAAAAGAGGAATAATATGAAAATTTCTCTTACAGGGTTGTCGGGAGGCCTGGATGAGTCACTTCGCGGGAAGCACCTCCGTAGCACAGGGCCTAGCACAGGGCCGACATTATAAAAATTACCTGTTTGCTGCTGCTTTTGTTGCTATCACTATTGTCTGCAACCAAAGGCATACCAACTGACACAACTTCCTGACAGGGCTCCTCCGAAGCTGGGTCCAGAACTCCTTTACCTTTAGGTCACACCGAGAACCCAGCTCAGAGCTCTGGGGCCTCTAGAGATGTAAGACTGTCCAGCCAGTGCAGGGGTGGGACACACAGGAGGGGCTGAGGCCTTTCTCCATCACTCCTCGGACCTCCTTCTTTCTGCAGATACCCTACGGACACTCTACCAGCTACCCTCCCCGGTTACTGATCCAGAATGCCCACAAGCTCTGCCCAGCCCCGGAAAGCACCCCCACCACGTGAGTCATGCCAAACACCTGGCAAGAATCCAGGGCTGCCCTTCCCTCTGGGAGTTATCTGTGATTTCAAAACTGGTGGCACCAAGACGCAGAAAGCCGAAGAATGACTAACACCACCTCCAGGTAAGGTCCCAGCAGGAAGAGGCAGCCTCTTATCAGGCTTCACAGCAGGACGGGGTCGGGGCTGTGGGTGGGTGCGGCCAGGGTTCTGCATTCGCTGGCCCTACTGGCACTGTTGGCCTGGTCCCTGAAAGAGCAGTGTGGGATGCAGAAAGGGGAGGGGGTCTCGACCTCTGACCACTAACTCAGCAGCAAGAAAGCACTGGTCAGGTTTCTCGGGCTCTAGAAAGGAAACTATTACGCCGAACCTCATAAAATTGCCAATATTCACACATTCTTGACCTGCGAAAAGGTAATTTCATATGGCTCAACCTAATACAAGCCAGGGAACTCACTCAAATCACGTGGTGTCAGGAAGCTGGTCACCAGCAAGAAACTGGAATGGTGGTGGCCTCTGAGCAGGGGAGGTAACTGTGAGATCATGACCTGAGTTGAAGTCGGCCGCTTAACCGACTGAGCCACCCAGGGGCCCCGACGTGTGGTCACTTTTCAAAATTTAATGAAATTTAATAAATCAATCAACCATGCAATATCTTCCCAGAGAAGATATTTCTCTATCTCAGAGAAAAGACAAACTTGTACTGGATCCTACAAGATCAGCAAGCCTGTCGCTTCTCTGCCCTCGTCCCCTGTTCTGGCCACTTGGGCCTCCTTGTGAGCTCCTCAATCTTACCAGGCCCATGTCTCAGGGCCTTTACACTGGCCACTCCCTCTGCCTTGATACCCCCTCTGCTGACACTGCCTCACCTTCAGGCCTGTACTTAAGGCACTTCCCGGGGAGGCCATCTCTGGCCATCCTGTCTAAAGCCTCAACACCCTCCACCACCCTAATACTTCACAGTCCCTTTCCCTGCTTAATTTCTTCTGCTTAGCACTTACTACTGTCTGATGTGGTATACATCGTCCTTAATTCTCTTGTTTACTGTCCGAACCCCCCACTCGAACAAGGAGAGCCCCAGGAGGGGAGAAGCTTGTCTGTCTTGCTCACTGCTGCATCCCCAGTTCCTAGAGGAGTGCTCAGCTCAGTGAACACCCGCTGAATGAGTAAGCTGAAAAATCAGATGCAGAGTCGCTACTTGGGGTTTGCCACCCTCAGATCCCACAGGTGCAGGTCTACACTGGAAACACGGGAAAATCAAGCTAAGTTGGTGACAGTGCTCCTAGTGGTTTCTCCACACTGGACTCACCTCAGAGCCTTTGAAAGAAAAACAAAGGGCAAAGCCGAAGAGGATGCTGGGGGCAGGGGTTTGAGGCAGGCGCTCTCCTCCTCCCTTGCCCATAAACCCAGTGCGTGGTATAGAGAGCACGGGGCACCGGAGAGAAGAACTAATCCTGATCTGGGACAAGCGCCAGCCTCTGACAGGATCAGAACCAGAGCAGGTTCACATCAACCATCTCTACCCACCTCGGAGGCGACCACGAGGCAGACAAGGGTGTCTCCTCTTCCTGCCATTTCCACACAAGGATTCAGGCTATGTGAGAGTCCCCAAAAGACCAAATGCGACCGGGGCTTCCACTCACGCGTCGTTAAGGAGTTCTAACTGCGGGCTTGAGGAGGAATACCATCAGGTCCGAGGCACCGTCTGTCTGTCACAAGCTGCATCTTGCCCCTTTCCCTGTGTTGTCAGAACTGAAAGGGGCTACCTTCCCTGCCCCCTGCTGCAGTGCTAGAGGCAAACCAAATGCTGCATTCTGGTTCCATGTGGGGCCTTCACAGGGACCCATCAAAGGAAGGATCGGGTGCATGTCTGTCTTGAGGAGAGGATTGGGGGAGGATCTGAGGCCTCCAGTTGCAACACGTCTTTGGAAAAAATGTGGGAGGGGCCCCACGGTCAAGGTGCTGGAGGTAGACATCTCTCAGAGAAGCAGGGCCTCTGGGAGCTGACTCACAGGGCCCATGCCACTGCGGCCGGCACTCAAAGCAGCCAGGGAAGTGTGTGGCACTGGAACCTTCCAGAGTCCTCACTGCTCCTGGACATTGCTTTACCTAAGGGGCTTCCAAAGCCAACCCTGACTCCTGTAATGAAAACACCAACAAGAAAACCAAAAATCCCTGTTTTTATTATAAAAGTAGACTGGGCAGGGGCAGGGAACTCCCTCAACACCTACACTTGAGCTCGAAACACCAATTCTGAGTGACTTTGGATGTCCTTGTTTCTAACTTTTCAGGATGAGACATTTCAAACATACAAAGGTGAAAAGAGAATATAATAATCCCCCATTGGCCGGCTTCAGCAGTTATCAACTTGTGGCCAATCTCACTTCATCTCTTCATTCCCCTGTATACCTGGTCCCCATCTACTCTCGGCCTGTCTATATTATTTTGAACCAAATCCTGGACACCTTAACAGTTCACAGGTATTTCAGAATGTACATTTAAAGACAAGGATTTTTTTCTTAAGCAGGGCCACAGTATCATTATCACAACCAAAAAAAACCCCAAAATAATAATAAATAAGAATTCCTTAATAATACCGAATATCCAATTGGCATTTGTTAATTTAGAAAAAGGGGGAGTGCTGGGGTGCCTGGGTGGCTTAGTTGGTTAAGCGTCCAACTTTCGCTTAGGTCATGATCTCGCGGTTCGTGGTTCGAGCCCCGCATCGGGCTCTGTGCTGACTGCCAGCTCAGAGCCTGGAGCCTGTTTCAGTCTGTGACTCCCTCTCTCTGACCCTCCCCTGCTCACGCTGTCTCTCTCTCTCTCTCCTAGAAATAAATAAAAACATTAAAAAAAAAAAAAAGAAAAAGAAAAAGGGGGAGTGCAGGTTCCAGAATCATAGGAAAACCTCGTGCCCAGAGTGGTGTTCAAGCCTCCAGGCACAAAGTGGCCTGGAACCTGATTCAGGCTGTCCCAGACGGGAGAAGAGAGACCACACGTAGAGTGGAGGGGCTGGAACTAGTCAGAATGGTCCTGCTTGCCCACCCCTTGCATCCATCTGTCCATCCGCAAGAGATGGCACAGTAAATATTTAAGAGCCTGGACTCTGGAGCCAGTGGCTTAGGTTTGAATCCTGGCTTTGACACTCACCAGCTTCAGGACCTGCACTTCTCAGGACCTGCTTCCTTATCTGGGAAAGGGGGATGATAACAGTACCTACCCCATGGAGTGTTTTGAGGCTTAAATGAGAAATTACAATAAGAGCACTCAGAGCAGGGCTTTTATACATGATGAGAGCTTGGTGAATGCTGACTAGGAGCATTACTTCAGCCAACAGACACTTACTGAGCATCTTTGACATGCCAGGCACCATCTAGCAGCAGGAGAGGAGAGTGGTGGAGAGGTTAAAGCCCTCATGAGTCACCACCTGGGGACAGGGACTGGCACCAAGCCACTACCTGGGGACATGAGCAAACTGAGAATCTCCAGTACCTGCGTGTTTGGGTAGGGGGTCCAGATTCATCCTGCCCCTGAGATGGGGAACCCTGAACCAGGACAGTAATCAGAAGTCCAGAACGACTCTCATGGATGAAAGAGGGAACTAGTGCGGCATCGCTCCTCCCATCCTCACCAAGCCCCCATTCAGCAATGCCACTTTGGATCAGAGCAAAGGCAAGATTCACGTGCCGGGTAAGTGCGGCTGTTGCTGAGCTCATCAGAGGATGCCACACAGCTCCCACAGAGGGCCACAGCTTCGGGGGACAGAGTCTGAGGCAGTAAGAGAGAAGAGGCTTTGAGGAGCCTGAAATTAAGTCCTCCATTAAGAGCAACCTCGGGCTGCACGTAGCCCAGTTCCAGGAAAAGCTTCAGCTGAAGCCACCCTCAAGACCACCCTCGGATCAGCCAATCAAAAGAAATGTGTAACATTCCTGTGGTCTGAGTCAGGGCTGGGAACTGCAGGTAGTTACTCTGTACAAACTAGCCAATCACTCACTGCTTGCCTAAANACTGGGGGGCCACGGTCACGGGAGACCTGGAAGAAGTTCCAGGCTCCTTCTGTATCGGAGGGGAAGAAGTGTCCAGTGGACTGCCCCTAACCTGTATTCTGTATCAGAGGGAAGAAGTGTCCAGTGGACTGCCCCTAACCTGTATTCTGTATCACAGGGGAAGAAGTGTCCAGTGGACTGTCCCTAACCTGTATTCTGTATCAGAGGGGAAGAAGTGTCCAGTGGACTGCCCCTAACCTATATTCTGTATCACAGGGGAAGAAGTGTCCAGTGGACTGTCCCTAACCTGTATTCTGTATCAGAGGGGAAGAAGTGCCAGTGGACTGCTCCTAACCTGTATTCTGTACTGATTCAGAGGGACAAGGCAGGTTGTACCCACAATCCAACCGAAAGCCTTCGTCTCTCAGTTTCAGTTTCTTTTCTGTGGCGCCACCATCCCAGTTTCAGTTTTGTTTCCCTGCACAGCGAACTTTGTTATCTGTCTCTCTGTGTGTGTCTGTGGCTGTCGGTTGCGTCTGTTGGACTTTTATTACTGGGCGACTGAGGCTGATGAGATGGGACAGACACCCTCTACACCCCTAGACCTGTTGCTCGCTCATTTCAAGGAAGTTAGAGCTCAAGCGCACAATCTCTCCGTAGAAATTAAAAAGGGAAAGTTTCAGACTCTTTGCACCTCGGAATGGCCAGGCCTGAACGTCGGTTGGCCTCCAGAGGGAACCTTTAACTGGGATACCATCCGCCGAGTAGAACAGCAGGTCTCTCGGCCCCGCATGGGCCACCCGAACCAGGTTCCATACATTGTAGCCTGGGCCGACTTGGTGGATGATCTCCCTCCATGGCTTAAACATTTTTTACCTCCCCAGGTGCTGCCTCCTCTGCATTGGCCCCTGTTTTAGTTACTTCCGAGAAACGGGTGCCGCCCCGAAAGGCTAACTCTCAACAATCTGAATCTAAACCCTCGGCTTCTCTTTACCCCATTTTTCAGGAAAAGACGGAGGAAGAGTTGATTTTTCCACCCCCATACCAATCCCCTTTACAGGCCCCTGTCAACGAGACAGCAGCCCCACCACAGCTACCAACAGAGCCACCAGCTGGCCCCTCGGCTCTGGCCATGGGACCGAATCGAGACCCCGCCCCGGGGACAAGGAGCTGCCACGGCATGACCCCGGAAGGACCTGACTCCACTGTCCTCCCTCTGAGGGCCACGGGCCCCCTGATGCCCAAGGCAATCAGCCACACCACTATTGGCCATTTGCCACTAGTGATCTCTATAACTGGAGATCTCAGAATGCTCCCTTTTCTGAGAATCCTAGATCCCTCATTAATTTGTTAGACACTGTCCTTTTTACTCACCAACCCACCTGGGATGACTGTCAGCAATTGTTCCAGGTTCTCTTCACCACCGAGGAATGAGAATGCATCCAAAGTGAGGCCAGGAACCAATTTCTGGTTGGACCCCCACTGGGGTCCCCACAATGGACCAAGTGTGTATTGACGCGCACTTCCCCCTCACCCACCCAAATTGGGACTACAACACAGCAGAAGGTAAGGAGCGCCTCCTAGGGTACCGCCAGGCTCTGTTGGAAGGTCTCAGGGCTGCAGCTCGCAAGCCCACTAATATGGCTAAAGTTTATAATGTTAGTCAGGGTTCCGAGGAAAGTCCTGCAGCCTTCCTCGAAAGGATAATGGAAGCCTTTCGCCAGTACACTCCCATGGACCCGGAAGCCGAATCCAGTAAATCAGCAGTAGCCATGGCTTTCATTAACCAAGCGGCTCCCGATATCCGCCGCAAGCTTCAAAAGTTAGAAAGACTCGGAGAAAAGAGTCTCCAAGATTTAGTGGTGGTGGCAGAGGGGGTATATAATAACAGGGAAAGTGCAGAAGATAAACAAATTAGGACTGAAAAGAGGCAGAACCGGGACCTGGCAAAGATACTGCTGGCTGCCACAGCAGATCCAGACGACCAAAGACACCATCTCAAGTAACTGGCCTCCCTAGAACACAGTAAGGAAGAAATCAAACGAAATGGGAGAAAAACCCGCGTGGGCCGCAATCAATGTGCAGAGAGGAGGGACACTGGGTCAAGGATTGTCCCAATAAAAAACCAAGATCTAAGGCTCCTATCCTAGTGATGGGAGAAGACAGTGACTAGAGGGGACAGGGTTCGGTGCCCCTCCCCAAGCCCAGGGTAACCTTACAAGTGGAGGGGAAATCTACAGACTTCCTGGTCGATGCAGGGCCCCAGCATTCTGTGTTCCTACAGCCCGGGGGCCCACTGTCAGCCAAAAGGTCATGGGTCCAAGGAGCGACCAGAGTCAAGCAATATCCATGGACTACCTGAAGAACTGTGGATTTGGGCATGGGTCGGGTATCCCACTCATTTATGGTCATCCCAGAATGCCCATACCCCCTTCTGGGCCGTGATTTGTTGACAAAGCTGGGGGCACAAATCCATTTCTCCCCTGAAGGGACAAAAGTGTTAGACCAGACAGGACAACCCATACACGTCCTTACTGTAGGGCTGGCAGACAAATATCGCCTACATGAAGAACCTCGGCCAACGGAACAGGACATGCAGTCCTGGTTACAGAGGTTCCCAACAGCATGGGCCGAAACAGGTGGCATGGGATTGGCCAAGCATCGGGCCCCAATCCTTGTCGAACTCAAACCAGGAAACTAACTGGTCAGAGTCCGACAAGACCCCATGACCCTAGAAGCCAAAAGAGGGATAACTCATCAGGCGATTACTGGACTTAGGGGTGTTACGGCCTTGCCAATCGGCCTGTAACACACCCCTGTTGCCAGTTCGTAAGCCCCACTCTAATGATTATTGGCCCATCCAAGACCTAAGAGAAGTCAACAAGCGGGTAATGGACATCCACGCGACGGTACCCAACCCCTATACTCTGTTGAGCTCTATTCCACCTAGCCACATCTGGTACACGGTCCTGGACCTAAAAGAAGCCTTTTTCAGCCTCCCACTAGCTCCCAAGAGCCAAGACCTCTTCGCTTTCGAGTGGCATGACCCTGACAAAGGAATCAACGGACAGCTAACATGGGCCAGACTTCCCCAGGGGTTCAAGAACTCCCCCACCATCTTTGACGAAGCCCTACACGAGGACTTGGGTGAGTTCCACTCCCAACACCCCCAACTGACTCTTTTGCAGTACGTGGATGATCTGCTTATTGCAGCTGAGAGTCGAGACACCTGCTTGACTGGCACTGAGAGGTTGCTGCAAACCCTGGAGGACCTAGGATACCGGGCCTCAGCTAAAAAGGCCCAGATCTGTAAAGAAGAAGTCCAATACTTGGTCTATATCCTCAAGGGAGGTAAGCGATGGCTGTCACAGGCGAGAAAAGAGACTGTCCTAAGAATCCCTACCCCTAGGAACGCCAGACAAGTGCGGGAATTCCTAGGATCAGCCGGTTTCTGTAGACTCTGGATTCCTGGGTTCGCTGAGATAGCCCGATCTCTGTATGAGGCCACCAAAGGGCAGCCTAACTTCACCTGGACTGAGGAACATCAGAGGGCTTTTGAGACTTTAAAACAGGCCCTCCTGTCAGCACCCGCTTTGGGCCTACCGGACTAAGCCTACGGACTAAGCCGTTTCATTTGTTTATAGATGAACACAGAGGGATAGCCAAGGGTGTCCTGACCCAGCGCTTAGGCCCATGGGGCCGCCCCATGGCCTACTTATCAAAGAAGCTTGACCCAGTGGCTGCAGGATGGCCCCCATGCCTCCGCATGATAGCGGCAGTAGCTCTTCTGGTTAAGGATGCAGACAAATTGACACCAGGACAAGAGTTAACTATCACTACTCCCCACGCCATCGAGGGAGTCTTAAAACAGCCGCCAGACCGATGGCTCAGCAATGCCCGCATGACACACTATCAGACTTTGTTGCTTAACCCTACCCGAATCATCTTCCAGGCCCCCACAGCCCTAAACCCAGCCACACTGCTGCCGGATCCAGACTTAGAAGCACCCTTACACTAGACTGTGCCGAGATCCTGGCACAAGATCCTGGCTCTGATCTGAGGGACACTCCACTTCCAGATGCAGAAGTTACCTGGTTCACATATGGCAGCAGCTTCGTGCAGGAGGGACAAAGGTATGCAGGGGCGGCAATAGTGTCAATGGAGAAAACTATTTGGGCAGAGCCTTTGCCCACTGGCACTTCGGCAAAGAAGGCCGAGCTCATAGCCCTAACCAAAGCCTTGACTCTGGGAAAAGACAAAAAATTAAATACATATACAGACAGCAGGTATGCTTTCGCTACTGCACAGGTCCATGGGGCCATATACAGAGAAAGAGGACTGCTCACAGCTGAGGGAAAAACTACCAAAAACAAAGAAGAGATCCTGGCCTTACTAAAAGCTTTATGGCTCCCCAAAAAGCTGGCTATTATTCACTGCCCAGGTCACCAAAAGGATAATAATCCGATCTCTAAGGGCAACCACCTAGCAGATGAAGCAGCCAAACAAGCTGCTCTCAGGGCCAATCATACCCTGGCCGTCACCCTAGTTGACCCTGGAGACCCTACTCTCCCTAAAGTCCCCAAATATAGCAAAGAAGATTTACAATGGATCAAAAAGCTGCCTATGACCCAATACCTAGAAGGATGGTATAGATCAGCAGATGACAAGCTCATCCTCCCTGAAGATCTAGGGATGAGAGCCCTAACCAAGATACACCGTGCCTCCCATATGGGAATCAAAAGAATGCAAGATTTAGCTCATCGTGCTAAGATAAAAATCAGGGATGCTAATTCTAAGATTGAACAGATTGTGGCCAATTGCAAGGCATGCCAACTCACTAAGGCCATGAATAATCCTAACAACCCCGGAACCCGCCTGAGGGGAAGATGACCTAGAGCCTACTGGGAGACAGACTTCACTGAGGTAAAATTTGGACTATATGGGTACAAATATCTACTAGTGTTTATAGATACTTTTTCAGGATGGACAGAAGCATTCCCAACTGAACATGAGACTGCCCAGATCGTGGCCAAGAAACTCCTAGAAGACGTCTTCCCCAGGTATGGCTTTCCTCAGATGATAGGGTCAGACAACGGACCTGCATTTGTGTCCAAGGTAAGTCAGAGTTTAGCCAAAGTCCTGGGGATTGATTGGAAATTACATTGTGCGTACAGACCCCAGAGTTCAGGACAGGTAGAAAGAATGAATAGAACCCTAAAAGAGACCTTAACTAAATTGACTTTGGAGACTGACAGAGACTGGATGGTTCTTCTTCCCTTTGTACGCTATAGGGTGCACAATTCTCCATACCAGATGGGATTAACTCCTTTTGAAATCATGTTTGAGATGGCCCCTCCCATTATTCCCAATCTCCAAGCACAGGTGGTTAATGAGTTTGAAGATCAGCGCCTACTGAATGACTTATAAAAGATCCAGTGGGCCCATAAACATGTTTGGCCTAAATTGCATGCCCTCTGTGAAACAGGTCCACCACCGGAGCCGCATCGCTTCCACCCCAGTGACTGGGTCTACGTTAAGAGACACCACCAAACAAACTTAGAGCCCAGGTGGAAAGGCCCATACACCGTGCTTCTTACAACCCCGACGGCCCTGAAAGTTGACAGAGTCGCCACATGGATTCACTACACCCACGCCGGGCCCGCCGACCCGTTTGCAATCAAAGAGGGCTACCTGGCTCCAAACCCTCAATGGAAGGCCACAAAAAAACCCGAAAACCCACTCAAGCTCAAGCTGCGCCACTCCTGATTTTTACTGCTCTACTAACTGTATGTAGATCCAGTCTCAGCCCCCATCTCCCCAACCCTCATCAGCCTACCACCACCAAATGGCTTTTGCGAGGACCCCTAACAACACCTAGGGACTTGGGACGGACAGTTCAAGAACTAACGTAAACTGGACCAGCGTCTGTTACATTCCCTACCTTTCACCTAGATCTGTGCGCTCTAAGTGCTGGTGTCTGGCCCAGGGGAGATGAACGAAGCCCCAAGGGCTTTACTTCTTGTGGTACTACTTTCGGGTGTGGAAATGACTGTCAGAGCCAGAATCTAAGACAACAGACCTCTTATGTGTGCCCTGGAACTGGTAACGTTGACACCTGTGGCTCCTGGGGATGTGAAACTATCGCTCCATGGGTCAAACAACCCAATAACGATTTAATTACTCTTGTTCGGACCAATAACAAAACTAGTCCATTTAATAGAAACCCAATCTCTATTCAACTCACTCCTAGAGGAAAAACAGAAAACTAGTTAGTAGCAAAGATGTGGGGCATTTGACTCTGCCTCTCTGGTAAAGACATAGGCTTCCTATTCTCTATTCAAAATCAACTAGTACTCCCGCCTCCGGTGGCAATGCGGCCTGCAGCCCCATCAGCTGCAAATCATAAACCGAGAACCACCCCAAGTGTGCCTGCCCGTACTCAGACTGCACCAAGCCTCAGTGCTACTAATTCTCCCTGGGTGGCCTACCAACCAAGCCCCCACCCCCCAAACCATGGCCAATAATCTACTCTGTTCTAAACCTTACTTACAGCTTTTTAAATTCCACAAATCTCACCAAAACAGACTGCTGGCTTTGTTTAGATCCACGACCACCTTTCTATGTTGGGTGGGCAATTTCTGGGCAGGTGTCCTATGACACAGAAGGCCACTGTTGCTGGGGACAGCATCCCGTTTTAACTTTACAGGAAGGAAGCGGTTCAGGCCTTTGTCTTAGGAAATGGAGGAACTCTTACTACCTTCTCACGCTTCAGTCATTTATGTAATCAGACCATGACTGTTACAGGGTCATCCTACCTTAGACCCCCTAATGGAACATGGTTCACATGTACTTCTGGCCTTACTCCTTGCCTCCACCCTCAAATATTAGATAATAACACTTTGTGAGTCCTAGTCACCCTCTTTCCACAAGTGTATTACCCACCTGCATCTACATTTTCGTTCTTTGAGATCCAACCTGAACATGAGTACTCTCGAGCCAAGCGAGACTTCAGGGTGTCGGCTGCCCTCCTAACCCTTATAGTTGGAACAGGAATAGCGGTTGGGGTCGGAACTGGCACAGCTGCTCTAATACAAGGCAACCAGCAGTATGATGCTTTGGCCCAAGCCATTGACCTTGATTTAGCCAACTAGAAAATTCTATTCGCTACTTGCAAGGTTCCATAGATTCTTTGGCTGAGATGGTATTACAGAACAGGCGGGGACTAGACCTAATATTATTACACCAAGGAGGATTATGCCAGGCTTTGGGAGAACAATGTTGTTTCTATGCCAATAACTCGGGAATTGTACAAGACAGCTTAGCTGTTGTACGCAAACATCTACAGGAAAGATCAAAAGTGAAAGAACAGAGCCAAACTTGGTACGAAAACATCTTTAACTGGTCCCCCTGGCTCACCACTCTCATTACAGCCTTTGCAGGCCCCTGAGTGCTTTTGTTGCTACTCCTGACGTTAGGACCTTGCATTTTAAAATAGATTGCTTGCCTTCATACCTGAACGCCTGGGGGCAATATAACTCATGGTACTTATGTCCCAGTATGGCCACCCTAATGACTGGGACCTGACAGAAGACCCATGATTGGCCCTTCAAATACACAAGAGAAGGGGGGAATGAGGAGCCTGAAATTAAGTCCTCCATTAAGAGCAACCTCGGGCTGCATGTAGCCCAGTTCCAGGAAAAGCTTCAGCTGAAGCCACCCTCAAGACCACCCTCGGATCAGCCAATCAAAAGAAATGTGTAACATTCCTGTGGTCTGAGTCAGGGCTGGGAACTGCAGGTAGTTACTCTGTACAAACTAGCCAATCACTCACTGCTTGCCTAAACCCCACGTAGGCCCTTTGAGCTCACCTTATAATTGGTCATTTTCAAAGGATTCTCAAAGGTCATGATTGAGTCCCGCCAAAAGTAACGGATGCCTCATGGATATTGAATGGTCAAAACTATAATCATGGGTACTGTACAATTATAATTGGTGCTTATGTGATGATGCAAAACGTACAACGTGTGCACTGTAACACCCCCGTCCCTTACCCCATAAAAACCCTGCTCGCCATTGTTCGGGGCTTCGCTTTGCTGCCGCTGCGCCGGTAGACAGGTGAGCCCCTGCTCGAGCCTGTAATAAAGACCCTTATGTACTTGCATTGGTGACTGGCTCCTTGGAGGTCTCAGGGGACTCACGATTCGGGCACAACAGCTTCACGCCCAAAGAAGCAGTTTAGAATGGCCTTTCAGTAGGCTGGGCCCTTTTCTTGCCTGGCCCCCCTACTCCTCAGTTTCCAAAGTCCTCTCTCTTTCTTGGGAGATACGACCTGTTTCCACCAAACCGAGAGCTCAAAGTAAGGAGCAAGTGCAAGTGTTAGTCACGCAGGTCTACACCAGCACCCCAGCACCAACATAAACTCGAGGATCGATGCTGACACAACTCTGGGGCTCCATTTTGTGTGATGAGCCCTTCCTGTGGCTTCTATTGCTCAAAACTCAGAGCCTAATCCCCTCAAACACTAATACGGCATATCCAATAGAGATTTAAGAGTGTGGTCTCTGGACTGGAGTTCAAATTCTGCGTCCATCACTTCCTAATCTCGAGCAAGTGGCCTCTCGTTGCCAGAGCTGAGCTCCTCGTGTACAACAGGGATAACCAGTCCCTGCCACCTCGCAACACAGGTCACACACATCAAGCACTGAGCACAATCCCAGGCCCATAAGGCACCTGTGATGGATACCAGCTGTGGGATTAGCTATACCTGCCTATGATTAATATGCTTTTCATCACTCACCGCCTTTATTCACCAAGATAAAACAGGGATAGCATCTTTGATCCATCACTGTGAACTACCACTCGTGATTTACAGGAGAGTCTTATACCCTAGGCCCACGCTGCCCAACACCTGAAACCAGGCTACCGCGCACCTGAAACGTGGCTGGCGCAGTTGGAGATGTGTAAAATACACTGTATTCTGAAGACTGAGTGTGGGGAAAAAACATAAAACATCTCAGTAATTTTTACACTGATTACATATGAAGTGATAATACTTTAGATTAAATAAAATACATGATTAAAATTACTTTCTTCCGTTTCTTTTTTACTCTTTCAAGGGGCCATTATAAAAAAAATGTAAATTCTATATATGATCCACATTGGTGGCTCACGGTGGATTTCTAATGGACAGTGCTGCTGTGGACCTCTGACATCCAGAGTCTTCTTTCTCAACTCTGTACTACCAGCATCTGGCACGGTGCCTGGCACACAGGCTAGCGTAGAACAAAATGTCTCGCAGACGGCTGGATAAAGATGCTCTCCACACTTCTCCTGGTCTTAAAATGCACCCACTGCTATCTTCACATCTAGCCAGGCCGGGCCTTCGTTCAACATATTTAACAACCTACAAGGCCAGCCTACATCAAATCAAAATGGACATAGTCATGGTGGTGGGAGCAGGGTGCCGGGGCCCCTGCAGGGCCAGGTTATCTCTTTAGTTACTGGACCGTATTTGATACTTAACAGTCAAAAATGCTGGCCTGGTGCCGAGAAACATCCTACCAGCCCAAGTCCCCCATCAAAGCTTACCCAAAAGGGACCCTCACCTTGTTCACTCTCCTTGAGCACCATGCCTCAAGCAGTCAACCCTGCTGTATTTGAGGACAGGCTCTGCGAAAGGGCCTTCAGTACTGAAACAACCAACCAAACATCCTGACAGAGTGACCCCATCACGTCTTACTGTCAGTAGAAACGAGCCACAGCATCCACAGACCATTTCTGCTGTCACGTGAATGATGAACTAACTACAGTCCACAGTGCTTTGCAGGTCAGACAACTTCGAAAGGAAATGCTGAAGCCACTTCGCAAACTTGCCTCAGCCTACTAAACAGGGCCTGGGAAGAGCGGCAGTGCGGCATGTGGGCAGAATCTAAGAGTCTGGCATCAGCTCCTCATCTGTAAAGTGAGTCCCATAAATACTTCACTGGATTCTTGTGAGAAGTGACTGAGGAAAAGTGTGACATGCTTAGGAGAGCAACTAGTACAGACTAAGAACTAACAAAGGTAAGGTGCTGGGACACCTGGGTGGCTCAGCTGGTTAAGCGTCCGACTTCAGCTCAGGTTGTAGCCTCATGGTTCGTGGGTTTGAGCCCCGCATCAGGCTCTGTGCTGACAGTGTGGAACCTGCTTGGGATTCTCTCTCCCTCTCTCTCTGCCCCTCACCTACTCATGCTTTTTTTTTTCTCTCTCTCTCTCAAAATAAATATATAACTTTAAAAAAAAAAGTAAGGTAGTATTATCATCATTTTACAAAAATTAAAGTAGCATGAACTTGAAAAATGTGATCTCACCCTTCTCCAGCCACAATGATACTGTTTTTGTACCTAACTCATTCTCACCTTTGGACTTTTGCATTTGCTGTTCCCAGTGCCTGGAATGTTCTTTCCCCAGCTCGTGGCACGTACCTCTTGCTCATGCAGGCCATCCTGCACCATCCAAGGTAGAGTATCCAACTCTTCCCCACTACCAGCCTGCCCTATCAGCCACTCTCTATCCCCTCAGCCTGTTATTTCCTCTAGGAGACTTAAACCAACTAAAATTACCTTGTTTATTGCATGTCTCCCCAGCTAGAACGTAAACCCTAGGAGAGTGAGGATCTTGTCTGTTTTGTTCACTGTCCAAGTGCTTTTAGCCACTAGATCTACTACCCATGTACCAGAATGCTTACTGGATGTGTCTTCACAAAGATAAAGAAATCGCAGAAACAACCTAAATGTCCAGTGACAGGGGAATGGAGGAATAAAGCATGGCCTCTTCATACTGAAGAATGTGGATGTGGGTCTAGCTGTTAAAAAGAATGAGTCAGGGGCTCCTGGCTGGCTCTGTCAGCGGAGAATGCGACACTTGATCTCCGGGTTGTAAGTTTGAGCCCCGTGCTGGGTGTGGAGATGACTTAAAAATAAAATCTTTAAAAAAAAAAAAAAAAGAATGAGTCAGATCTGTATGTAATGACTTGAAGGAATATGCCCTATCATCGACTGAAAAAAATTAAGGTACAAATATGTGTGACTTGATCGCTACCCCTCCTTTTTTTGGGGGGGGGTGGTGAGGGAGACGGAAGAAAATAATCAACATATGCATATGTACATCCTTACAAGCAAAGAAAAAGCCAAGGGAGAGCATCTACCTAAATTGCCAAGGGCAGAAGGCATATCCATTTTGTTCATCTCCAAAGCCTGACAGTGGATACCTAACTATTCACTGCCTGGGTAAATGGTTATCTTTGGGGGAGGGGATTTTAGAGTGGAAGGCAGCACCTATTATTTTCTTTATACATCTGTGTTGTTTGACATGTTACAACAAGCATGTGTATCGCTGTACAACTTTGTTTTAAAGCAAAATTCAACCCATTCCCACACATGCAAAGTCCATGACCAGAACAGTGCTCAGCAACGAGAACAATATCAGTCGTAAAGAGAGCACAAATGCACGAACTGGTCCAAAAGCTTCTTTCTAAAAGCTAAAAACAAAAACTTTAAAGGAGAGGACTGTTTAATTCTCTTATTAAAACAAAAGTACAGGGGTGCCTGGGTGGCTCAGCTTGTAGAGCGTCCGACTTCTGCGATTCATGGGTCTGAGCCCCGCGTCGGACTCTGTGCTGGACTAGCTGCTCAGGGTCTGGAGTCTGTTTCAGATTCTGTATCTCCCTCTCTGACCGTCTCCTGCTCATGCTGTCTCTCTCTCTCTTTCTCTCTCTCAGAAATAAATAAAACATTAAAAAAAAATTTTTCTTAAACACATAAGTATATTAGGGGCACTGGGTTGTTCAGTCGGTTGTGTGTATGACTTTGGCTCAGGTCATGATCTCAGGGTTCATATTCGAACCCTCTGTGCTGTCAGCATATGGCCCATTTTGGATCCTCTGTCCCTCCCTCTCTCTGCCCTTCCCTCGCTCACATTCTCTCTCTCAAAAATAAAAATTAAAAAAAAAACCATAAACACATTTCATTTAGATTATGCAAGTTAAACAGATAATAAGGTCAAGCTGTTATTATAACCTGTGTCATTTCCAAAAAGATTTTTTTAACATTTACTTTTGAGACAGAGAGAACACGCACCAGAGTGGGGGAGGGGCAGAAAGAGACAGAGACAGAATCTGAAGCAGGCTCTGTGCTGTCAGCACAAAGCCTGATGCGGGACTCAAACCCATGAACCGTGAGATCATGACCTGAGCTGAAGTTGGATGCTCAACCAATTGAGCCACCCAGACGCCCCAAGCTGTGTCATTTTTTAAACCTAAATTTGAAATACATCGGTGAAATGTGTTTTACAGGGGGAAAAAAAAGGCACCAATTACTACACGTTCTAAATTCCATTTTTGATTTACCACCTGACAACTGCAATGTCTGAAAAGCAGGCTCACATTTAACTCTTAGACCATTCCACACAGACTGCTAAAAAACCATGTGCTGTTGTCACTAACAATTCAGACCAAGGTTTCTTTAAGTCACTGGCTTATTTCCTCAGATTAAAAAAAACCACTTAGGGGGCGCCTGGATGGCTCTGTCAGTTAAATGTCCAATTTGACTCAGGTCTTGTGGTTTGTGAGTTCAAGCCCTGCATTGGGATCTGTGCTGACAGCTCAGAGCCTGGAGCCTGCTTCAGATTCTAGGCCTCCCTCGCTCTCTGCCCCTCCCCCGCTCACACTCTGTCTCTGTCTCTCTGTCTCTGTGTCTCTCTCTCCCAAAAATAAATATTAAAAAGAGGGGCACCTGGGTAGCTCAGTTAAGCGTCCGGCTTCGGCTCAGGTCATGATCTTGCGGTTTGTGGGTTTGAGCCCCCCGTCAGGCTCTGTGCTGATAGCTAGTCTAGAGCTTGGAGGCTGTCTTCGGATTCTGTGTCTCCCTCTCTTTCTGTCCCTCTCCTGCTCACGTTGTCTCTCTCTCTCAAAATAAATAAAACATTTAAAAATTAAAAAAAAAAACCACTTAGGTAAATTTGGTGGCCATCATAAATGTGACTGAGACCATGGGTTCCCATCATCAAACGAAATCACAATGACAGGGTTCTGCCACCAGACTCAAGCCTACACAGGGATATAATGAATTCCCTTCCCAGCCTCTTCCCTCATGTGTGCACTACCTCCCAAATGTCCAGGATTGCCTTCTTCCCAAACAGGATTTCAATTCACTGAAACAGTGTAACTTTTGAGAAAAATTAACCATTCACCCACACTGGTAAAAATGGACCCCCTGGAAAACCAGGCCTTTATGTTACACCTGTGGCCACTGCAGTTAGGCCAAGTCCATATGGTCTTCTCTGCCCCTTACTAATGTTCCACATGTATTTATCCTTGGTGATCTAAAAGAAACAACTCAACCTTATTAGAAAAGCCATCTCTAGTGGCCAAGGTGGACTTTTCAGTGCCCATGAGATGGAAGACCAAGACAGGCCAATGAAATGGTGTTTCTATGAAATGGCAGCTCCATCCTTCTTGCCCATCAGCTGGACCTGGGAAGGCTAGGGGAGAAGAACAACTCTCAAGTTTCCGCCTTGGGCAACTGGGTCAGTGTTGGTCCATTTGCTGAGATGGTGACTACTGCGTATGGGAAGAGAACGAGTTTAGATTAAACATGTTGAGCTCATGGTGCCCAAGGGACAGTCACCAGAGGACATCAAGGAAGCTCAGGCCCACATCTGGAGCTGACTAATATGGCTTTGAGACAGAGTCAAGTGCTGGCAGCACTGGGGTGGTACTAAAGCACCGGAATGAATGTGCTGGCGTGGGGGGGGAGGGGGAGTGTGGGAGAGGTGTGCTGGGGGCTGCTGATAGCCAGCCAGCACCATCTTTTCTCAGGCTGTTATACTACATATGTGCCACAATTTGATCTTTGGTGAATAAAAATTAGGGTGGGAGGGACACTAACCTTATCCCTGCTCTGCTCTGTAAACAAATATAAGCAGCAAAAGCCTATTAAGAGAAACAAGATATGTTTATTAAGTGCTTACTATGCACCCTGCCCTGTGCTAAACACTAAACATGAATTATCTCCTGGAATCATCAAAACAACTCTGGCACAAAATCCTGTGACTACCATTTCACAGATGGGACACTGAGGCTGGGAGTGAATGTGTGGGGGAGCTCAGGGCTGTCATGTCACAGCCCACAGTTAGACAGTCTTTGGGCCAGATGGAGAACACTGAAGAAGAACAATTATAATACATAAGAGCTGCTACTTAGTAAGAGATGGCTCTGGACTAGGAATACAATCTCAGCAAATTGTTACAACCTTCTGAGACTGATATTGTCATCCCATTTTACAAATGAGGAACCTGAAGCTGCAGAAGAGGAAATCAACTAGATCAGTGGTCTCCCCATGGCCCAGACCTAGAGTACAGCCAGAGCCCCACCCTCAAAGGGTCTCTGGGACACTGGGAAAACGCTGAATAAATGGTACCATTTATTGAACGCTGACTATGTGCCAGCTGCTGCTCTAAGCACTTTACCCACAGTATTCTCACTGCATCCTCCAAACAACTCTATGAGGTGGCTGCTATTAAAATCCCCATTTTACAGATAGGGAAACCGAGCCACAGAGAAGTAAAGTCAGTTGCCCAAGGTCACACAGCTGGTCAATGGCAGAGCCTAAATTTGAATCTGGGTCTCTGCCTCCCAAACCAAAGCTCTCAAAATAATTTCAGTTAACTGCAGCCATCCTGCACTGAGTGCTAACTATGGACTCGGCCCTTTACATGCACACCCTCAACTAACCCTACGCTTATGGATAATACTCTTACTCTATTTCTTGGGAGCCAACAATAGCGCAAACACGTAATAAGTGCATTCTATGTGCCAAATGCTTTATTCGCCATATCTCAACATCTCAGCAGAATTCCCGGCAAAAGACACTCTTTTTCCCCTTTTACCTAAGGGGAAACCGAGGTTCGGTACGATTTTCTCAGATCGCAGCTCCTGAGCGGCAGAGGCAGGACGCGAACCCATCGCTCCCCGACTCCCATTCCATGCTTTTATACAGCGCTGGGTACCATGTCTCGAAAGTTGAATCATACGAGCACAGGGCCGGCCAGGTCCGGAGGGCGCGAGTCCCGGCGCCGCCGCCCCCAACAACCACTGCCCACACCCGACCGTCCGCTGGGTCCCCAGCCCGCGCTGACCCTCAGGGTCCGAGTGGACACCGATTCCCCGCCACCCGTGCGTGAGGCCGCCCCTACACCCGAAACCACATACCTGGGTGTCCCGGTTGCCCGCGCCGCGGGCCTCACGACCGCGGTGTCCGGCCCCGCGCCGTTCGCTGGAGACGCCGCCAGCTCCTGTGGCCCGAGTGACTTCCAGGCTACCCACTTCCAAGCCGCTTCGCGCGAGGCCTCCTGGGAACTGTAGTTTCGCCCCAGGAGGCAGCAAACTGAAAAAGCCTGGCGCGCAGGTACTGCCGGGAGCAGTAGGCGCAGCCCCGCGCCGCCTTCTGGGAATGGTAGTCCACCTGTCGCCTCCTTGCCGCTCCAGTCTCCAGAGCACTTCCGCAGCCCCGAGGGGCGTGAGGGATGGAGGCGTGTCTTCTGCAGACTCCAGCCTGGTGGCCGAGCTCTTAGCTCCGCGAGGGCGCTTTTTCCCTTTCTCCCAGCCCTGTCCGCCTCCAGCCTTCCTTCGGCGGATTCACCCCCCCTTCTCCGCAAGGCGCTAGGTACTTACCCCGAGGGCGCGAGCCTCGGGAGTGGTATGGACAGCGGAGCTGTGCGCTAGACCCCCAACGGAGGGGAGCGGCGGAGGAGGGCGTCTGTGCGCGCTCGCGCACGCGCGCTCGCCGGCCAACTCCGGCCTTAATGCCGCGGACTCCCGCGGGGGAGACTTTTTTTTTCTCTTTCGAACGCGCGCGCGGAGTCGCGCGCTGGGCTTTTGCCTACGGGCGCGCGCCAGTGCGCACGCGCGCTCATTCCGCTCGCCTCGGTCACTCTGCGCAACGCGGGGTTGGGGGTCTAACAGCTCTGTTGGGCGAGTCCTCCCGCAGCGTCCCCAAGGTCGCTCCTCAGGCGCTCCTTCTAGGTCTAGTACTTCACATAGGAGCTCCCGGGTGTCGCCACACACGCCGTACGCGTCCCTTGTCGGGAGTCCTGTTGTCACAGGTAACAGGCATAGCTCCAGCCTTGAAGGGGAGGACACGCCCTCTTCTCTGCGCACGCGGATGGCCGGGACGCCAGAATGTGTAGGGACTCGGGTGTAGTGGCCTCTCGCCTGCACAGGCAGCTCCAGAGCTCTTCCTTCGTCGGGAGCCTCAGGACCACCACCCACAAGGCTGCCCTGGAGGCCCTGTTAGCCACCTTTCTGTTGTTGATCACACATTCTGAGGGTGGCTAGTGTTAGTTGAGTACCTACCGCCTAGAAATGTTGTTCACATTTAGTCCACTTGCTGATATAATCAAGAATCCGACCCTTTTTTAAAAAACTGTATACCACTCCAACTCCATAGGAGTTATGGAGGGAATTGGCTGAAAGTGGAAGGTCCTCTGTCAAGAAAACCCATTCAATACCTTTCCCACCTCATTCTTCCTTCCAAGAAGATGCTCTGTAAGACTTGAAGCAGGGAAGCAGGCAGAGGGCCATTCATTTGCGCATTCATTCCAAAGAAACATATTAAGCACCTACTTCATACTGTGATTATGAAGACACAGAAAAGACAGACTGTGTTCCTACCTTGAAAGAGCTAAATCCAATTGGGGTATCAGACCACCTCCAGACGGTGACAATCTATAGCAGGACCACCCAACAGAAATACAATGCAACTATATTTGCCATTTTAATTACTACATTTTAAAAAAATTTAAAGGAAGGTGAAATTCGCTTTGAGATTTTATTTAACCCTATATATCCAAAATACGTTATATTTAAAGAGAAAACATTTACATTGCTTCGATTTTAAATTTTCATTGAACTAAAAATGAAATTGAAACTCTAAGGCATTAACAGACACTCGTATGTGGCAGGGGGTGTCAAAGCAAAAGGTTGGAAACTGCCCAATGTCCATGAATAGAAGTTTGGATAAATAAATGCTAAATACCAGGCAGCTGGCAACTGCTGAAAAATGAGACAGAGCTATTGAGTATTAATACGAGTTAATCTCTAAGATACATTAGGTGAGAAAGAGGTGCAGAACAGTGAATGGAGTGTACTACCGTTTCTAAGGATATTTTTTACATATATGCTTGCGTATGTACAGAACACCTGCAGAAAGACACAACCAGGGTTACCTTTGTGAAAGGGAAACAAGGACAAGTTGTCAGGTGTGAAAAGGTGGCTTTTTCATTATATGCTTCTTAGTATCTTTTGAATATTTTTTACCACATTTATTTTATTTTTTAAAGTTTTTTTCAAAGTTTATTTTTGAGAGAGAGAGAGAGAGACAGAGCATAAACAGGGGAGGAGCAGACAGAGAGAGCGACTACCATGTCCATTTTAAACAGTTGTATAAAGGGAGGATGCTAGCTAAGTCATAGACTCATTAGAAGAATTAAAATGAAACAATATATTTAAAATGCCTGCTCAGTTCCCAGGATTACCTCTGGCATTACAGCCCCTCTGACCTATTAGGCCCTTCTGGTGCCAGCTTTCTGCACCCCTGTTCCCTAACATGAGAGCCACCATGCAGGGCCCACCTCAACGTGTGGAGGGCACATCACCCTTCTTTTGGGTGGCCAAGTCTCCTTGTTATATGTACTCACAACACTGTGTTCCTTTCCTTCTTAAAACTGCATCTATAGAATAATTTGTTTCAAGTTTGAGAAGATTAAAAGTTGCAGAAAAGTTCAAAGAATGATATAGTCCATTACTCAGAATTTCTCATTGTAATCGATTTTGTGACAACTCTTTAATGTTTCCCTTTCCTGCTAAACTGTAAGTTCTCCGGGGCAAGAACTGTATGCCCTCACATTCCTATAACACAACGTATAGAGCCCATGAGTGACCCAAAAGGAGCCCAGGGGCCCAATGGCGTCATGGAGTGCAGTGCCCCCTAGAGATAATTCTCTTTATTACAAAGGCAGAGCTTGCTGAAATCTAGCCTTCCATCCCACCACCTTGGACACAGTAGCTTGGAGTGGACTGCAGCTAAGAAAAGGGTATAGTGCAGTGTGCAGCCACAGACCCGGTTTGTTTACGTAGTCAGCAGGGCTTACCAAACCTTCGCCCCAAATACAAACTCCCCTAAATTGACTGCAAGGCTTGAATTCTCCCATTAGATCATCTTTGGGTTATCAAGATAGTAAAAAGTCAAGACTATTGGGATTAAGACATTTGGAGCTCACTCCAGATTTGCTCTTAAGTACCAATAATGAGATTAGGGAATCAAATGTGGGTAAACTTTAGGAGAGAGGTTTCCTCTGAGGATAACAGGAGGAAGCTGGTATGTGGGTTGGACGAGAGTGGCAAAAAAATAAACAGAGGTTTGGGGTTTGAAGACCTTCTTTCTCACTGACCCCCAAGGAATATTGCCCACAAAGAGTCTCAACCGCTTGCTTCTTGCAGGCTAGCCAAGAGAATTGGACCCAGAGCAGATATTAGAAACAATGGAAACTGATGGCAGTGACTACAAATTTGTCACAAATTACTACTCTCTCCCTAACTCTGGGGCATGTGAAGCAGCTCACACCGGCTCCTGAAATGTGGCCCAAAGGAGAGGCAACTGTAGGGTTACAGGGGACTAGAATGAGAAAACATACAGCAGGAGGGCAGCATGCAGCCTGGGGTAGAGATGGAGGGATGCCAGTGTCTGACAGCCAGTCACCAGTTCCCATTAGTGGGTTTCTGAGTCAGAGAGCTTCCTGAGCATCAGCTGGCAGAATCCCTTTCTCCCTGGATATGGCAGACAAATCCCGAACTGTGAATTGGATCTTAGTCTTAAATCTGCCCTGTGTAGTCTTTTTTTTTTTTTAACATTTATTTATTTTTTGAGAGACAGAGCCACAGAGAACGAGCAGGGGAGGGTCAGAGAGAGAGGGAGACACAGAATCCGAAGACAGGCTCCAGGCTCTGAGCTGTAAGCACAGAGCGCGACGCAGGGCTCGAACCCACAAACTGTGAGATCATGACCTGAGCCGAAGTCGGACGCTCAACTGACTAAGCCAGCCAGGTGCCCCATTGCCCTGTGTAGTCTTGAACACCTCCCTTTTCCCCTCTGAATTCATGTTCCTTCTAATGTATAATGGAGATGAATGCTATCTGCCTCTCAGAATTCTTTTGAGAACAAATGCAGTGATTGGTGTGAAAACTTTTGGAAGGGCTTTAACCCCCTCTACACATGAGAGGATTATGGCAAATTTTGCCTACTGTTTCCCCCTAAAACCCAGCCACCTTGTCTCTGTGGCAACACAGGGTCTAGGCTTAACTATGCCAGAGGGTGGGTTCTGCTGACCTTGTCTTAGGAAGCCAAGGCCAAACTGATCTAGAACTCCAATCACTGTCCAAGTAAGTGGTTCTCAGATTTTAGTATCCATGAAGATCAGCTGGAGAGATTCTAAAACTCTACCCTCAGAGTTACAAATTCATTAGGTCTGGTGTGGGGCCTGATAATTTGCATTTCTAACAAATTCCCAGGTGATAACCTACGCTGCTGGCTTAGGGGATCACGCTTTAAGAGCCACTTCTTAAAATTGAACGTTTTCTTTCATCTGGCAGGCACAAGGATGGCCTCTAGTGCCCTCCGCTGGCCAGACTATAAATTTAGCTGTCATGTTTCCAGAGCAACTGAAAAGTACAAAGTATAATTTGGAAAGAAATACTTGTCTAAGAACCAAACCAGTCTAAAAACAGCAATCATAATTGTTTGTTTCTCCATAGTATACTTAAAAAGGAATTCACAAGAATTAGCTTATTTGATCTTCAGACCAGTAATACCAGACTCCCTGACAGAGCTTATTAAACATAGGATTTCCACGAGAAAATGTGGTTTATCTATACGATGGAATACTACATGGCAATGAGAAAGAATGAAATCTGGCCATGTGTAGCAACATGGATGGACCTTGAGGGTGTTATGCTGAGCGAAATAAGTCAGGCAGAGAAGGACAAATATCATATGTTTGCACGTATAGGAGGATTAGGAGGAACTTAACTGAGGACCATGGGGAAGAAGAAGGGGGTAAATGGTGGGGGAAAGGGAGAGAAGCAAACCATGAGAGACTCTTGGAAGCTGAGAACAAACTAAGGACTGATGGGGGCGGGGAAGATGGGCATGGGGGGGCACTTGTGGGGATGAGCACTGGGTGTTATATGGAAACCAACCTGACGAACTATTTGTAAAAAAATAATAATAAAGCTCTACAGGATTCTTCCAAAAGCTAAAAAAAAATAGGATTTTCAAGGTGCCTGGGTGGCTCGATCATTTGAGCCTCTGACGCTTAATATCGGCTGAGGTCATGATCTTGCAGTTGTGAGATTGAACCCCTTGTCAGGCTTTTCACTGAGCGTAGAGCCTGCTTGGGATTCTCTCTCCCTCCCTCTCTGTCCGAGCTGCTTGTACACTCTCTCTATAAATAAACTTTTATTTTTATTTTTTTAAATGTTTTATTTATTTCTAGGAGAGAGAGAGACAGCGTGAGCAGGGGAGGGTCAGAGAGAGAGGGAGGGACAGACTGAAACAGGCTCCAGGCTCTGAGCTGGCAGTCAGCACAGAGCCCGATGCGGGGCTCGAACCCACGAACCGCGAGATCATGACCTAAGCGAAAGTCGGACGCTTAACCGACTAAGCCACCCAGGCGCCCCAATAAACTTTTAAAATTAAATAAAATAGGGGTGCCTGGGTGGCTCCATCGGTTAAGCATCAACTCTGGATTTGCAAAGTCAGATGGTCGGATCCTTTCTCCAGCTGTGCAAGGTGGCATCGATGCTTAGTCCTGGGCACCATCCTCTCGATTTCCTATTTCAGTCAGACTTGAATGTCCATAGAAACACCTAGGGAACTTATTAGAAGAGAAGGCCTCTGGGTCCCACCTCCATGGTTCTGCTTCAGTAGGTCTAGACCAGAACCTAGGGCTCTCCATGTTAAGACATGGCTCCCCTAGGAATCCCGGTACAGGAGATCCAGGGACCACACTTTGGTTACTCCTAAACCTTGCAAAATACTCTCTTGACACACTACCAGCAGTAAAGAAATGTTATTTGCCTGTGATAGTATTCCTTCCTGGCTCCTCTCCCTGCTTCCTTCACCTGTGATAACTACTGGGTTAGGAAAGCCAATGCTGAGATTCAATCCTCCCCTCATTTATTCATCTTCCCTAAGCCTCAGTTTTCTCATCTATAAGGTGGGGGTAATACCTACCTCACTGGGCCCCAGGATTAAATGAAAAGACAGGTCTTATGCATAGTTCTTGACACTCAAGAAGTGTTCAGTAAACAAGAGTTCATGAATCTTGATTTCTATTTCCTAGCTCCTCAAAAGGTAGTAATGGCTAAGCTGTCCTCTTTCGGAATCCTGCACGTTTTTGAGCAACGGTCCTAAGGAGGAATAATCAAGGTGATGGCTTCTTCCAGACTCATTCCCCTGTGGCAGGATTTTAAATACCTCATAAGTGACATCATATATAAAAGCAAGGTAATATATATGTAGGACATAAACATGTTATTGGCCTCTATCTGTCTTAATCATTATGAGCATTTCACAGGAGCATAGATTTTCCCATGGAAGCAGGAAGCAGGCACAGTAGGAAGTGAGCCTTCAATTTCCAAATGAGTCTAGGGATCTCTTGCAAGTACCCTTGATAGTGCAAAGTGAACACTTAGGGGAGAGAGATTTTTCTAAAAGAGATGGGAGAAGGCACCAGACAGAACATTTGCCAACCTCAGTTTTGCTATGGTCGGCTCTGTGTAAGCCATCCTAGGTGCATGTTTCATAGCACATGCTGTATCACTGTGGATAATACATATTATATATATATATAATTATATATATATAATATGTATGTATATATATACACATAGATATATAATTATATATCTATAATATATATATAATATGTATGTATATATATACACATAGATAGATACAAATATAGATATATACTATCTTCCTTTTTCAAGTTTAAAAGCCAGGTAGGGTGTTCTAAAAGTCTTCATGCACTTTTAAGCCTTAAGAACTTCAAGCTGGGGGCACCTGGGTGGCTTAGTAGGTTGAGTGTCTGACTTTGGCTCAGGTCATGATCTCACGGTTCATGAGTTCGAGCCCCATGTGGGACTCTGTGCTGACAGCTCAGAGCCTAGAGCCTGCTTTGGATTCTGTGTGTGTCTCTCTCTGCCCCTTCCACGCTCACGCTGTGTCTCTCTGTCTCTCTCAAAAGTAAGTAAACATTTTAAAAACTTTAAAAAAAAAAGAACTTCAAGCTGCATGGATTTTTTGGCCACACTCTGTTACATATCATGTAGGTATATGGTGGTGCTCTTACCTGGGTAATGTGTTAACTGTGTCTTTTATGACATATGTACCTTTTAGACAGAAGGGGGAGTGTAAGAGAACAGGTATGTTGGGAAGAACATGCTGTTCCCTGTGCTCACACTATGAAATTTGCTCGTATAGGCCCTGTAGGGGTTCGGTTCTCTCTTGTGTTAGACATTGTGCGGGTCGCTTGTGAAGTGCAGGTGTTTTACAAGGGACAGGCTGTGCGTGTGGGGGGGTTGTGCTTTGGTTGTGGCTTGTGTGAGAATATACTTAGTGCCAGTGTGCCCCAGTCTCTTCGCTTACACCATGCCTCTCCCCAGCAAGTTTCAGGTAACTCAAAGAAGGATGTGGTAGTGCTGAGCGACCGGTCCCAGATACTGTTCAGAGAGTCTCGCCATCCTCACAATATGCCGCTTATATGCCATTACTTCAGCGATGCCAGCTTCTTTGCCTCCCTCTCTTGGGTGACAAGCACAAAAGAAATACAGGTAAAACTGCCTAGCTTTTCTTCTCCTTCTTAGCCCATTCAACAGGGGCCCACATAAGCGCTCACACCAGACCATCAAAGGAAAATCTTGATGAAGGTGACCTAGAGCTAAGATCCCCCCTCCATCCTTTCTCCAATTACAGTCTCCTCGCCAAGTAGATTTTCTGGTTCCCCTAAAGTAGGTCAAGGTTAGGGAGAGGGTCCCAGGCTTCCTGCTTCTACTGTATTTCCAATTCCCATAACCAGAGGGTAAAAACATTCTAGAGTCTTCCAAGTCCTCTTCAGCACAAGAATGGGGAGGGAGGGGGAACAGCAGACTATTCTGCCCTTTCCTCTCCTACTATCTCTTCTAGGCCGTTTCCATCTTACTCTCTTCTAGGCTGTAGTATGGGTGAAGAGCAAAACTGAGGACCTGGTTGAGAAGAGAGTTTTCTCCATGACTGAACGTTTGCCTCCTATCCAGTCCATGGTCCACACGGGTTCCTTTCATATCCTCGTGGCCTACTGCGGTGACCTGATCCTGCGGCTCTTTGGGGACCACTTTCGGTCATTCAAACCCCTGAGTATAGTGCCCTGCCGTTTTAACATCAACTGCCTCTGCTATGACCCAGAAATGAAAATGCTTCTGTCGGGCATCCTGGGGGCAGTGGTCACCTGGATCATTGAGCGGAGTGGCAAGGGCCTTCAAATGGCCCACATGATTCCCATGCCTGGTGATGAGCTTATCCAGGACATCATGCTGAATGGCCCCAATGGTTCCCTCCTGGCCCTGTGTGAGACTATGGTGAGGGTCCTAGAGCGCCAGGGCCATGGCCAGCTAGCTGAGGTTGAGAGGTTCACTTCCACCACCAGTGGCTCCTCTATCACCTGCTGCTTCACCTGTTTTGACCAGGGCTTTCTCTATGCTGGGAACTACACTGGGGAAATCCAAGTTTGGAGCCTCATTCGAGGCCACTCTCTCCACAGTTTCAAGGCTCATTTCTCATCAGTGGTGTGTATCCGCAGCCGGCCCGAAGCGCACACCCTGCTGACAGCTGGCAAGGAAGGCTTAATCAAGGAGTGGAACCTCACTTCCGGGAACCTGCTGCGGCGGCTCGAACTTGGCGAGGAGCTCTGTCGGCTCCAGTTTATTGACAGCATTACTTTCTTCTGCCAGACTACCTGTTCGTTCTCCTTGCGCCGTCTGCCCTGCTTCTATAGCCTCTTCAGTGTCTGTGGCTCTACTCCCCAGCAGGTGCGTCGGGTCCGCTGCGGTGATAACTGCTTCCGGATCCTGTGCACTACTAACGATGGCTTGTTGCGCTTTATGTCCCCCGTCACAGGGGATCTTCTGCTCCTCACCTGGCCCTTCTCAGTCCTGGACCAGGCTGTGGATTGGGCCTATGACCCAGAGAAAGAGGAGCTCTTTGTAGCAACAGGCAGCACAGATGTGCTGGTGTTTGACACGACCCGCTGCCCTTGCCCAGCCAAGTATCTCTTGTGCACTTCACCCAATTCTCAAGACTGGGTACAATGCCTGGCTTACGGGAATTTCTACCTGGGTCGGGGTCTCCAAGGACTAATGTTCTCTGGACACCAGAGTGGTGTGATAAGAGTGCTTTCCCAGCTCAACTGTGCCCGCATAGAGATATTCATGCACTTTGGAGCTGTACTGGCACTCTCTACATTGCCTGGAGAGCATTTTGGTAACCGAGAAAATTCTTTGCTTTGCTCCTATGGAATGGATGACTATGTGCACCTGTCAGAAGCAGTGCTTGAGGGGAAGAAAGTACAGTTGAAGCGCCTTGCCAGCATTCTCAGCAGCTGTCACCTAAAACACCTGATACTCTTACCCATGTCTGTGGGTGCCATCACAGAGACTAACTGCCTGCGTCTCTGGAAGCTCCATGATTTCCTGTCCTCTGAGTCACAGGAAGGTTCAGCATTTATAGAGACATTGCCTCTGCATCAGTGTACCATCACATCCTTTGACGTCTGCCTGTCCTTGAGTCTTTTTGTCACAGGTGGTATTGATGGCTCTGTCCGGGTCTGGAACTTCCACGGCAGACTTGTAGCCATGCTGGACTCATCACTGCACTTTGGGGCACTGTGCTTTGCAAATGACCGGGGTGACTTGCTTGTGACCTTTAACCAGAGTCTTTATCTGGTGTCCTGTCTCAAACTGCTTCACCCATCCCTGCTGTCCCACCTTTCCTTTATGAGCATGCCAGATGAAGTGCTAGAGGTCCCTAAGCCTTTCATGCCCAGCTTTTTCTTCTCCTTTGAGACCATGTTTGTACCCAAGTATATTTACCTTGAAAAAGGGCAACAGGAATTAGTGGGGCTGGAGAAACTGGTCAATAACCGGGCCATCGCCTTTGACCATACAGTACCACATGTCATTGAAGATGAACAAGGGAGTCCCGTGTTACTGTCTGCCTTCAGACACGATTCCTTGTATAAAGGGGAAATGGATTCGACGGAGGTGAGAAAACCTCATCACGCCCATTACGTGGTTCCTCCCCAACTACAGCTGACTACCTGGGATGGACTCAACCCCTACCAAATATTGCGATGCTACTTTGGTAAAGGGCAGAAATGGCTGATGGCTCCTGACTGTTACATCCCCAACTCAGTGATTCGTGCCCGTCTTTGGCCAGAAGGCAGTCCAATATTCCTCCAGTGCAACCTTCATTCACCTATAAAGGAAATAGAATGGGACAAGTCCCAGCAATTCTTCTTCTGGCACAGAAGGGCAAAATTGATAAGTAAAGCAGGAATATTTTCACAGGAAAAGGAGGATGAAGACCTCATAGAAATGAGATTATCCAAGGATATAACCTACAGTGTCCTTACAGACTCATCAAACCGCAGTTGGCTGGGCAAAAAGATGAGTGAAATAGCTATTAATAGCCTGGTGGAGACAATCCTCAACATTATGATCCATGCTTCTCCACTCAAGTTCCAATGCTGTATTGGTGCACTAGGGCAAATCTTTGCCTCTTATGAGGTGTCTTCAGCCCTGCGCTCTGAAACAGCCCATCGTCTACTGGATGATACCACCAATTCCAATCCACTGATCCGAGAGCTAGCCTGGGAAGGGCTGAAGCGTCTGGGAATGATTACTCATCTCTTTGCCATGCCTCTGGCCCAAGGATTGATGGACAAGGACCAAAGAGTGAGGAATAAGGCCCTGAGCCTCATGAGTGACACTGGAATCCACACTAAGTCCTCACTCCTAAGCCTGATCCAGAAGCAAGACACCTTCCAGGAGATGCAGTAAGTTTTTTGTGCCTTCTGCAATTCTTGACTAGCCTCTAGTTTTCTTCTCCCCTTCCCTTCCTTCACTATCTCTTCATACCTGTGCATTCATTCTTCCTGTCCTTGTTCTCTTTCACAGTCTTTTCCCATTTCTAGACCCTCCTGACAATCCCTACTGCTTACTCCTGTCTCTATTTCTTCTCCTATCTGTCCCCAACTTCTCAAAGTTCCCCTTTTCATCCTTTTCTCCTACCCCTGTAGTCCCCATACAAACCACTCTATTCATTGCCACCTTGGCTTTCTAGATTTCTTCTTTCTTCTTGGCCATCCTTTACCTTGACGTACACTGTCTCTGTTGGCCACTTTGCCAAGCCCCCTGACTGTTCCATGGTATTTCTTTCCTGTTGTCCCTGACTCACCACGTCTTTCCTCCCCTTTGACTTTCATAGGCAGGAAATGATTGGGGAGGAACCGCTGGACCATCTCCTGGGGATGCAGGCCACAGATCTCCAAATCCTTCATACTCAAGTGGAGCAGCGACTGAATGAAAACCTGACCTTGTCAGAGGGAGAAAAACAGTCTGTGTTTTCTTTAGAGGTTGCAAAAACTTCTGAGCTTTTGTCCCTTTCCAAGAAATCTGAAGTTCCTAAAGAATCTGAAGCTGCCACCAAGACCAGCAAAGGCCAAAGACGGGGCCGTGCAGGGGGAAAAAAGCACAGTATGTATGGGGTGATCTGGTTCATGCCTCGGGGTCCCCAAGAGGCAACACAGATAGGGCTAACATGGGTCAGAGATATCAATCAGGTAGGACTAGAGACAAGCAGACAGATGTTTTTACCAAAAGAACTTTCCTAGGAAGATTCTACCCAAACTCAGGAAGACTTTAAGGCTTATATTCATAGGGTTTGGAAGGGGGGAGGACAGCAATAAAGTAAGGAGAATCCTTTTTTTTTTCTTTTAAGCCTCAGCCCCCTCTGTTGCTACTTCATTTTATGGCAATTACTCTTAGCTCATGCCATTAGTAGGAAGGGTGTGACTTAGGCCTCCCATGCCATGCCTTCCTTATCTATGTCTCATGATCTTCCCTCCAGCCCGAAAATTGTGGCGGTCACTCAAGAAGATAAAAGAGGCTGGCAAAGAGCCACGTCCCTTCGAGGGTGAAGGTGACCGGAGTGAAGCTGCACTACTTGAGGTGAAGGATACAGCCATCCATTCTGGAAGGTCTTCAACCGTAAGTATGTTCAAGATTTCAAAAGATGCTGAACAACAACCTCCAGAGAAAGACACCCCAGAGGACCATACTGCGCTGACCCTGAAGATGCTGAGGAAATTACGTGACAGAAGAGGCAAGAAGAAAACACTTAAGAAGCCCCTAAAGAGGCGCAAGAAGAAGATAAAAGAAACTGCGGTTACAGTTGAGAAATCTCTGTCTGCTGTAAAGGTTGAACCAGTTATAAAGAGGCTGAAGGCCAGGGGGCGAGGTGCCTCGGGAATGCCTGGCCACAGGACCACCCCTGGAGATGGCTCTTCATGGCGGGATGATCTATGTCGTCTTATGACCCTGAGACTATCTGGTTCCCAAACCAAAGTGTCACAAGCTCTAAACATGGAGCTAGTGACAATGGCTCAAGAGGTACTGGCAGATCGGCAGCCCAGTTGGGAACTTTTTAAGGAGATCTGCCCCTTGTTGAAGAAAGAAAGTGAGGTTCTGTCTGAGGACCTCAACTGGGCTATAGCCTGGCCAGAGGAGAAACCAATTTTTATTCATGAAGGGACAATTAGAGAAGACATGGTGATCAGAAAGGAGGATAAGATACCAGAGGCACAAGAGCAAATCCAAAAGGAAGCCAGTGACATGCCAAGCGTGCAGAAAACCCAGATAATTTCCAAAAAAGGCAAGAGAAAGAAAATTATGTTTTTAGAACCAGGTGAGCTAACCAAGGGAAAACGAATACCAAAGAAAGAAGAGAAGAAATCCTTTAGGAAGCCCTTTAAGCAAGAGAGGAAAGCAGTCAGGCAGGAAATAAAAGTGGATAAAAAACAGAGGAAAGTGGCCAAAGGAGAGAGGGGTGTGAGTCGGAAAACGGAGGAGATGGCCAAACCAGAGGAGAGAGTGGTTGCACAAGAAGGAAGACCAGTTACAGAAGAGAAGAAGCTGTCTTGGCAGGAGTGGAAGAAGTCCTGGGATGAGTGGAAACAGGCCAATGGTGAGATGAAGATATCCTGGAATGAATGGAAGGAAGCTTGGGACAGGAAGCATCTTGAGGAAGAGGAGAAAGCACAAATGGATGAAAAGAAGCCACTCCCAGCTGAGGTAAAGCTGGATGAAGACAGGAGGAAGCTGAGATCGGATGAGTGGGCAGAGGTCTGGGATGAGGTATCAGCCAGGCCTAAAGAGCCACAGTTCAAGGATAAGGAGGAGGAACTGACCCTGGAGGGAGAAAAATTGTCTCAGGAATGGGGAGAAGGAAAAGAAGAAGAAGAGGAGCTGATGGAAAAAGAGCAGAGACAGATACAGAAAGAATATAAACAGGCCTGTGTTGAGAGGAAACAGGCCCAGGCTAAAAGAAAACGAGCCCAAGAAGAAAGGAAGCTGGCACAAGAAGAAGAGAGGTTAGCACAAGAAGAGAGAAAGCTGGCCCAGGAAGAGAGGAAACTGGCCAGAGAATATGGGAAACTGGCTCAAAGAGACAAGACAATGGGCCAGACAGAGAGGATGTTTCTCTACAAAGAGGAAAAACTGGCCCAAAGGGAGGGGAAGCTAACCCAGGAAGCAGAGAAACTGGCCCAGAAAAGGAAGCTACTGGCCAAGAAATTTGAGGAACTGGCTCAAGTCGAAGAGAAAATAGCAAAGAAAGGAGGGAAGGTGGCTGAGGTAAAAACAATATTGGTCCAGAAAATGGAAAAACTGGTGCAGAAGGAGCAAGGTCTGGCATTGCAAGAAAAGGAGCTAGCCCAGGAATTGGAGGAGCTGGCATCAGAAGAGCAGGAGCTGGCTTGGAAAGAAGAAGAACTGAGCCAGGATGAGAAGGAGTTAGCTGAGGAAAAGGAAGGACTGGACCAGGAAGAGAAGACGCTGGCCTGGCAAGAGCAGAAACTGCTTAAGGAAGAGAAAGCACTGGCCCTGGAAGAAGAGCTGCTGATCCAGGAAGAGCGGAAACTGGCCAAGGACAAGGAGAAACTGCCCGAAGAAGAGGTAAGGCTTGCCCAGAAAAGGAAGAAGCTGATGGAGAACAAGTTAAAACTAGCCCAGGAAAAAGAAAAATTGGTCCAGAAGAAGGAGAAACTCATGAAGAAAAAGGATATCCTTGCCTGGAGGGGGAAGTCTCTGGCTCAGGAGAAGGAGAATCTGCTTTATGAGAGAGAGAAATTTACTCAGAAGAAAGAGAACTTGCTGAGGCTCAGAGAAAACCTCACGCACAACAGAAATAAATTAATTGATGTAAAGGGGAAAATGGACATGTACAAGAAGAAAGTGGTGCAGGTAGAGAAGAAGCTGATGGAAGAAAAGGAAAAAGTTTCCCAGAAGAAGGAGAAGGTGGCTGAGGCAGAGAAAAAGCTGGCCCAGTTAGAGGAAAGTCTCGCTGAGAAGCAACACAGTCTAGCCCAGGACAAGATGAAATTAGCTGTGGAGAAGAGGACAATACTTCAACAGCTGAAACTCCTCAGAGGAGAGTGGGAGAGCACCCAGGAAGAAAAGGCACTGGACATGGAAATGAAGAAACTGGCCCAAGAGAAGGTGAAGCTGGCTGAGGGAAAGCAAACTCTCTCTGCAAGAGAGACCAAAGAAACCTTAAAAGAGGGGAAGTTGACTAACAATGAACTTGAACTAATCAAGAAGAAATTGTCTCTAGAGGAGAAGATGCTGGTATATGAAGATAGGATACTGGCCACAAAGCAAAGGGACATTGCCAAAGAAAAACTGGAGTATACCAGAGGCGGGAGGGTGTATGCCCAAGAAGAGAGGAAGCTAGCCAAAGTAATAAGGAAGTTAGCTAAAGAAAGCGAGGGCACTTCCAAGGCACAGTCACAAGTGAGTGGCAAAATCTCACAGGCACTTCAAAACCTTATCAAAAAAGAAAGAAAACTGACCCAGGAAGAAATAGAATTGACAAAGACAGAGAGGTCACTCTTTGCAAAGGAAAGGAGATTGGACAAAGAACAAAGTAAACTTGATGCCAAAGAGTGGGATTCTTCTGAGGAACTGCTGGAAATAACTGAAAATGAGAAGAAACTAGCTAAGAAGCAGAGAAAGCTGGCCAAAGAAATGAAAAGAATGATAAAGAAAGAGGAGGAAATAATCAAGGAAGAAGGCAAATTGGCCAGACAGCAGAGAGAAATCATACAGGAAGTGGAGGGAGCAGTAACAGAGGAAGAAGAGGTAATGCCGTTGCTTGAACAAAGGGCAAGAAAGAGAAAAGAGCTAAAGACAGTGGTTACAACAAAGGGAGAGCTTCCCAGTCAAGGGGAAAGAGAGAGCTTTGCCAAGGACATGGAAAGCCTATTAGATGAAGTAGAAGAGAGTTTGTCTGAGGAGGAGGAAGAGGAGGAGGAGGAAGAGGAGGAGGAGGAAGAGGAGGAGGAGAAGGGGGAAGAGGAGGAGGAGGAAGAGGAGGAGGAAGAGGAGGAGGGAGTGGTGGAAGAGGGGGCACTAGAGAAAGAGATGATGGAAGAGGGGGTGGTGGAGGAGAAGGTGGTGGAGGAGGAAGTGGAAGTGGAAGAGGAGGAAAAGGAGGAGAAAGAGAAGAAGAAGAGGAAGAAGGAGGTGCAGGAACAGGAGGAGGAGGAACAGGAGGAGGAGAAAGAAAAGGAGGAAGAGGAGGAGGAGGGAGTGGTGGAGGAGGGGGCACTAGGGGAAGGGGTGATGGAGGAGGGGGTGGTGGAGGAGGNGGGTGGTGGAAGAGGAAGGGGAGGTGGAAGAGGAAGGAAAGGAAAAAGAGAAGGAGAAGAAAAAGAGGGAGAAGGAGGTGGTACAGGAACAGAAGGAGGAGGAAGAGGAGGAGGAGGAAGGGGAGGAGAAGGGAGTGTCAGAGGAAGAGAAGAAAATGTCAGAGGAGGAGGAGGAGGAGGAAGGCATCAGTGAGGAAGAGTCAGAAAGTCTGAGTGAGAAAGACGAGGAGAAAAGCTCACTGCAAGAAGAGACAGACAAGGAAAAAGAGATCTTAAAAAAAGAAAAATTACCTAAGCTTCAAGAACAAAGACAAGAAGACCAAAGAGGAAGAGAAGTAATCCCCTCTATTGGAAAAAGAATTCCTGATATCAAAGACAGTGCTATACAACTGAAGGTTCTGAAAGTCCCTTCCGAGAAACTGATCTCAATAGCTCCGGGCAGGAAAGAGAAGATACCAGTGCCAGTGTCCACAAAACAAGTATCCTGGGAAGAAAAGGCCAGAGCACTTGACACATCCAGGGCATTTCCAGAGTCAAGGATTTTGGATAAACAAGGAAAACTGTTGAAGAAATATAAGCCCGTACCTATCCAAGTTTTGGATACAGTTTTAGAGCCTCCAGAGCCAGACTTTAAGACCTCATATTTATCTCACATAATGAGGAAGACCGTGGAGGCTCAGAAACCCCAGCGTAAACCACGGGTGCCCAAGTGGCGGTGGATTTTGCGGCATCACCCATCTCTGATGAGACAGACTGAGGTGCAATTACCTGCGCCCCAAACAGGTGCTGAGGTAAGACTCTCAGATGTAGAATGGATCCACCATGTCCTAGAACGGATGGAGGCAGGAGAACAGCTTTCTAGGGATAGTTTCCACAGATTGTGCCAGCTTCTCAAAGACCTCACCTCAAAAGGAAACCTAGACTGGATACATCTGGCCCAACTCAAAGCCATCGTGAACCGTCACAAGCCGGTCCTGGAGTCACAAAGCGCAAAACCCACTAAGGAGCCCGTGGGTCCAAAGTACCTGAAAGTGATCCCTCCTATAAAAGGAAAGGAAAAGGAAAGCTGGTTGAAACCTTTGGCTGTCCCCACATCAAAGCCCCCATTAGATATGCAAAGGATTCCAACCCCAAAGGGTATACATTGGCACCTTCTAGGAGAGCCTTACAGGAGCGCACGGGCAGAGCAGATGTCCACTGCTCTCAGGGAGATGGAGATGCGACACTTTCATCCTGCCACAAGAGACATGTTCCCAGATGCCGAGGCCTCTGTAGAAAAACAAACCCTTGCACTGATGTTTCAAAAGGACTTCTGGGCTTTTAAGGGTAGAGGCAGGTTTCCCAAATTGCCCAAGCTGGAAAAGAAGGAACAGCCCGTCTCTAAGAAGGAAGAGCTGCCTCAGTGGGAGACATTTGTGGCGCTGTACTATGTTTTGCGGGTGTTGCAGCAGCAATATGCAGATGATAGTGCTGCTTGGATGGAACAGTTCTACCAGCTCATGGATGTGTACCACCTTAAGTCGCCCCGAATCCAGAGGCTTCTGCAGGAGCTGTTACTGAGGAAGGAACCCCAATCCCAAGAGATCAGCTACATGGAGGCCCTACGGGCCACAGACCTAGTTCCTGGGGAGCGGTTGTTTTACCGCCTGTTTTGTGGTGGCTCTCAGAACCCTAAAGGTCCCCTGGAGTTCCAGGAGGTGGTGCCCCTCCCAGGTCAGAATAATGTCTGTACCATGCTTCCCACAGGCATTGCTCACTACGGGATCTTAGAACTCGCCTGGAAGAGCCTGCCTGAAGCTGATATCCACCTTACCAAGGAAATGCCCCACATCATGGCTCCTACCCCTTAATCTAGGACTGATGAGAGGTCAGGAGTTTTCATTCCCACCTGGAGAAAGGCCTTGTCACCATAATCGAGACCCTCATCCCTAGGGCTCACACAGAGGTTGGGCCAGGCAAAAGCCCTTTCCCTACCCAGCTCCAGAAACCAGCTTCCATATGCGGAATAAAGAGGAGACTCTCATTTGCACCAAGCCCTGTGATGTGTCTCCCTGTTCCTCAAATGTTGCTTCTTCAGAAAAGTAGCAAGGGATGCCAGATACATACTCCCGAGAGTGGGAAAAGATCCCAGAAGGCACCGGGGACTCACCCTCTGGAGGCCTTCAGGCAGAAGAGTCTGTCCTTGTCCTCTTCCTTCCTTGCCTCCCCCCATCCTCCCCTAAAGACCACAGGAAGGAAAGCACCTGGCACAGAAATGAAGGAAGATCTGGCATTAATATAAGAGGCACTGACACAGTAGAAAGGAAATGGACTGTAGAATCAGAAGACGGCACAGTGTCTGGAGGTTTGCAGTGGAGGCAGACTCTGTCTCACTGTTCATAGCTCTGCATGCTGGTGACTGGGAGTCCCAAACTGCAGGTGTGGTGAGTGTTGAGGAGACCCTGAGAGTGTCTCATGATTCCTTCCCTCTAGCAATGAAGGAGATAAAAGTTAAAGGGAAGGGGTGATAAAGCAGAGGAAGTTGTCCCTGCCAGTAACTTTGATCCTTCCCTGATCTCCTCTCCCCACCATGGAAACTTCAGAGTTGCCTCTTCCCAGGTAAGCTGAACCTTCCATCAGCTTTTAGCGAGTAGCCCTTCTATGCCATTTGCCACCCCTCATCCCAACCTCTCCTTTGTTATTCCACTCTCTCTACCCGAGTTTAGCTTTGTGGGAGAAGACAGGGATAAAGGGCAAGAGAACATTCTGAGAAGGCAAATTCACCTCGGAGGCCAAGGTCCACATGGAGAGTATAAGAGCTACGGGTAGGGACAGGAAGCCCCCAAAAGGATGACTGACCAGGCAGCAGAATTATGAATGGTCCAGCTGGCTCTGCGTCCTTGACCTGAATCATTTCTCCTTCCTGATGTCTGTCTGTCTGTGTCAAAAAGAGGATAATATGCACAAATTGCAAACATCAGGCATGAAAGAGGCACGGACATCACTACAGACCCTGCAGGCATTTAAAGAATAAGGACTACGTACTACAAATAACTCCATGCCCATAATTTTGACAACCATAGATGAAATGGACAAATTCCTTGAAACTCCCAGAAAGGGAATAGCAATACCTATCCCCAGAAATACCTATGCCCAGAAAGGGAATAGCAATAACTCATTTTGCAGGATATCAGTGGGTCTTCTGGTCAAAAATAAACAAGATGCCATGACAAATCATACACACACACACACACACACACACACACACACACACTCTAGCTGTTGTATTCCTAGAGTCAGGAATTCTATGGTTGGCTCTTTAGGAAGCATCAAAATCTTGGTGCTGGCTGTGACATTCTAGATATCTTCTTGTCTTGTTTGTATATTCTCTTTATTATGAAAAACTGTCAATCACAAAAGTAGAACAGTATTAAAACAAACCTCCAGATCCCCATCTCCTAGATTTAGCCACAAACCTCTTGCAAAAACTGCTTCATCTATTTTTTTCTTTGTATTTTAAAATAAATCCCAGGAGCACCTGGGTGGCTCAGTTAGTTAAGGGTCAGACTTTGGCTCAGGTCATGATCTCACAGTTCGTGAATTGGAGCCCTACATTGGGCTCTTTGTTGTCAGTGCAGAGCCTGCTTTGGATCCTCTGTCTTCCTCTCTCTTTCTGCCCTTCCCCGGCTTGCATTCTCTCCCTTTATCTTAAAAATAAATGAACATTAAAACATTTTTTAATAAAAATAAAAGAATAAAATAAATCCCAGACATCATGATATTTCAACCCTAAATACTTTAATACTCATCTCTAAAAAAATAAATTCTCTTACATAATGATTTCACATCCAACAAAATTAATAATTCCTAATGTCATCCGACACTGTATGTAAATTTCCATGGTGGTCCCCCGGGGGTGGAAGAGGGGTACACTTTGAATCAGAATTCAAACAAAGTCTACATACTGCATTTGACTGTTACTTCCTATAACTCTTAATATTAAAATTTTATACTCCCCTCTCCCCAGTTTTCCACACTATTGATTTGTTGAAGACACTGAATCAGTTATCCTGTAGATTTCTCCATGTTTTTGGATTTTTCTGATAGAGCAGAGGTTTTAACCTGAGGTCTGGATATGCTCTAAGGGTCCACGACGTTCCTGAAATTAGATAAAAAAGAATGTACTAGTACACCCCACTGACCACTGGGAAAAGTCTGTAGCTTTCATCAGGTTCTTGAAGTTCCTAAAACAACCACATTAAATCACCACTTAAGGAGAGAGCAGAGACACCTTGGCCTTAGCTCAAACATTGCCAGTAATCAGCTGAATGGTCGACAGCAAGGACCTTTCCTTCACTGGGCCCTAGATTTCTTATTTCTGAAGGGACAATTACACTTCAGGCCTCTCCAGGACTTTTCTTTTTTTAATGTTTTATTTATTTCTGAGAGAGAGAGAGAGGAGAGAGCAGGGGAGGGTCAGAGAGAGAGGGAGACACAGAATCTGAAACAGGCTCCAGGCTCTGAGCTGGCTGTCAGCCAAATGAAACCACGAACTGTGGTTCTCAAACCCACAAACCGTGAGATCATGACCTGAGCCGAAGTCGGACGCTTAACCGACTGAGCCACCCAGGCGCCCCTCTCTAGGACTTTTTAAAAGAGTTTCCAACCCCACATCCCTCTCCCAGAATGTGAGCTCAGGATAGTATGAAAGACTTCCTCTACTGTGCACAGCTATCAACTGCTCTGAACCAGGAAACAGGTTAATAGGGAATTGAACGTGGGTAAGACCTCAAAGGGAGGACCTTACATTTCCTGGAAGAATACTACACATTCAGATTAGGGTGAGTGAATAAAGACACCATATTGAGATTGGGAATTGGACATCACAAAGGAACTCCTAAATGGCTTGACCCTAGGCCTGAGGCACTCCAATGTTTAGAATGGGGAGACATAAAAGGGAGCTGTCAAAGAGACTGAGAGGGAGCAGCCAGGAGTGTGAGAGAAAAACCATTAAAGAGTGGTGTCCAGAACTCAAAAGAACACATTTCAAGAAGAAGGAGTGATAAACCGTGAAAGCGAGCGATGGGCCAAATAAAAGACCCAACTGGAGCTGGCAAACTAGATGTAATTGGTAACCTTGACAACTGTATTTTAGTGGAGTTGTGGGATAGACAGCCTGACTAGGGTGGGTTTAGTGAGGTGCCTGGATGACTCAGTTGGTTAAGCATCGAACTTTGGCTCAGGTCATGATCTCACGGCTCATGAGTTTGAGCCACGCATAGGGCTCTGTGCTGACAGCTCAGAGCCTGGAACCCGCTTTGGATTCTGTGTCTCCCTCTCTCTGTGCCCCTCCCTGGATCATGCTCTGTCTCTCTCAAAAATAAACTTAAAAAAATTTTTTTAATAAAAACTTTAAAAAAGAGAGAATGGAATGAAAGCAATGAACTCTTTGGGGTTTTAGGTTTTGTTTTTATATTTTTCAGTCGTAAATTTCAAATTTATAAAAAAAATTAAAAATAATGCAATAAACCTGTATACCCTTATCACATTCAAGTATTGTTAACATTTTACATCATTGAGGGGGCAAGATGGCGGAGAAGTAGGGAGCTCCATACATTACACTCGCCCCCATATCTCGCACGGAGAAGGCCTGAAGCCATAGGAACCCTTACAGAATCTAGGAGTTTGGGAGGAAAAGGAGACAGAGTCTGCTGAGAAAACCTTCTAGTGTGAGTGCGAACTGGGGAAGATAAAATCGGGCCGGGACCAGAGACACAGAGGGACAGGGCGACCCCCCTCTGTGGGGAGTTTAGAGGGGAAAGAGAGTGGCAAAAACTGCTCAAGACACTGTCCCTGTCGCTGGGTAACAGAAAAACCTCTGCTTGGGGCACAGAAGGACCCGGTTTTCTGCCCTCCAGCTGACCCTAGGCAGGACGCACTCGTCCCAGGCGAACCCTGGGGAACTGCTCCCTGTGCGCCAGCTCGATCTGGAAGGGCCACGCGGCGGCCGAGCCTTTGTGTTTGTGGCTTGGGTGGATCCCTACAGGGGAGGCGAAGGGCTTAAAACTGGGAGATTTGCCATCCAGGTGACCCCCGGAAGAAACTGTTCCTCACTCTCCAACCCAACCTGGAGGAGATGGGAGCAGCGGCTTCTGGCTCAATCCCCAGGGGGAAGGCAAGAGGCTTGGGACTGCCCTGAGGGGATCGCCTGCGAGTTTGTGTTTCCAGCAATTTCAGTGGAAATGAGGCCTGGGATATAGAGCATGGCCCACCTTGGCTGTGCCCCCAGCATAGGGAGTTTACACACTCAAAAAAGTGAGTCGCAGAGCTTGGTTCAATAAGGGACTGGAGCGCTGCCACTCGTCTCCCCATAACTGCCAAGGCGGGACGCATTAGATCAAACCACTCCCATCACTGCCGGAGAGCTGCCCTCCTCTTTTTTTTTTTTTTTTTCCTGAGCCAGAGCAAGACCAATTCTGGTCACTGGCTTGCTTAAACAGTCACATTTAATCCATTCTGTAGATGTAAATTCTACACCTACCTACCTTTTTGTAAGGTTTTTTAGGTGAGTAAATGAGACTCCAAGGAAAAATGTTCCGCAGAATGAGTTTTATTGTATGCACCCTCGGGTGAGGTTCCGCGACTCAAGAAAGGGGAATCAGGGAAGTCATGCCCGGGTTGGGTGGTGAGGGGTTTTATAGCCTGTTAGTGGGGGTAGGGGAAGTCCAGATAACAGGCGCGGTCTCTTGACTGGAAAGTCCCGGGTGGAAGGTTTAAGTTTCTGTTTCCCGCCGATGTCGTAATGGTCACCGATGTAGGGGCGGGAAGGTCAGCCATCTTAAGGAGTCCGCCATTTTGTGGTGTCTTTGCCCTACCTCTCAGCCATCCCAACACTTTTCATCTCTTTCTCTCTGGAGTAATCAGACTATATAGTTTCTCTGGATAACACCATTGTCATTTCTTTCGCCTCTTCAACCATATTCCACTCTTTCACTCTTTGAAAAAAGCTTCTTATTTCTTCTGCCGGCTCATTTCATTTCCAATTTCGCCTCATCCCCGCCCTGTCATTTCTCTCTTTCTTTATGCTCTTCACCCAGCACTGCATACACCCGGCTATTTATTTGTAGCTGGGAAACCTGGTTATATGCTTTAAACTGTTCTTTGTCTATTGAGTTTCTTCTTTTTTCCTTTTCTTTTCTTCTTTTTTCTATTTTATGTATTTTTATTTTTTATTATTCGCCTTCCCTCCTCCTTCTTTTCTCTTTTTCATTTTCCCTTTCAGTTTGTGTGTTTGTTGGATTTGTCTGTGCATTTGTGTGCCTTTGTTCCCTGTGTGTTTGTCTGTCTATTATCTTCTCCAGGGCTACGTCAAGAAACAAACCAAAGTACACATGGTGGAAAGTCCCAAATACCACTACGAGTAGGAAAGTGAAATAACCAAGGTCTCAACAAGAGAGACCAAGAGATACCATTCNTCTTCTGCCGGCTCATTTCATTTCCAATTTCGCCTCATCCCCGCCCTGTCATTTCTCTCTTTCTTTATGCTCTTCACCCAGCACTGCATACACCCGGCTATTTATTTGTAGCTGGGAAACCTGGTTATATGCTTTAAACTGTTCTTTGTCTATTGAGTTTCTTCTTTTTTCCTTTTCTTTTCTTCTTTTTTCTATTTTATGTATTTTTATTTTTTATTATTCGCCTTCCCTCCTCCTTCTTTTCTCTTTTTCATTTTCCCTTTCAGTCTGTGTGTTTGTTGGATTTGTCTGTGCATTTGTGTGCCTTTGTTCCCTGTGTGTTTGTCTGTCTATTATCTTCTCCAGGGCTACGTCAAGAAACAAACCAAAGTACACATGGTGGAAAGTCCCAAATACCACTACGAGTAGGAAAGTGAAATAACCAAGGTCTCAACAAGAGAGACCAAGAGATACCATTCAAAGAACACTTTCTGAACGGATAGGCCCTGGACAGTCAAAGAGCCTTCTTTGATGCAGCAGCGCTCACAGGTGCAGAGAACATAACATGCCTTTAAAACTAACAAGANAGGAAGAACTGACAGCTAAAGAACTGCTCAAAACAGATATAAGCAACATAACCGAACAAGAATTTAGAACAATAACCATAAAATTAATCACTAGGCTTGAAAAAAGCATGGAAGACATCAAAGAAACTATGGCTACAAATAACATGGAGCTTAAAAATAGTTACGATGAATTAAAAAATGCGATAAATGAGATACATAATAAACTGGAGGTGTCCAATGCACGGACTGAAGAGGCAGANTCAAATAAACAGAAATTAAAAGAATTTACAACCACAAAACCAGCTCTACAAGAAACCCTGAGGGGGACTCTCTGAGGGAAATGTTGCAAGGAACGCAAGATGCTAGAGACACACCACAAGCATGAATCCCACAAATGACACAATGACTCTAAACGCATTATTTCAATAATAACACTGAATGTAAATGGACTAAATGCCCCAATCAAAAGACATAGGGTAGCAGAATGGATTAAAAAAAAAACCAAAACACCAAAATCCATCTTGCTATCTACAAGAAACTCATTTTAGACAGCAGGTCACTCTCAGATTGAAAGTAAGGGGATGGAGAAGTATCTATCATGCTACAGGAAGTAAAAAAAAAAAAAGCTGGAGTAGCTATACTTATATCAGACAAACTGGACTTTAAAGTAAAGACAGTAACAAGGGATGAAGAAGGGCATTATATAATAATTACAGGGTCTATCCATCAGGAAGAGCTAACAATTATAAATGTCTATGCACCAAATACGGGAGCACCTAAATACATAAAACAATCACAAACAGAAACAGTCTTATCGATAAGAACATGCTAATAGCAGGGGACTTTAATACCCCACTTACAGCAATGGACAGATCAACTAGACAGAAAATCAATAAAGATACAATAGACTTAAGTGACACATTGGACCAGATGGATTTGACATATATATTTAGAGCTCTACATCCTGAGGCTATGGAATTCACATTCTTCTCAATGCGCATGGCACATTCTCTAAGATCACATACTGGGACATAAAGCAGCCCTCAATAAATATAAAAGAATTGAGATCATACCATGCACACTTTCAGATCACAATGCTATGAAACTTGAAATCAATCACAGGAAGAAGTCTGGAAAACCCCCAAAAACATGGAGGCTAAAGAACACCCTTCTAAAGNAACCATCAAAACCCTAGAGGAGGAAAGCAGAAAACACCTCCTAGACCTCCACCACAGCCATTTCTTACTTGACACATCCCCAAAAGCAAAAGAATCAAGAACAAAAATAAACTTATTGGGACCTCATCAAGATTAAAAGCTTTTGCACGGCAAAGAAAACAATCCATAAAACTAATAGGCAAATGATGGAATGGGAAAAGATAGTTGNTGGGTTTTAAAGTCACAGATGGTGGGGCTCCTGGGTGGCTTGGTCCACCTCAGTTCACGTCATGATCTCACAGTTCGTGAGTTCAAGCTCTGCATCAGGCTTCGTACTGACAGCTCAGAGCTCAGAGCCTGGAGCCTGCTTCAGAGTATGTGTCTCCTTCTCTCTCTGCCCCTCCCCCACTCATGCTCTGTCTCTGTGTCTTTCAAAAATAAATAAATGTTAAAAATGAATAAAGAAAAGACAAGAAATGACAAGAAAATGCACAGATGAGTCAAGGAGAAGTTTCAGGAGCCTGACAAAGCAAAAAATCTTTGAGAGCTCCCAACAAATACATTCACTTTCTTGAGAGAAGTAAAAAGTAATTTGCTGGGAGTGTGCAGGGAGTGAGAAAATACTTGAGTTTGTAAGCCACCAACCTCCAAGGATGTCCAATATTCTCCAGAAGTGCTTAATTGAAGCATGGTTGCAAAGGCAGTAAATGTGGTCAAATCAAACAAAGACGTTTCCTTTATAGGGATGACTGACAGGAACTTTAATGGGGAAACTGGCAAGTAAGGAGGTGAGCAGATACCACAACCAGTTTCATCTGACAAGAAATATTTCTGTTTTCAGCTGATAGCCGATTCACAGGGAGAGCTGTTAAGGGAGGATGTTCTGCATGTTAGTGCTTGTTCAGAAATGAGGTCAAGTTAAATGTCAGGGGCCGTTAGGGAGAAGAGAAGCCTTGTTTAAGTTTGGTCAAGCCAAGGCAGAGGGTAAAAAAGTTGGGCAATTGTGAACACTTGGTCAATGTGCAGAGCTGGGCTGATCTACAGTGCAAGGTTTTGCTGAGTGGGAGGAAAAAGAGGCAATGAGGATTAAGTATACTGGCAGAGGCGTGGATAAGTCAAATGCTCATGGTATCTAGAATGGATAGAGAAAGAAATGAAGCCAAGAGGAGGCTGATGAATAGGGAGAAGGGTCAACAATTGGAGACCTTGATGTGGTTGAAAAATAGGTATGTAGTAATAATGGAGAGAGTAAACAAAAGACTAGGAGGCACTATTCTTCTGGCTTAATCATCCCAGGGCTAGTTGCCAGGCAACGAGGGACCACCACTTATGTCCAAAACCTAATGGGAATATTTAAAGTAGCTAATCTTAAAGTGTTCATCCTGCCCTGCCCTGCCCTGCCTCTTCCTCAGAAACTCCAACAAAGAGTTTGGCCTAAGCCTCCCCTGAGTCCTGTCTTCCAACTCCTAGCCACCGTGATGTGTTTCTCATGTGGCCCTGTGTGGTGTGCCATGCCTGCCATCTCTAGGACCTGTGAGTATAATAAACTGGTTTCCTGAGCCTCTCCTCTGTTTCCTCTGATGGCTGCACCTGACTAACCATCTTACAGAAGAATACAAAACACAGAGAAACAAAATAGTCACAATTCCCTGTGATCTCTTGGGATCTGACCACATGTTTATTTTAAGTCAGCTATTGGGGGATTTGGAGACTAAAAACTGTAAAGGGGCGTCTGGGTAGCTCAGCTGGTTAAACATTTGACTCTTGATTTCAGCTCAGGTCATGATCTCACGGTTATTGAGTTTAAGCCCAGCATCGGGCTCAGTGTTGACAGCATGGAGATTGCTTGGGATTCTCTCTCTCTCTGCCCCTCCCCTGCTCTCTCTCTCTGTCTCTCTCTCTCTCTCAAAATAAATAAATAAACTTAAAAATAATTTTTAAAGTAAAGATAAAGATACCAGCATGTGTCTGATATCCTCTCTGGTCTTCAGTAAAATGCAGTTGGAAAGAAATAGACTTTAGTCCAGTAGGAACATTGGAAAGCGGTATGGGGGTCTAGAATTAGACTGCTTGGATCCAAATTCTAGATTTGCCACTGAAGTCAAGTTTCTGCATCTGTAAAATGGGTATTTAAAAAAAATTTTTTTAAGTTTATTTATTTTGAGAAAGAGAGCATGCCAGTGGGGAAGGGGTCTAGAGAGAAGCCCAAGCAGGCTCTGTGCTGTCAGTGTAGAGCTCAATGTGGGGCTTGAACTCACACACCATGAGATTATGACCTGAGCTGAAATCAAAAGTCAGATGCTTAACCGATTGAGCCACCATCCAGGTGCCCCAAAATGGGTATATTACTAACACCTACCTGTATTAGTTAGGGAATGGAAGCAGAGAGGCAAATGAGGAGGTTACTACAATAATTCATGGGAAAGAGGACAGCTGGTTTGAACCATGGAGAAAGCAGCAATAGAGGTGAGGAGTATTAGAAAGATCTGGACCCAGCTACTGTAACATAAAACACTAACATTTCAATGTTTGAATGAAATTAAAGCTTCTTTTTCTTTTGCATTCATGGCAGAAATCTCTGGTCATCCACAGTCCATCCATCTATCGGGGACCCTGATTTCTTCCATCTTGTGGTTCTACCATTTACTAGGGCCTTGAGAGTCCTCTGCATACAGGAAAGAGGAGGGGAAGAAAGCAAATCTGTTGGCCCCAAAGCAACACTTACCATTTCTGTTTATATCCCATTGGCAGGAATGGTTAATGGTCTCACTAAAATGCAAGTGGCTGAGCAGCCTTGGCTGGCAGTCCCTTCCTCGCCTCAGTTCTCTCCTATGGGAGGAGAAACATGCATTTTGATGGACAGTGAGTCATCTTATGAGGATTAAATGAGATAAATATATGCTTAAAAAATCTAGACATTTTCTAGATTCTCCCTAAGGGTTTGAAGGTGACACCCTGATCAGAGAAGTTTCCTAGTGCAATAGCACCAAATGAGGATTATCAGTACTGGCTATTTGGGGCTGTTAGCTCCCCACTCTGGGTCTCTTTCTCCTTTCCTCAAACTCGCCAGAACTGCCAACAACATTCCCTAGTTTTCAGCCCTTTCTCGGTACATGTTACTAGATAGGCAGGTTGACTGCCCCGAGAACATGAGCTCACAGGCCAAAGTAGCCGCATACCTGGGGAACATAAATTCCTTAAAAGAGAGACAACATGATGGAAAAACACACCATCTGGGGCAGAACTATATGAACACAGAATTTTAAAGAATCAAGATAAATATTCTTAAGTAAATCAGGGAAGAGATCTGCAATATAAAACACAGAATAATATACATTGAGGTAGTGCCTTGCCATTCCCCTCTGGTTTGCACTCTCCCCACATCCCTTCCACCCACTGATCCTTCCAATTCTCATCATTCCTGACCTATGGGCAAAGGCAGTGGTTCCTCTGGCCGTGCAGGAGTTCTGGAAGTTAGGTCTGCAAGTGCAGGAGTTTTCTTTGCTTGTTTCTTAAGAGCTCACAATAGGACTTCAACAAACAGCCAGATTTGGAAACCACTGGACCTTCCACACATTCTATTTTTTACCAGTTGTAGTAGCCTACTCCATCAGCTTCTGAATATCCTACACCCACTGCCACTTGGTGGCAGTTTTAGGTATTAAAAATGTAATAACTGAAAGAACAAAATAGATGAGATAGTAGGATAGATACAGCACAGGAATTAGGGAGTTAAAAGATCAGCTTGAGAAGTTCTCCCAGAAAACAACCAGAAATGTATAAAGAAAAAAAAATAAAATAAAAGCCATGAGACATAGAGGACAGAGGTAAAAGTGCCTATGGCCAGACCATAAGAGTTTCAGGAGAGAAAATAAAAATAGCAACAAATACTTGAAGAGAGGATTATGATAATTTCCAAGAACTAAAAAAATTTTTTAAATCCTAGTTGAAAAAGATTATAGAGTGCAAAATAGAATAAAAACACAAATCTGGACATAAGAAAATCAAAGCAAGCTTCACCAAGATCAGATTATCTACAAAGGAACAGGCTCAGGTTAACATCAACTTTCTTTGTAGTAACCCTTGGATGCAAGAAGACTGTGGAGTAAAATATTGAAGAGAAAAAAATTATACCCAAGTTTATAGCCAAATTGGCAATCAATGAAGCCTTTATAAAAAAAAAAATTAACTTCAGGGGCTGCCTGGGTGGCTCAGTTGGTTGAGTATCTGACTCTTGATTTCCGCTCAGGTCATGATCCCAGGGTCGTGGGATCAAGCTCCACATCGGGCTCTGTGCTGAGTATGGAGCCTGCCTGAGATTTTTTTTCTCTCTCCCTCTGTCCCTTTCCCCAACTTGTGCATGCTCTCTTTCTCTCAAATAAAAATATAATAATAGTAACTTCAGGCTGACAAGGCTTCACAAGTTGTCACAGAAAGTCTCACTTTGAAAATGGTTTTGAAAGAAGGATTAAAAATAAGAAAATAATGGGGCGTCTGGGTGGCTTAGTTGGTTAAGCGTCCAACTTCGGTCCAGGTCATGATCTCACAGTTCATGGGTTCGAGCCCCCCGTCGGGCTCTGTGCTGACACTAGCTCAGAGCCTGGAGCCTGTTTCAGAGTCTGTATCTCTCTCTTTCTCTGACCCTCCCCTGCTCACGCTGTCTCTCTCAGAAATAAATAAAACATTAAAAAAAAATAATCCTGGAGAGGCTATAAGAGAAATGGGAAGAAAGGGGTCACCAAATACGTTGATATTTGGTTGTTGTTTCTTATTATTGTTGCATTAAAAGGCTAGGTAAAATAAAATAAAGAGAACATCCACTGGACAATATCAACATGGATGGAGGGGAAAAGGATGGGAGAAGCCCAAAGGGACACGAGCACATGCTAAAGTACTTGTCTTGTTAGAGAAACAATGTTGTTAATGGATTGCCTCTCAACTTCAAATTTACCCTTCAATATATGCTGTCCTATGGATAGAATTCCTTTATGCATCTCTCCTTTGCAGTGAGCATAACATTAAGCTTTCTCAGTGGAGGTCTCTGGAAGGACACTAAAGGGGGCTCTCTTGCTATTACCAGCTACTGTATAATGTGTCAGTAATACAGAAGTGAAGACATCCAAAAGAGCTCTGCCACTGCCAGCCACAAAGAACATGCGGTCTCTTGGTGACCTTGCAGCTTTGACCTGGTCTTCCTTCACTAATGGGGAAACAAGTGCTCCAACCTGTGGATCACATTCTGTGCTGTTGGCCTGCAGCCTGGAGGGTTCCCAGCAAGCTTCTGGTTCCTCTGCACACCCATGCCACTGGTTGCTGATCATCTGTGGACAGTATACTCCAGAGGGTTGGTTTCTACCTGCCCAGATATTGCAGACTAGCTCCGTCCTGGGAAAACCAGCAATTTTTTTTTTTGCTACTCAGTGAGCTGAGCTATATACTTTTTCCAATAAGGTCTGAAGCCCAGCCTAGGAGAGAGTTTGTCCTCGTTTGGGTACTCTCTCTTAGCTCTAGGGTACTGTATAGATTTTCATTATATCTTATAATAGCTTTTGGGCCATTTTAAGGACTTTGGCTTTTACCCTGCATGAGATGGAAGCCATAGGTGGGTTCTGAGCAGAGGATTGATACAATCTAACTTACACTTAAAATAAAAACACTCTAGGGGTACCTGCGTGGTTCAGTGTGTTAAGCATCCAACTTTGGCTCAGGTCATGATCTCACGGTTCCTGAGTTTGAGTCCCATATCAAGCCCATATCAAGCTCCCATATGGAGTCTGCTTTGGATTTTGTGTCTCCCTCTCTCTCTGCCCCAACCCCCACTTACGCACTCTCTCTCTCTCTCAAATGAATAAATGCTAAAAAAATTTTAAATAAATTTAAAAAGCCACTCTGATGGAGAATAAATTGTGGTAATGGAGTCAGAGGATAGGGGCAGGAAGGCAAGCAGGGATCTAGAGGATAGTGGGTTTGAACCAGGGAGAAGTCATAGAAGTGAGAAATATTGAGCAGATCTGGATCTGTTTAGGTGTAAAGCCATCAGGATTTGCTGACAGATTAGATATAAATGAGAGAGAGAGAGGAGTCAAGGATGACTCCAAGGTTTTTGGCTTGACCAGGTGGAAAGCTGGAGGCATCATCAAGTTAGTTGGGAGTTGATACTGGCAGGAAGATTAGAAATTCATGAGTTCAGTTTCCAACAAATTGAGATTAAGATGCCTATCAGACACTGAAGTGAAGACATCTAGTAGGCAACTGGATATAGGAGTCTGGAATTCAGGAAACCGGTTCAGACTGGAATTGTAAATTTGACATTCACTGGTATAGGGATGATACTTGAAGTCACAAGACTGGATAAGATGACCAAGGAAGTGAGTGTGAATAAGGAAGAGGACCAAGGACAGTAGCCTGAAGAGCTATGAAACAGACAAGGCGGGACTGACTACCGGAAAAACTACTTGGTTTTTCTACCAAGAACATAGGGGATCATAGAAACTAAGAAAGCCTATCAAGGAAGTAGTGAAGATGGGTTCTGTCAAGTGCTGCTAAGAAGTCAAGTAGAGTAAGAATTGAAAGTCAATCATTAGATTTATCAAAATGAAGATCATTGGTAACTGATCAGAGCAGTTTTCGTTGAGTGATGGGTGCAAAAAAGTCTGATTAGAGTGGATTCAAGAGAGAACGAGAGAAAAGAAATTGGAAGCATCAAATATCGATAATATATTCCAGGAATTTTTCTAGAAATGGAGCAGTTGAAGGCAAAGTTGAAACTCCCATAACTTGGAAGGATCGTACTGGCAACTGCAGCTTGCCAGACACGACAGCACCCTGGAAAATCTAGTCTGCAGCCCTCGTGTGCCCTGAAGAGACGGAGAAAGGCATGGCTTCGGGAGCATGGCACCAGGGACGCCGGGGAATGTAGTCCCGCCTCCGCGGCCCAAATCGGGAGTGAAAGCCACTGGCCGCTCTGAGTGCAGCTCTGGGCCCCTCCCCGGGGGAACGAAGTCTCCCGCCTCAGGGGAGAGGCCGCACTACCCCGGCCTGGCCACTCTTTCACGCTGTTCTCTAAGTCCCTCACCTCGGAACTTCGAGACCCGTTTCGAAAACAGGCAAAGAGCGCGTGCGCGACCAAGGCGAGCGGCTGTGGGGCTCCACGAAGCAGGCGGAGGGAGCTGCGCGCGCTCCCGAGGCAGGAAGCGGGGTCCCGTGCGGAGCCATCCGAGATGGCGCCCGCGCTCGCCAGCGCACGCGCGTGCGCATCTGAATCCCGCGCGCGTCCTAGCTCCACCCGCGTGCCCCGCACGCACGCACGCGTATCAGATGAGTCGCGCGTGCTTTCCCGCCAAAATTTGGTAGTGGCTTTACCAGCCCAAGCAAGGCGGAGGTGGGGCCAGCGCGGAGGCCTGTGCGGCAGGGAGCGATTGCTTCCACTCAGGCAGCGTGACCGCTCCGGACCAACCCGCTCAGACATCGGTTTCCTCGAGGCATCTACACCGAAGGCAAAGGAGAAGGAGGGAGGCGGGGCAGCCCAGGTGATATCTTTCTGGTTTGCCTTTCAGTGGCCGCCCTGCCCACCTAGTTGCCACTGGGAGAGGCCAGAGAAACATTCAGGTACTGACTGCTCTGTTGCTTTTTATTCATAGGTGTTGCTTTGCGGCTTCTCAGGGCGTGATGTGGCTCCCGGCGCCCCTTGTACAGGGCGCAGGGGGACGGACCCTTTATCAGCACACAGAGCCAGCCGCGCACGCAGGCCGCTGATGCAGGGCTTCTGTCATAAAGGCCAGAGCCTCGCGCGCACATGCCCGCATTTCCGGTGACTGGCATTGCAGCCAAGGGCCAGCCTGGAGTGTGACTGTCTGGCCCTGCCACGACCTAGCCGTGTGGCTGCAGATGGGTATAAAAATACTTTTAAGGGGGGGCTGCTACATTCGGCACATAAAAATGCAGGTCCTCCAGTTTGAATTTCAGTTGGAACACTGATGTTTTAAAGCATAAGTATGTCCCAAATATTGTTTACCTGAAATTCAAGTTTAACTGGGAATCAAATTCAAATTTAACTATTTTATTTGACAGCCCTGGGTTAAGGCATTAGGGGAGAGGATGAAGCAACAGTCCCTTCCGAGCAGTTCCTGGCAGGTGTAAACAGGTCAAGCTCCTCCCACTGCACGCTCCCCCACTCCCAACACAGTACTGTGTCTAGTCATCTGATGTAATAAGTGAAATGGCTAGCGCACAGCCGCTCCTTCATCCCAATGCACTGGAGTGACCCCACTCCACACTAACGAAGGGCCAGATAACCCCTGAGGCCTGGCACTTAGCCATTCATGTGTGGATTTTCAGGTGCTTAGTAATGTTAGTGCTGTATCACTGGACGTGGGTGTGCAGGGGGTGGGTATTGAGGGAGTCTGAACCATTATGATGTTGGAGCCAGTGACACTCTTACCATGGAAAACTGTGATGAGAGTCTGTCTCTTCTAGAATAGGGGCATGTTACCTTCTGTGGAAGATAAAGGTGTGTGAGCTAGGAGGGAATGAAGAGGGAATCAGGAAGCCTGTGTGATTTTGTATGATATTAGTCATAGGTTTTTCAACTTGGAGGATGCATATTGAGTGACAGTGGTCCTACTGAGCTCATTAGGATATGTCGCTGTGGGTGAGATAAGACTTTGTTCAGTCTGAGAAGTCAGCACAAGAAAACATCGAAGTGGCAGAATCTAGGATTGTAAAGGTAAGTTTATTTGTGAAGTTTCTCTTTTTTGTCTGTCCTACCTCAGACTCAGCATGGCCCCTTCGCTTCTCACAGTAATAGCACCCTGAAGTTCTGTTGCACTTTTTCATTATAAAACTTTTTGGATTTCATTTTTTTCACTTTATTTTTTAAAGGCATGGCCTGGCGTATCTGGGTTGCTCAGTTGTTTGAGCATCTGACTTCAGCTCAGGTCATGGTCTCACAGTTCGTGGGTTCGAGCCCCACCTGGGGCTCTGTGCTGACAGCTCAGAGCCTGGAGCCTGTTTTAGATTCTGTGCCTCCATCTCCCTCTGCCCCTCCCCAGCGCACACTTTGTTTCTTTCTCAAAAATAAACATCAAAAAAAATTTAGAGGCAATGGGGCACCTAAATGGCTCAGCTGCTTAAGCCACCAACTTCGGCTCAGGTCATGATCTCAGGGTTCCTGAGTTTGAGCCCCACACTGGGTTCTGTGCTGACAGCTCAGAGCCTGGAGCTGCTTCAGATTCTGTGTCTCCCTCTCTCTCTGCCCATGTCTCCCTTGAGCTCTGTCTGTTCTGTCTGTCTCTCTCTCAAAAATAAACATTTAAAAAAAAAAAATGAAAGGCTTTAGTAGAGGGGCGCCTGGGTGGCTCAGTCGGTTAAGCCACCAACCTTGGCTTAGGTCATGATCTCGGTTGGTGAATTCAAGCCCCACTTTGGGCTCTGTGCTGACAGCTCAGAGCCTGGAGCCTGCTTCAGATCCTGTGTGTCCCTCTCTCTCTCCTTTCCCCTGCTCTTGTTCTCTCTCTCTCAAAAATGAATAAACATTAAAAAATTTTTAATTAAAAATAAAAAAAATAAAGGCTGTAGTAGGAAAAAAGAGAAGAGCATTTCTTTCTGAGGCCAAGACGGGTTAAAGTGAAATGCCTCTCACTCCAAACTTGGTGGAAAGGAGTGTTAGCTCAGGTTTTGAACAGAATTGTCAGGCATTTTCTATTTTCCCGGAACTCCTAGTCTTAAATTACCAGGGGATTTTTAGAGAGTCTTTGAGCTTGTGCTCTTTAACCCTCCTCTCTTGTCACATTAGCTTGGTGTAGCAGCCTGTTCTCTCTTTTCTGTATTTTCACTCTCTCTCCTTCATGGTTTCTTCCTCCTGACATTTAAACATGTTTAACTATCTCATTTAAAAAAATCTTCCCTCCAGGGGCCAATCTTTTGGTGTTCCCATGCATGCCCTTGAGAATTGTCTAGAGGATTCTGGAGGGTTTAAGGTTTACTTGTGGTGGAAATTGAAGTGAGGTAGTTAACTGTTGCTAGATGGAAGAAAAATGCTTGGAAATTGTTCAGCTAGAGATTGGAGTCCCCAATGTGGTCCTCCCAAGCACTCTGGGGCCAGCTTGGGAGCTGTTTGCCCTGGTCCTCAGCAAGATAAGCGCAGAAATTCAGAATAAGCATTTAGGAACTTGTATAGCAATTTGACAGAATAAGTTTATGTCTGTTGAACTTAATGAAAAATCTGGGGTTAAAAAAAAAAAACCTTCCCCACATACTTTTCTACCTTCCCCCTCTCTCTTGCTTTCTCCTCTTTCCCCTCTCTTCCGTTCAACCTGGAGCTTATGTAGGGCTCTTACTTTTCACCCACTCCTCAGCTCCTTCCTGGCTGACTTCAGGAATAACTGCTCTGCTGATATTGTTCCCATTAAGGACACTGGTACCGTTCGCCAGATCCACTCATCTTATTTGACCTGTTACAGATGATCTACCTTCATGAGAGTCTCCTCCTCAGGTTTCTGGAAGAACATCATATCTCATTATAGTTGTTCTTCTAGTGTGTGCCCCCTTAATTATCTGCTTATCAAGTCTCCTTCTCATGAGGCATAGCCCCCTGTGGGCAAGCTACTCCAGATCCCCAGCTTCAGCTGTCCCTATAGATTGATAATTTCACGTATTTGTTTCCAACCCAGACCTTTTCCCTGATGTCCAGACCCAGGTATTTTAGTTGTCTTCCTTCAGATATTCTATAACCACCTTAACAAATCCAAAATCAAACTGATCTTTGTTCCTCCATACCCACTCCTACTCTTCTTTAGTCCATTTGAATATATCAAATTTCATTCAAACCATAGTCCAGAAACCCAGGAACCATTCTAGATTTCTCTTTTCCTGAGAAATAATAATCTGCATACCCAAATAATCTGCAATATCCATAAATCCTACCGCCCAAATATTTTTTATCCTAAACATATTATATTGTTCTTGTCATCTGCTTTTCCTATCCCACTGCTCTAAATCAGAATACTTAATTATATTTCATCTCTACTATCACAGTAGCCTCTTGGCAGGTTGTCTTGACTGATCCCCAGTCCAGCTCCAGGCTGGACGAGTGTATATTCTAAAAGGTTAATCTGACATCACTCCCCTGTTAACACTGTTTTTCACTGTTTCTTTTTTTTTTTAATTAAAAAAATGTTTATTTTTGAGAGAGTGAGAGAGCATGTGCTCACGAGGGAGCATGAGCAAGGGGAACAGAGAGAGAGAGGGACAGAAGATTCAAAGCGGGATCTGTGCTGACAGCAGAGGGCCCGGTGTGGGGCTTGAACTCACAAACTGGGAGATCATGACCTGCCTGAGCCGAAGTTGGTCACTTAACTGACTGAGCCACCCAGGTGCCCCTGGTTTTCAGTGTTTCAATATGAAAATTGAACTCCTTAGTATGACAGTTATAGTAACTCCTACCTGTCTAGCCATTTTTCTTCTCTTGCCTTCTTGAACATCGTGCTGTAAGAATAGTTAACTCCTAGGTAGTTTCTGGCACAAATCAGACATTTAAGGGTCTGTGCCATCCTCTCCTCCTGGAATGTCTGAGGAAGCCTTATCTGCCTGACAACCTCCTCATGCCACTTCTGTGTTAAGTGCCTTCTGTGGTGCCTCATGCACCTTCAGGTGCTCCGTTATAGCAATTACCAAATTTTAACAATTTGAAGTTCCTTGAAGACAGGGTCTACTTTTGAACTTAGGATCCCCAGTCAGTAGCAAAATACTGTAAAGCAAAATGTCATAAAGTAGAATCTCAACAAATATTTGTTGGCTGTTTGAGAATTAGCAGTTTTGAAACGACAAACCAGGCTCACATTTGAGCTCAGCTAACGAGATACTGTTTCACCTTGGACACCCTTAATCTAAGTTCTGTGAGCTCCACTGACTCTAGGAAGGTTGCGTAGCTCAGTAGTCCAAGGAGTTCAAGGGGTACATACGACTGTCATGTGTCCTGCGTTGAAATCCTGGCTTTGTCTCTTACTAGCTGTGTGACTATAGGTAGACTAATTAAGTTCTTTTGCAAAATGGGAATAAAGCTAGCTACTACTTCAGAAGGTTGCTGGTATTAAATGACATAATACACAGAAAGTATTTGTGCATAAATAAATTTTCCAAAACAGTGTTAGTCCCTGAATTAATTCTCTATTGATGCTATAACAAATTACCATAATTACCATTCCCTCCTCAAATTTCTCTCCATAATTTCTTATTTCCAATTCTTTTGTCATAATTGCCACTGATTTCAGCTGTTTTTCTCAGCCCTTACAAGTAATTTGTTATTTACCAATTATACTTATCTCTTGGTTTTGCTGAAGTTGAGTTTGCAAAGATCTTTTGATTCTCCTTATTGATTTTAGATGATTTTCAGAACAGAAGCCCATGGTAAATAATGATACCTTAATGTTTCTATGTTTTTACATTTATTTATTTATTTATTAACATTTATTAATTTTTGAGACATAGAGAGAGACAGAGCACAAGTGGGGGCAGGGGCAGAGAGAGAGGGAGACACAGAATTCAAAGCAGATTCTGGACTCTGAGCTGTCAGCAAAGAACCTGATGCAGGGCTTGAACCCATGAATTGTGAGATCATGACCTGAGCTGAAGTTGGACGCTTAACTCACTGAGCCACCCAAGTGGTCCTCTATGTTTTTACATTTTAGATTTGTCCCTTATTAACAGAATGCAACTATACTTTATTCATTTAAAAAATCTAATCTGAAAATTTGTCTTCAAATGGGTTTAGTCTGTATTTGTTCTGTAATGACATATTTAGACTTGTTTCTGTCACTCTGCTTCTATTTGTCATACCTCTTTTTTCCTTGTGATGTTTCTATATTTCTTTCATTTGATCAGTATGTATTTCTTTTCTTTCTGATCCCCTTCCTCCACTGGTTGAATCTTACATTCTATTTGTTTCTTTCTTTTTGGTAGTTTTCTTAGTATTTTTTTTTTAATTTTAAGATCTACGTGGCTTTATTAAGCAATTCATGAATCCAGCATCATCCCTTCTAGCAAGTAGAGGGAAGCTGGCTTCCTTAGCATTTAAAACAAAAATGTTTATTTATTTTTGAGAGAGAGAGAGAGTATAAGCAGGGAGGAGCAGAGACAGAGGGGGACAGAAGACCAGAAGCAGGCTCTGTGCTAACAGCAGACAGCCCAACATGGGGCTTGAACTCACGAATCATGGGATCATGACCTGAGCTGAAGTCAGACGTTCAGCTGACTGAGCCACTCAGCCACCCCTGCTCAGGCGTGAGATCAGGTTTGTGGGTTCGAGCCCTGCATCAGGCTCTGTGCTGACAGCCAGCTCGGAGCCTGGAGCCTGTTTCAGATTCTATGTCTCCCTCTCTCTCTGACCCTCCCCTGCTCATGCTCTCTCTCTCTCTCAGAAATAAATAAAAACATTACAAATTAAAAAAAAACCCACAAGATATTAGATGTAACTCTCAGTGTTCCAGGAATTTCCTTAGAGAACGATAGATATCAGATAAATCATACAGAACATGCTAAGATTGTGAAGGAGATTTTTGTGACCCTTAGCTTATTGCCCTCTCAGGTCGAGATTTTACATGATGATTTCTTTAGAGAGAATGGTTGGTGTGCTTTGTGGTATTTCTTCTTCCCCTTGCTTCTCTTCCTTGTGAGTCCAAGTGAGGTATATGTCAGAGAATCACTTGGAGAACTCCATGAGTATCGCCTGGAATTCGGAGGTACGTAGGTTCCTGAATCATGCTTGGAAAAAAGTTTAAAGGTGTATCAGCTTTCAGAGAGCAGGTCATAAGCCAGGTGTGTTGATGGAAGTGTATCTGTTTCCAAGGTAATGGAGGGGTCTCAGTTCCAGCTCTCTGTGTCCTATGAGCCCAAGTCCTATGTCCTCCCTCAGCCAGGGTAACACTACCCTAGCTCCTAGCCAGTATAGTCATTTTGGGGTTCTGATAACTATACCTCCTCAGAACTGTCACAGGGGCAGCTTTGCACTTACTGCTTTCTCTGCCTCTTCATTTCTAGCTCTTAGAATTCAGTCTCTTGTTATCTACAATTTCTAGAAGTTCCTAAGTGGGAGACTTTCAGGTTATTTTAGCTGACATCTGGCCAGAACCTGACATCTGTTTTAACTTGTTCAGTATCTGCCTTCCATATTAGATAATAAACTCAGATAATCGTTCTTGTTCACTGCTTTATCTCCAACTCTAGGTACGGAGGCCTGGTATATAATGAACATCGAGTAAATATTTGTTAAACATGTGAGTGACTCACGTATGTGAAGGTTTCAGTAGTAAAGAAGGATAGAGTTAAGTTTAAAAATTATGCTTACAAAAATGAGCATCCCAATGAAGAGAGTTAAGGAAGGTGGGGCTCCTGGCTAGCTCAAGTCCATGGAGCATGCAACTCTTGATCTCAAGGTTGTTGGAGCCCCATGCTGGGTGCAGAGAGTACTTAAAAAAAAAATCAAAAAAGAAAGGGTGGGGCACCTGGGTGGCTTAGTCGGTTAAGCATCTCACTTCAGCTTAGGTCATGATCTCACAGTTTGTGGTTTCAAGCCCTGCGTCAGGCTCTGTGCTGCCTGCTCAGAGCCTCGAGCCTGCTTCAGATTCTGTGTCTCCCTTTCTCTCTGCCCCTCCCCCCTCATGCTCTGTCTCTCTCTCAAAAATAACCATTAAAAATTTTATTTCTAAAAAGGAAGGGCTGCCAAGCCAGGCTGCTGTATTCTTTCAGCTGTGCTGCAATGATTCACCTAAGCTTACTTGACAGCTTTCTTTTGCCACATTTTTTCCGTTTCTAGATTTCCTAAAACTCCCTCTCCACTCCTATCTTTTAAAAATCAATTTTATTAGGTATAATTTACATGTAATAAAGTGGACCCATTTTGAGTGTATGTTTCGATGACTTGTGACAAATTTGTTTACCCATATAACCACTGAGATATAGAAGCCAAGATATAGAAGATTCCATTCACTTCTACAAAAAAGTCCCCTATTACTCTTTCTCAGGAATTGCCCAGTCTCTCAGACCCAGGTCAGACCCACTGATCTGCTCTGTCCCTATAGGTTAGATTACTCTTTTCTAGAATTTCACATAAATGGAATCATACAGTAGGTGCTCTTTGGTGTCTGGCTTCCCATCACTAATTTTGAGATTCATGTACGTTGTTGCAAGTGTCAGTAGTTCATTGTCACTCTGATCTTTCTGAAATAAGAGAGGTTCTTCTATCCCTAATGCTTTTGCTTCTCCTCTTCTCTAACTTTCCCTGTTGCTCTTCCCTCTCTCAACTCCCTTAATTTCCAGTCTCACATCAGATGTTGTGATTAAGTCGGTTTATGTTCCACAGGTTCCGTGAGCCATGAGGTCTGTAAAATGCTGGCGCGTGGCAGAAATGGCACCATCACCCAGACTTATTCCTGAGTGGAAGGACTTGAGCCTCCTCATAAATAATGTCCTGAAGGATCTAAAGGTGACGTGTATGAGAGATCTGCTCATGGTGGGCTTGGACTAATCACCCCTGCCAGAGCAGCCTATGTCCTGGGAAGCCTGTGAGCAGCTTTGGAGGAGACCTTCCATGCCCCTAAACAACTCCTCCTTCTAAACTAAGGTGATAACAGTTAAAACACATTCTGCTGTAAAAAACAAAAAACCAGAAAGTGAATTCACATATGGATTAAACAAGCAGGAGATACCTTTGTCTTTATGTGTTGTCAAGCACCCATGTTCTGTTTCTTTCTTTTCGCCATCCTTATTATTTTGGCTTATCATCTTAAGGTTACCGGATAGGTCCTGTACTTCCAGGTATCAGCTTTAAAATGCAAGTAGGTAGGGGCGCCTGGGTGGCTTAGTTAGTTAAGCGTCCGACTTTCGCTTAGGTCATGATCTCGCGGTTTGTGGGTTCGAGCCCCGCGTCGGGCTCTGTGCTGACTGCCAGCTCAGAGCCTGGAGCCTATTTCAGAGTCTGTGTCTCCCTCTCTCTCTGACCCTCCCCTGCTCACGCTGTCTCTCTCTTTCTCTCCTAGAAATAAATTAAAAAAAGAAATGCAAGTAGGTAGAAGAGAGAAGGTCAGAAAATACAGAGCTGTGGGGCGCCTGGGTGGCTTAGTCGGTTAAGTGTCCGACTTTCGCTTAGGTCATGATCTCGCGGTTCGTGGGTTCGAGCCCCGCGTCAGGCCCTGTGCTGACTGCCAGCTCAGAGCCTGGAGCCTATTTCAGAGTCTGTGTCTCCCTCTCTCTCTGACCCTCCCCTGCTCACGCTGTCTCTCTCTCTTAGAAATAAATAAAACATTAAAAAAAATTTTTTTAGAAGAAAATACAGAGCTGTGCCAGCCTTTGAGTGCCACGGTGCCACTCTATATTGCCAGAATTTCTGGGGCCGTGGTCACCCTAAACAAGATCTGAGTTTTACTGGGACAGAAGGAGGGGGATTGATACACAGTAGGCAACAGTACTTCCAGGCACAGATACATCACTTAGGTTTAAGATAGACTTTTAGAGTCTTCCTGAGAAAACCCTTGATACTGTTGAGTGAGTAAGTGAATTGTTTGTACCTAAAGTCTGGAAAGGAGGAGAGGAATGGTAATTAACTAATGGAGTAAGAGGTATGTAAAGGAGCCTTCTGATTCAATGAAGAGGGGTGAGAGATTGAGAGCTCAGATACCAGCATCCCTGCTCTCAACTCTGCTGCTCTCACTGAACCAGCAATGACACTGGAAGGTCTCCCAAGCATTCTGTGTTCTCCCAGAACACACAAAGATCTGAATACAACAAATATAAAGAGAGTTTCTAAGTTGCAGATAACGGCCTCAGTATAGTCTCAAGTCCTTTGTGGATTCAGAGAAACTTGGGGAGTTAGATTCATGAAGTAGTGTTCAAGAGGCCAGATAACACAAGTGTCTGCTGGGAAAAGGGACCTCAGAAATAGATTTTATGAGCCTCAGTTTTGGCTGATCGCTACAAGGAGTTCATGTATTTATGTCCTAGATGTAAACTCTGCCACTGGAAGATAGTTTATGTTGGACATATTCTACTATGTAACATGTTAAAAGGCATATATTGCCCTTCATACAACACACACACATACACACACACCCCCACTGGGTCAGAATACAGAATGTTAGAGCTGTATTCCATGTTGTGAATAGCACATGTTTTCCTTGGATGTACATAGGACTAGTGAAAGAGCATGCCAAAGTGTCCAGCTCTGATGCCCACGTGATGGGCATTCTAAGTCTGTGAAGTACAAGTTTCTCATAGGCAGTGTGTCATAAGTGTGGCAGTGACAGGAGTGGTCCTTTGGGTATAGGCAGGAATTTTGAAGAATTGTTCCAACTGAGGTAGAGATACTTGCCAAGGTTGGATTGTTTTGTCATACTCATAAAGGATTGTATTCCTTTCTTTGGAAGTGCTTGTTTGCTTTGTACAGACTTTTGTTAGTTGTTTATATAATGTCTGCTTCCCCCACTGGACTTTCATCTCCTGAAAGCTAAGGCCATGTCTCTCTTGCTCAGCATCATATCCCCAGTGTCTGTCCTAGAACATACCACTGTTTCTCAAGTGTTCCTCACCTGAACCATGGAAAACAGATTTGAGGGGCTATTTTCTCATTTCTCTTAAGGATGGTACATAACTAGTAGCATTCTAGATGCATAAGGGAGAAATTAATGCCTAATGTAGAATGGATATGTTAGGATATTAGGGCTTATTTCTTACAGAAACTTGGTTGAGAAAGGCTGAGAGGTACTTTGAATTAAGATGTGGGTGCAGGTGAGGGAGGTGTGACTCGCCCAAACAGTGCTTTCCAGTTGAATGGTGAATGAATGTTGGTTAATGAAAAAACAACAAATGTCCGCTAATCCTCAATAAATATTTATTAAATGAATGAATGAGTGGGGACTCAGGCCTGTTAGCTCAGGCTGCTCTTCTCTTTGACTCAGGCTGCTGAGAAACCAAAGAATCAGGTGATTGTACTGAGTGACTGGCCTGAGACTCTGTACAAGACTCTGCACCATCCCCAGAGCAAGCCTTTCATCTGTTTCTACTCCATTGACATCAACTATTTTGTCTCCTTAAACTGGGTAGAACCAGATTCAAAGCAAATACAGGTAAAGCTACCTCCTTTTTTTTTCCTCTCCTTCTTTAATTTTTTTTTTAATGTTTTTATTTATTTCTAGGAGAGAGAGAGAGACAGCGTGAGCAGGGGAGGGTCAGAGAGAGAGGGAGACACAGACTGAAACAGGTTCCGGGCTCTGAGCTGGCAGTCAGCACAGAGCCCGATGCGGGGCTCGAACCCACGAACCGCGAGATCATGACCTAAGCGAAAGTCGGACGCTTAACCGACTAAGCCACCCAGGCGCCCCTCCTCTCCTTCTTAACCCACTTTACATTCATCATACCTCAACTGTCCTCATCTCAGAATGATGAGGGGGATTCTGAGTTAGCTCATTTTAATATCTTTCTCCATATCCCAATCTGACCTGGATGCAGTGATCCTTTTTCACCTCTAGTTTCAGGTTCAGAGAATTCATATTGCTTAGAAACCAGACTGAAGACCAAGGAAAAAGCCTTAAGCATCGTGTTTCTATCCCAAACCCAGATCCCAGTACCAGGAAATCCCAAAGTCACACTCTTCTGTCTTTCTTTAGTGTTACAAGAGGGAACAGTGATCTAAACATTCAACCCTTCCTACCCCTCACTTTGGGAGATTATCTGTCTCCATATCTGGCTTTCATCTCTCATACTTTTCTAGGCAGTGCTTTGGATCCAGAAGAAAGATACAGAAGCAGGAGGAAAAATGGAGAAGATGAAGTTTCGTGTGATGGATCAAGTGCCACCCATTGAAGTAATGGTCCACACGGGTTCCTACCACATGTTAGTTGCTTACTGTGGTGACATGCACCTGTGGCTCTTTGGAGATCACCATCAAGCATTCATGTCCCTGGGCACAGTGCCCTGTCATTTCTCCATCAGTTGCCTCTGCTACGACCCAGAAACGGAGGTGCTGCTCTCTGGTACCTTGGGGGCTGTGGTTACCTGGCTTATCTTACCAAATGGCAGGGACCTCCGGATGGCACAAACAGTGCCCATGTCTGGTCATGAGCTCGTACAGGGCCTTTCCCTGAATGGTCCCCAGGGCTCTCTCCTGGCCCTTTGTGAGAATAAGGTAAGGGTCTTCACCCACCAGGGTCAGGGCCAGCTGAAAGAGATAAGAAAGTTCACTCCCACAGGGAGCAGCTCTTCCGTCACCTGCTCCTTCACTTGTGTCTCTCAGGGCTATTTCTATGCTGGAAACAAGGATGGAGAGATCCATGCTTGGGGTCTTGACCGGGGTAACTTCCTCCACAGCTTCCAGGCCCATTCCTCATCAGTTATATGTGTTCACAGCCGGCCAGAGATCCACACCTTACTGACAGCAGGCCGAGAAGGCACAGTAAGGGAATGGAACCTTGCTGTTGGGAACTTGCTGCGGCAGCTGGATATCGGTGAGGGTTTGCGGCAACTGCAGTTTATTGATAACACCACGTTTTTCTGCCAGACCACCCACACTTTCTCCCTGCACCACCTGCCTTGTTTTTATAGCCTCTTCAATGTCTGCGGTTCTGCTCCTGAGCAGGTGCGCCGGGTCTGCTGTGGCCGAAACTGGACTCGGATCCTGTGTGCCACCAAGGATGGTTTGTTGCGCTTCCTGTCTCCAGTGACAGGAGATCTCCTGGTTCTCACCTGGCCTTTACTTGTCATGGATAAGGCCGTGGCTTGGGCCTACGACCCAGACAAAGAGGAGCTCTTTGTGGCAACAGGTGGCGCAGAGGTCCTGGTGTTTGATGCGATGCGCTCACCTTGCACAGCCAAGTATGTGGTGTGCACTTCAGTAAACTCTGGGGACAGAGTAAACTGCCTGGCCTACGCGCAGTCCCATTTGGGTATGGGCCTAGTGGGACTGATGTTCTGTGGGCATGGCAGTGGCATGGTGAGAATCCTCTCCCACTATAGTCATGCCCGAATAGAGAAGCCTATTCATTCTGGGGCAGTTTTGGCCCTGTCTACCCTGGAAGGGCCCCAGGAAAACTCCTTGCTCTGTTCCTATGGCATGGATAATACTGTGTACCTGACAGAAGCTCTGCTGCAGAAGAACAGAGTAACCCTACAGTCCATAAGCAAAATTCTCTGTGGTTGTCCCCTACAGCACGTGGTACTCTTGCCTGGTTCTGTGGGTGCCATCACTGACAACCACTGCTGGCGTCTCTGGCACTACCAAGATTTTCTGAAATCTTCAGAATCAAAACGAAGCTCTATGTTTAAAGAGACAAAATGCCTGCACCAGTGTGCCATCACTTCATTTGATGTTTGCTCTTCCCTGAAACTTTTTGTCACAGGGGGCATTGATGGCTCAGTCCGGATCTGGGACTTCCACGGTAGACTCATAACTGAGTTGGACTCAGCGTTGCATTTTGGCCCACTCTGCTTTGCCAATAATCGGGGAGACCTGCTTTTAACTTTCAACCATAGTCTTTACCTGGTATCCTGCTTAAAATTGCTCCCTCCTGCTAAGCTGATTCACCTAGCTATCCTAAACAATGCTGATGAAATAGAAGAAAACCCTAAACTGTTTCTGCCTAGCTTCTTCTTTTCTTTTGAAGTAGTACTTGTACCCAAATTCGTCTACCTTGGACAAGGGCTACAGGAATTACAGGGGCTAGAGGCCCTTGTTAACAAACGGGTTATTGCCTTTGACAATACTGTGCCCCATGTTGTAGAGGAAGAGAGGCATATGTCTACTCTGATTCAAGTGAAACCCAAATTACGTTTTTTGGAGGATAAGGATATTGCTTTTTCTACTCCTGACCTCAAGCATAATCGTCCCCCCCATATAGTTCCTGCTCAGTTATGGCTGGCTGGCTGGGATGGGTTGAACCCCTACCATAAACTGCATGGCTTCTTTGGTAAAGGGCAGCAATGGCCCTTTGCTCCTGATGGCTACATCCCCAACTCAGTTATCCGTGCCCGCCTTTGGCCTAACGGTACCCCAGTCTTCTTACGCCATGATCTGTCCCCATCCTACCTTGATACAGACTGGGACATGACTGAACCCATCAGATACCAGACACTGTCACCTATGCCTCCATTAGAAGAGAATATCTCAATGAGAGAGAGGAATAAATCCAAGTGGTGGAAACGAACTTTCTATGATGTTCTAATAAGCTTGGTAAACCGAAATTGGGCAGGAAGAAAACTTGATGAAAGACTACTAAATAATTTAATCGAAGCAATCCTTAGCCTCACAATTTACTGTTCTGTAGACCAGTACAAGACATATATTAGTGCCCTGGCACAAATTTTTGCCACTTATCAAGTATCTCCAAGGTTGTGCTCTGAGACTGTCAGTCGCCTGCTAGAAGATACACTCCATTCCAACTCATGCATCCGTGAGCTAGCTTGGGAGGGGCTAGATAGGCTAGGCATCATGAGCCATCTCTTTGCTGTTCCACTGAGTCTGGGATTGATGGACAGTGATGAAAATGTGCGAGCTAAGGCTTTATACCTTATGATAAGAGTCATAGGCATCCAAAGTAAGAGCATGCTGGTAGGCCTGCTGAAGAAACAAACCCTCCAAAAAATGCAGTAAGTTGTGTAGTGGATTTCCCCCTTCTGTTTCTTCTAGCTCCTAACCTCCAGAATCTGATTGCTTATTCTCCTTTTCTACAACATTTTCTATTCTTTTCCTCCCACTATATTCTTTGTTTCTATGTGCTTTTCTCCCTAGTGCCTACCCTTCTTCTGACCATTGATTAGCCTGCCCTTCCATCACTTCTTCATGTCCTTAAGATTCCTTAAGACTCAAGTCCACAAACCTTCCCACCAAAAAAGCATCTTGTATCTACCTGATGAACTCAATTCTTTGCTATCTTTGATTCTTTATTCTTTACCAACCCTTTACTTCAGACTACTCTGTACCAAATGGCCACTTTATCCCTGCCTCTTCAACTGTAATTTCTCCTTCTTCTCCTCTCTCCCTTCCTTCCCTCCTCTTCCTCCTTCAAATCTTGTTTTATCAGTGGCTTGGAATCATCCTTCTTTCCTCTTGACTTTTGTAGGCAGGAGTTTATTGGAGAAGCCTCTCTGCACCAGCTGCTGGGGATCCAAGCTAAAGACATCCAAAACCTGCTTACACAGGTGGAGCAGCAGCTAAATGAAAACCTGACCTTGTCACATAGAGACCAACAACCTCCTTTTTCTTTAGACATATCAATGGCTGGTGTACCTGAGACCCTTGTCAAACGAAGATTCACACCTGAAGAGATCTTCAAACGAAAGGAAAGAATGACATATATTCAAGAAAAGAGAGAACGTCTTAGTACGTATGGGGTAATATACAGGGTATATTTGGGGCCCGCCTCAGGGTACCAAAAGACAGGGTCAGTAAGGCCAAGATATCTAAAATGGGAGTCCCTGGGTGGTTCATTCGGTTGAGCATCTGACTTTGGCTCAGGTCATGATCTCACAGTTTGTGAGTTCAAGCCCTGCGGCTGTTAGCTGTTAGCTGTTAGCACGGCACCCACTCCAGATCCTTTGTCTCCCTCTCTCTCTCAAAAATAAATATTAAAAAAAGATATCTAATATGATACCAGTGGGAACATAATTATGTAAAGAAATTCTTTTCCGGGGCGCCTGGGTGGCTTAGTCGGTTAAGCGTCCGACTTTCACTTAGGTCATGATCTCGCGGTTCGTGGGTTCGAGCCCTGTGTGGGGCTCTGTGCTGACTGCCAGCTCGGAGCCTGGAGCCTGTTTCAGAGTCTGTGACTCCCTCTCTCTCTGATCCTCCCCGGCTCACGCTGTCTCTCTCTCCTAGAAATAAAAAAAAAAAAATTCTTTTCCATAGAAAGTAACCTTCCTGGGAAAGAAACATATACTACAACAAACAGCAAGATCTTATTTCTTTAGGATATGGAGGCTGGGATAAAATGGCAAGCATTTCTGTGCCATAAAGCTTCAGTCCTCTTTGCCTTTGTACTTCTTATGGCAGTTCATTAACTGTATATTACAAACGATGTCACTCAGGGCTTCTGTTTTTTTCTTAACTATATTCCTCAATATCTCTGCAGTTAAAAAGAACCTGAGAGTTTCCAGAAAGAAGAGAGAGACAGAACTTATAAAATTTAGCTCTATGTTGGTGCCTTCAGAGCATGAAGGTGAACAGAGGGAGGCCAAGAAATCAGAGCTAATTGACAAAGAGAATGTTGCCTTAGAGCCAGAGCTGCCACTAAGTACTTTCAGCCCAGCCAAATCTCAAGAGGAAGCTGAATCAAAGGTGGTCCTGATGGAGGCCACAGAAGCCACAGAGGCCACAGAAGAAGGAAGAAGTCACATGACAGTTACAGAGGCAGTGGAAGCCACACAGGTTATGAAAGCCATAGATCAACATGGCTTGAAAGATTATGGAGAGATATTCCCTAAGCTGCAAAGACAAGAACTCAAGAAAAGACTCTGGAAAAGGGCAGTGGGAAAAAGCCATAAAAAAGTAGCTGCGAAGGTGAAACAGAAAGATTTGAAGGTGAAACAGAAAGATTTGAAGGTGAAACAGAAAGATTTGAAGGATATTTCAGAGACAACTGCAGATGAGCCCAAAGAAAAAGTCATGCAGATTGCTGAGCAAGAAAAAGATACAAGGAAGAAACATGGAAAGAGTGGCCGAGGTTTGGCTGGTACCTCTAGACGCAAGGGTGGATCAGACACCAGGTCTTGGCGGGATGACATTTACTATCTTGCTACCTCAAGGATAGCAAGCTCCCATTCAGGAATGTTAAGGGATCTGGGTCAAGAATTGGTGGACTTGGCTCAGGTGATGCTTGCTCCCCAAGAGCCCAGCTGGGATTTGTTCCAAGAGATCTGCCCCCTTTTAAAGGACTCGTCAGAATTGGAGGAAAGAGTGGTAGAAGAACCATCCATTATAACAGAAAAGGAGGATAAAGAGATTGCTGAGGAAGAAGTGACAGAACTGGGAGGACAAAAGGACAAAAAAACATTAAAGAAGGACAAGGCGTTTCCTCAAGATGGGAAAATAGCTGAGGAAGAAAGGAAGCTAAGTAAACCAGAGGAGAAATTAATTCAGGGAAAGGAGAAACTGACCCAGGATATGGAGAAACTGGCTCATGAGAAAGAAAAAATAGCTTGGGAGGAAAGACTACTAGCTTATCCACAAAAGGAATTAACCAAGGAAGAGCAGAAGTTAGTTTTAGGAGAAAAGAAAGATACTGGAAAAGGGGAAAAACTACTAGGGGAAAGAAAGAGAGTGACCCAGAAAGAGGGGAGGGCAGCACTGAAAAGGAGTAAGTGGGACTGGGAGAGGATTATGATGGCCCATGAAGAAGGCATGTGGCCCCAGGAAGAAGGGTTGCCTGTCTGGGGAGAGAGGAAATTGTCCCAGGAAGAGGAAGAGCTGGGTAAGGAAGAGGAGGAGCTGGGTGATGAAGAGAAGAAGCCCTGTGAGGAAAAAGAGGAACTGGCCTGGGATGAAGAGGGACTTATTCTGGACTTAAAGAAACAAGTTAAAGATAGCAAGAAAAAGTCCCACAAAAAGAAGAAACACTTCCAAGATATAGAGAAACATGTTGAAGAAGAGGCCCAGAAAAGGGGGGAATTAGCCCAGGAAGAGGAACATTTGTCTAGCGAAGAGGAGGGACTGTCTGGAGAAGAAGGAAAACAGGCTTCAGCGAGGGGCAGGTTGGCAGAGCAAGAAATTAAATTGATCTCAGAAAAGAAGAAATGGTTAAAAATGAAAAAAGAGGCCTACAAAAAGAAACAAGTCCAAGAAAAGGAAAAAGAAGTTGGGAAACAGGAGAAAGAAGAGCAGAAAGAGAGGCAGGCTAAGAAAGAGGAGAAAAAAGCCAGGGACAGACAATTATCCTGGAAAAGAAAGAAACTGCGCCTAGAGGAGGAGGAAAATCAGGGGGGAAAGGAGAGAAGGGACCAGATAGAGGAGAAAATGACCGAGGGAAAGAGGCAATGGGACTGGGGAAAAAAGAAAGCAGACTTAAGAGAGGAGAAACAGGCTGGGGGGATAGAGAAATGGTCACAGGAAGAAAATAAACAGACTTGGGAAAAAAGGAGATGGGATCAGAAAGAAGAGAATTTGGCTCAAAAAGTGGAGAAACAGGCTAAGGATAAAAAGCAATGGGCCAGGGAAATAATGAAATTGGTCTCAGAAGAGGAGGAAGAGATAGAAGAAACTGAGAAAGTGTTCCCTCAAAAAGAGAAACGGGCCATGGGGGGAGAAAAACAAGCTAAGAAAGAGGAGAAATGGGTTGGGAAAGACAAGAAAGCCACTGACAAAAAAGAACAACAGACCCATAAAAAAGAGCAACTAGCCCTACAAGAGCAGAAACAGTCCCAAGAAGAGAGAATATGGGGTCAGAAAGAGGAGAAAGAGAAAGATAAAAAAAAACAACAGGCTTGGGTAAAAGAGAAATTTTTTGTAGAAAGGGAGGAACACGATGGCAAAATGGAGAAAAAGTCCCAGGTAAAAGAGGAAAAGGCATTGAAGAAAAGACTGACCCAGAAAGACAGTGAATTGGCCAAGGAAAAGAGGCATATTGCTAAGAAAGAAAAAGCAATCGCCAGGAAGGGAATTGGCATAATTAAGAGAAAGAAAAAAACTGAGGAAGAGAGAGAAATTGTGGAAGAAGAGGAATTGTCTGAGGAAGAGACGGAACTGGCCTATGACATTAGGACCAAGGAGATGGGTGTTGCTAAGAAAAAAAAAAGAACCAATGAGGAGAGAATACAGGCAATTAGGAAACTGGTTATGGGGAAACGGATTCATACTAAAGACAAAGAGGCTAGTTCCAGGTTAAAAGATATAAGGAAGAAAGAGAGTAACTTGTTCAAGATCCTGGCTAAAACAATTAGAAAAATGAGTATAATGCTACCAAAGGAAATAGAAATATGTGAGGAAGAGAGATCATCCATGATGGGGAAGAGTGAAGTGGATGGCCAAAAGTGGGAATTTTTTAAGGAACAGGGGGAAATAATGAAAGAAGAGAAGGAGCTGGGTCAGGAAGAGAGAAAAGTAGAAGACAATAAGCTGGCCACCAAAGAGAGAACACTGACTGATGGAGAGAGCTTGGAGGAGAATCGAAGGTTATTAGAGAAGGTCCAGGGAAAGATACTGTTAGATACAGTCCAGGTAGGGAGTATATTAAAGGAGGTCCAGGAACAAAATCTGTTAGAAAAAAAGCAGCTAAAGAAACTTGTGAGGAGAATTGAGAAGAATAAACTAGAAAAGACTCCACTGAAGTGGTTATTAGAGAGTATCAGAGGTACCCTGTTTGAAGGCTTATCTAAGAGTTTTATTGAGAAGGAAATAAAGGAAGATCCAACTAAGAAGGGGAAAGAGGAGGAGAGTGTCACTGAAGAAGAGGAAGGGATTCTGCCCAGGAAGGAAAAAGGGAAATATGTGATCAAGAAGAAGAAAAAGAAGGGAAGGCTGAGTGAAGAGAACCTGGAGGAGAATTTGGCTAAGAAGCATAAAAAAGAAAGTTCATCCCAAAGAAGGAAGAAGGGAAAGAGCCTTACTCAAGAGAAAGAGAGGTTGAGTAAGAAGAAAAAAGAAGGCCCACATGAGGAAGAGGAGAGCCTGAGCGAGGAGGAAGAGGAGAGCCTGGGCGAGGAGGAGGTGGAGAGCCTGGGCGAGGAGGAGGTGGAGAGCCTGGGCGAGGAGGAAGAGGAGAGCCTGGACGAGGAGGAAGAGGAGAGCCTGGGCGAGGAGGAGGTGGAGAGCCTGGGTGAGGAGGAAGTGGAGAGCCTGGGCGAGGAGGAAGAGGAGAGCCTGGGCGAGGAGGAAGAGGAGAGCCTGGGCGAGGAGGAAGTGGAGAGCCTGGGCGAGGAGGAAGAGGAGATCCTGGGCGAGGAGGAAGAGGAGGAAATGGAGAAGATTGAGAAAAAGAAGGAGGAAAAGGAGGAAGGGCAGAAGAATGAGGAGAGACTTATGGAGGTGATACTCCCAGAAGAGGAAGTACTGAAAACAGAGCTCTCCAAGGAAGAAGTGAGCTTATCAAAGCTGGCTCTTGGCAAGAAAAAGAAAGGTACAGCTAGAAGGAAAATGTCTTTTAAAAAAGAAAGATTGCTTGATGGAAAGAGAGATCTCATACTTCGGGATAAAGTCATGTGGACAACAGTTCTGAAAAGCCCCTTCAAAACACCACTCCCAGTAGCCCTGGAAAAACAGAGCATGCCCTGGAAAGTGTTAGGGGATCATTTAGATTTGAAAGGTCAGGAAAGTCAACTTCCTGGAGCACACCCTAAGACAAGTTATTGGGGAAGACAAGAGCATGTGCTCTTGGAGAAAGCCAGGGATATGTTTTTACAAGTTAGCAAAGCAGGCCTACAGACCCAGATCCCAGAAGACCTCCATAGGCCAGAGTCCCATTTATCTGATATTATCAGGAAACCACAGAAATCTGAACATAGATGCAAAGGTGACATGTGGAAGTGGTTCCTGAAGTACCCGGATTCGCTAGTGGGGAAAATTGAGGGCCGAGCCTTAGGTCCAGTCCAAGTCCCAACCCCATCCCTTACTTCTGTACCAGCTGAAAGGCCACGATGCTCAGAAGCAAGCTTCTCAGATGAGGAGTGGATTATGAATGCCTTAATAAGGCTGGAAGCAGGAGAGCAGCTTTCCAAGAACAGTTTCCATCGACTGAACCAGCTCCTTAGAAACTTCACTTCAAAGGGATACTTGAAATGGATGCATCTGTACAATCTTAAAGCCATTGCTAAACACCTCAGGAAGAACCTAGCAGTAAGTCATGCAGACATATCACAACCCTATAAGGATGGTTTGAGTCCAAAGCACTTAAAAGTGATTCCTCCAATTAGAAGAAAAGAAAAAGAGAGCCAGCTAGAGCCATTCCCTATTGTTAAACCAGTGTTACCATCAGGTACCATGAGGTCTCAAACCCCACAAGGTCTCAGATGGCCTCTCTTAGCTGAGTCCTACAGGAAGAAGCAGGCACAACAGGTATCTTCTGCTGTTAAGCAGATGTTGCACCTTTATCCAGTTGGAAAGGATTTTCCTACAACTGTCTATCCCTTTATGGATAAAAAGTCCCTGGCCTTGATATTCCAGAAGGACCTCCAGGCCCTGAGGGAGAAGGGAGAGCTCCCCAAATTTCAGAAGGCAGAGAAGGATGCACTGCCCATCCCTTCACCAGTATTCTCATCAACCACCAAGAGGATTCGCGTCCCAAAGGCTATAAACTGGCATGTTTTAGGAGAACCTTACAGGAGTGCTCGGGTACAGCAGTTATCCAGTGCTCTCAAAGAGATGGAAACGCAACACTTTTATCCTGCCACACGAGAGATTTTCACAGGTGCCCATGCCTCTGTGGACAAACAAACTCTAGCATTGATGTTTCAGAAGGATCTCCGGGCTTTTAAGGGAAAAAACAGGCCCCTCACATTGCCCAAGTTGAAGAAGCCACAGCCCATCTCTAAGAAAAAGGAAAAGCTGCCTCAATGGGAGAAATTCGTGGCACTGTACTATGTTTTGCGGATGTTGCAGCAACGATATGCAGAAGACCACACTACTTGGATGGAACAGTTTTACCAACTCATGGATCTGTACCAATTTAAATCCCCCCAAATCCAGAGGCTCCTACTACAGTTGCTGCAGAGAGAGGCACTCCAACCCCAAGAGACTATTTACAAAAGGGCCCTGAAAACCAAGGAGTTGGTACTTGGTGAACGGTTGTTCTGTGGCCTGTTTTGTGGTCATTCTCATGCCCCTGAAGGTCCTCTCAAGTTCCATCATGTTGTACCTCTGCCTGGGAAGTGCAAAGTACATACTGTCCAACCTGTGGGCATCGCCCAGTATGGGTTCCTAGAACTTGCCTGGAAAAGCCTACCACAAGTCAGTCCTTACCTTGTTGAGAAGCTGCCCAACATCTCTACTCCATCTCTATGATTTGACCTAACATTAGGAGTTTGAGGCGTTGGTGGGAAATAAGCCTGTCCATAGATTTTAAGCCTCCTGTACTCACTTCAAGGTGGGCCTAGACATGTATTCATTTGGCTCCAGAAACCTGCTCTCTTGTACTGAATAAAATGACATTTCTCATTTATAACAAACATTTTTATTTCTCTTCCTCCCCCAGCCTAGAATTCCCATAGAAAGTATACAGAGAAAACAGATAACTTTTGTCCTCACAGGGCCAGTTGTTTTTTCAGTCAATGGGTACATCCTTTTTTTAAAAAAAAATTTTTAACGTTTATTCATTTTTGAGAGATGGAGAGAGACAGAGCATAAGCAGTGGAGGGGCAGAGAGAGAGGGAGACACAGAATCCAAAGCAGGCTCCAGACTCCGAGCTGTCAGCACAGAGCCTGACGCAGGGCCCGAACTTATGAGCAGTGAGATCATGACCCGAGTCGAAGTCAGACGCTCAACTGACTGAGCCACCCAGGCGCCCCAGTGGATACATCTTTTGGAGGGTAGGGGCCAGCATTTGATCAACTGTTGATAGAAAAGTATGTCCTGGAACTCTTTGGTTAATATTTGGTTAATTTTTCTTTGGTTTTTAATATTTCCTGTCTCAAACATTCTTTAAAAAATTTGTTTTTTAATGTTTTATTTCTGAGAGAGAGAGAGAGGCAGTGTGAGCAGGGGAGTCAGAGAGAGGGAGACACAGAATCCAAAGCAGGTTCCAGGCTCTGAGCTAGCTGTCAGCACAGAGCCTGATGCGGGACTCAAACCCACAAACCGAGATCATGACCCGAGACGAAGTCAGATGCTTAACCTACTGAACCACCCAGGTGCCCCATCCTCTCTCAAAGATTTTTTTTTTTATGTTTTATTTATTTCTAGGAGACAGAGAGAGTGAGACAGCGTGAGCAGGGGAGGGTCAGAGAGAGAGGGAGTCACAGACTGAAACAGGCTCCAGGCTCCGAGCTGGCAGTCAGCACAGAGCCCGACGCGGGGCTCAAACCCACGAACCGTGAGATCATGACCTAAGTGAAAGTCGGACGCTTAACCGACTAAGCCACCCAGGCGCCCCTCTCTCAAAGATTCTTAAGAGGAGACTGTCTGGTGCAGCTGGGCTTTTAATTATTTAGGATCAATCTGAGAGGAAGCAGAGAAGACCCATAATTTTGCCCCTTCATAAACTTTGATCTGTAGTTTCTGAACATCTCTAAGCCTCAGTGTTCTCATCTATATAATGGGGGAAATAGAGTGAAATCATGATTAAGAATACCAACTTTGAATTCAGAAGAACTCTCATTCATGTTCTTTTTCTGCCTTTTATTGGCTCTTAAATCTTAACTTTTGGTTTCCTCAAAGTAAAATGGTGATAATAACGACTACCTTAGTGAAACACTTAACAGAATTCCTGGATTTTAATAATTCTCTCTCTCTCTCTCTCTCATAAGTAGCTATTTTAATGGGAAGTAAGTGTGTGGATGACAATATGGGTTCTAAGATTCAAACAGGATTTGAACACCTGGCTTTCAATTTGACATATGATCTTGAGCCAGTGATTTCACCTCTAAGTCTCAGGTTTTTTGTTTTTGTTTTTGTTTTAATTTTCAATTGTTTATTCTAAGTCTCATTTTTATCATGTGCAAATGAGGCTCATTGTGAGCCTCAAATGTGATTCTGGCTACGCCCATTTTAGTGTACTGGGAACACAGGAGGAGAACTGAAGGCTAGAGGAGGTGCCTGGGACCTCAAGAGAGTTTGAGGGTACCTTGAAAAAGGGAACAGAGCTCAAGGAGAGAGTCTGAAAGAGTAGGGGAGGAGTTCGAGCACAAAGGAAGTGCTTGGAAGCCAAAGAGATCTTGGGCATCAGAAATCAGACTCCTGAGGTAAGTGACAAATTTCGAGGAAAAAAAAAGCTTGGGAGTCCAGGAGATCAGAAGCTTGGGAGTATTGAGGGGCGGGGGTGGGGGGGAACCCTGGAGCAGGAGACAGATCCCAGGGTAGAGGTCTGAGAGTCTAAAGGGAACAGATGGAGTTGACAATGTACAGAAGTTAAGACGTCCTGGGAACAGATCCCATACTCAGCAAAGGAAAAGCGATGAGCAGAAGAAGCAGACTTTGAGGTTAGAGGAGCCAGGGAGCCCTTGAAGGAGCCAGAGCTCAGGGAAGATACCTGGAAGCTTAAGAGGAGTGCACAAAAGTGCATGGGGAAGGGTTTAGGAGAAAAGAGAAGAAACAAAAATTTGAGAAGACTGTGAGCTTCCAGGGAAGGAGCTAGACCCCAGAGAAGCAGTCTGCAAGGTCAGAATAAATTAAATAACTCCAAAGATTTCAAACATACACTTACATGTGGAATTCCCTCCTGTGAAATAATACATTACATATAAATGCTTTTTGCCTCCGGCTCCTACTTATATTTGGTCTTTGACCCATGTTTCTTACACAGAACTCCTAAGTCCCTTGGAATCTCCTGGGAGATAGGAATATCTTTTTGTTCTAATGAGGTGACTCTTGGTGGGCTCCTAGAAAGGGACTGGTCACTTTGTATGGAAGCTTGGGGCTTTCAGCCGCATCTCCCATCCTCTAAATAAGGGCTGGAGATTGAGTTAATGATTAATCATTCCTACATGATGAAGCCTCCATAAAACCCCCAAAGTGTGGGGTTCAGGGTGCTTCCGGGTTGGTGAACACATCTGTGTGCCAGAGGGTGGTGCACCCCAACTCCCTGGGGGCAGAAGCTCTTCCACTTAGGACCCTTCCAGACCACACCTGATGTATCTATCTGTCTGGCTATATGCTTTAAAATATCCTTTGTAATAAGCCAGCAGTAGTGAGTAAACTGTTTTCTTGGGTTCTGTGAGCTGTTGTAGCAAATTATTGAATCTGAGGAGGAGATTGTGGAGGCTGTGAATTCTGTACAAGTCAGACAGTTCTGGGTAATCTGGGTACCAACTAGTTGCAATTGGGCTTTAAAGCAGAAGACAGGCTTGTGGGATTGAGACTTGTGGGGTCTGTGCTTACTCTGGTTAGTGTCAGAATTGAACTGCAGGACACCAAGTTCATATTGGAGAATTGGTCGGTGTGGGGGAAACAAACCACACATCTGACGTCAAAAGTGTTTTGAGTATGAGTAAAAAAGACCCCCCATCATATAGCTCCTCAAATATCCTATATATTTCCAGAAGAGGGAAAAAAACAAGATGAAAAGTATTAAATCGTGTTTAGTTCGAAGAAAACTATTAATAGTTTATTAAAAGGTCTGCTACAGAAACAAAAATAATGTAAAAACAGGAAGGGAGACAAAACATAAGACTCTTAAATATAGAGAACAAACAGAGGGTTGCTGGAGGGGTTGTGGGAGGGGGGGATGGCCTAAATGGGTGAGACGAATTAAGGAATCTATTCCTGAAATCATTGTTGCACTATATGCTAACTTGGATGTAAATTAAAAAATAAATTATTAACAAAATGTAAAAAAAAAAAAAGGTCTGCTATAGGGAAATGAAGAAATTTGCTTTTCTTAAACACTAGAGAATTTTGCCAAGCGTTTTACAATCCCAAAAATAATAGAGTCATAAAGAAGAAACTGAGCTTGACTTATTTACATCAGCAGATACAACTTTAAAAATAATGTTTTAATGTGGTAAATTACACATAACAAAATTTACCATTTTAGCCATTTTTAAGTGAATAGTTTAGTGCATTAAATTCATTCACATTGTTGTGCAGCCACCAGTGTCCATCCAGAGAACATTTTTCATCTTGCAAAATTAAAATTCTGTTCTCAGGGCACCTAGGTGGCTCAGTCAGGTAAACGTCCAACTCCTGATTTCAGCTCAGGTCATGATCTCATGGTTCATGAGTTTCAGCTCCACGTTGGGCTCTGCAATGACAGCTCGGAGCCTGTTTGGGATTCTCTTCTCTCCCTCTCTCTGCCTCTTGCACACACTTGCTCTCTCTCTCTAAAAACAAACAAACAAACAAACAAACAAACTGTTCCCATTATACAATAACTCCCATCCTCTCTATCCCCGTGCCCCCCAGCTCCTGGCAACTACCATTTTACTTTCTGCCTCTATGAATCTAAGTACTTCATATGAGTGGAAACTTAAAGTATTTGTGCTTTTGGGACTTATTTCACTTAGCATGAGTATGCCTGTCTTCAGAGTTCATCTATGTTATAGCAGGTGTCAGAATGAACTTCCTTTTTAAGACGAATAATTTTCCATTGTATGTATAGACCACATTTTGTCTATCCATTTATCTGTTGGTGAGCATTTGGGTTGCTTCCACCAAAATTTTGTCTATTGTGAGTAATGCTGCCATGAACATGGCATACAAATATCTCTTCAAGATCTTAAAATTGTTCTTAGTATATACCCAGAAGTGGAATTGCTGGGTCATATGGTACTTCTATTTTTGTTTTTAGAAATGGTCAGCTGGTATAATTTTATTTATTTTTTTAATAGTTTATTGTCAAGTTGGTTTCCATATGACACCCAGTGCTCATCCCCACAAGTGCCCTTCTCCATGCCCATCACCCCCCTTCCCTTCCCCCCACCCCATCTGCCCTCAGTTTGTTCTCAGCATTCAAGAGTCTCTCATGGTTCGTCTCCCTCCCTCACCCCACTACTTTTCCCCTTCTTCTCCCCCATGGTCCTCTGTTAAGTTCCTCCTAATCCTCCTGTACGTGCAAACATATGGTATCTGTCCTTCTCTGCCTGACTTATTTCGCTCAGCATAACACCCTCAAGGTCCATCCATGTTGCTACACATGGCCAGATTTCATTCTTTCTCGTTGCCATGTAGTATTCCATGGTATAGATAAACCACATCTTCTTGATCCATTCGTCAGTTAATGGACACTTAGGCTTTTTCCGTGTTTTGGCTATTGTTGAGAGTGCTGCTATGAATGCATCAGCACTCCTGTATCCCTTGGGTAAGTTCCTAGCAGTGCTATTGCTGGGTCCTAGGGGAGTTCTATTGTTAATTTTTTGAGGAACCTCCACACTGTTTTCCAGAGGGGCTGCACCAGTTTACATTCCCACCAACAGCGTAGGAGGGTGCCCGTTTCTCCGCATCCTTGCCAGCATCTAGAATCCTCTGATTTGCTCATTTTAGCCACTCTGACTGGTGTGAGGTGGTATCTCAGTGTGGTTTTGATTTGTATTTCCCTGATGAGGAGGGATGCTGAACATCGCTTCATGTGTCTGTTGGCCATCTGGATGTCCTCTTTGGAGAAGTGTCTGTTCATGTCTTCTGCCCATTTCTTCACTGGATTGTTTTTCAGGTGTGGAGTTTGGTGAGTTCCTTATAGATTTTGGATACTAGCCCTTTATCTGGTATAATTTTAAAAATACCATTAGGGTCCATTCTAGTGATTGTTTTCTGACTTTCTGCAGTAATCTAAATCTGTGTTTCACAAACTTTGAAATAAACTATAAGGCTCCTTATGTGGATTTAAAATTTTTGTTTTATTGAGGTGTAATTAATATGCAATAAAAGGACAGGCATTAAAGTTTCAGTTCAGTGAGTTTTGACAACTATATACACCCTTGTAACAACCAGACCAAAGTAAAATATTTCCAAATGACACTTTCCAGCTCTTTTGTGCCCTGTTCCAGTCACTTTTCCAACTCCCTCCTTCAAGGTAACCACTCTTTTATTACCTTTAGTTTTTCCTGTTTTTGTACTTCATATAAATGGAATTATAAACTATGTAAACTCCTGTTTGGGGCTTATTTTGCTTAACATGTTTTCCGAGATGCATCTATATTGTGTATATTAGTATTTTGTTCCTTATTTATTGTTTGAACACACCATGATTTGTTTATTCTCATGCTTATGGATATTTGGATTATCTCCAGGTAGAGGTATCATGAATGAGACTGCTATGAACACTCTTGGACAAGTCTTACTGTGAATGTTTTCATTTCTCTCGGGTAAATAGTTAAGGATGGAATTTAGGTTTATATTTTCCCAAAGAGGTTGTATCATTTTATACTCCCAAAAGTATTTATGAGCATTCCAGTTGTGCCACATACTTGCCAACACTGTCATGTTCTTTTATTTCTAGTGGGCATAGATAATTTTTGTGGGCATAGGTATTTCACTGTGATTTAATGCTGATACGTTGTGTTGACCCCTTTTTCTAGGGCTTTTTGGCCATTTTTATATCATTTGTGAAGTGTCTAAGTCATTTGTGTCCCAACCCCTTTAAGCTGTGTTGTCTTTTTATTTTGATTTAAAGATGTTTTTGTCTATTACCAATGTTTTATGATGAGCAGATATTTTATATTTTGATGAAGTTCAACATATCATTTCCTTTATGGTTAGTGTATTTTGTGTCCTTTTAAGAAAACTTTGCTATCTCCAACCAAAATGATAAAGATATCCATCTATGTTTTCTTTTGGAAATCCTATGGTTCTGGGTTTAACATTTAGATTTATGGGGGTGCCTGAGTGGCTCAGTTGGTTAAGTGTCCGACTTTGGCTCAGGTCACGATCTAACAGTTTGTGGGTTCGAGCCCCACGTCGGGCTCTGTGCTGACAGCTAGCTCAGAGCCTGGAGCCTGCTTCAGATTCTGTATCTCCCTCTCTCTGACCCTCTCCTGCTCACACTGTGTCTCTGTCTCTCAGAAAAACATTTAAAAATTAAAAGAAACCATTTAGATCTATGATCTATCTCAAATTAATATTTGTGTATGATATAAGAAGATGCCAAGGTTCAATCTTTTTTTCCACACAGACAGCTAATTGTTCCAAATAACATTTGTTAAAACTTTCCTTTCTCATTGAATTGCACTGATTCTTCTGTCAAGAATTAATTGACAGTAATTATTTCAGGGCTCTGTTCCATTGATACATTTGTCCTTAAATCAATGCCATACTACCTTCATTACTGTTGAGTAGTAAGATCTGGTACCATCCTCCAATTTTGCTTTTCTTTTAAATATTATTTTGTCTCTCCTAGATCCTTTGCATTTTGATATAAAATTTCAAATCAACTAATAATTTCTTCAAGGAAGACTGCTGGAATCTTTGAAGGGTTGTATTAATTTTATAGATTTAGTAAGAATGGACATCTTAAGAATATTGAACTTTCCAATGAACATGGCATCTCTCCACTTGTTTAGGTCTCTCCTGATTTATCCTAACAATAGTCAATTAGTTTTCAAAATAGAGATCATAACACATCTTTTAGGCAGATTTAATCCCTAATAACTTGATGATTTTGATGCTATGGTAAATGGCATTGTTCATTTCATTTTCCAATTGTTTATTGGTAGAATACAGCAATACAACTGAATTTTGTATACTAACCTTATATACTATGAAGTTGATAAATGCACTAATATTCTAAAAATATTCTAGAGTTATTTTCATATGCAAGCATGTTATTTGCAAATAAAGGTTTTATTTCAGTAAGCAGAGGACACCTTATGTCAGTCAAGACAGAGAGACTCTATTTGGAGATTTGTCTTATATCCTGTCCCATCATTTTTGTTTGTTTGTTTGTTTGTTTACTTAGCTACTTAGCTTTTTATGGAACTATAAATTCTTCAACTTATAATTGCTTAGAAAAAGTTTTACTTCATCTTTTCTCATATTTATTCTTTTTATTATAACGTCACACTGGCTAGGACCTCAAATATGATGTTGAATACAAGTAAGAACAGGCATCCTTATTCGCAACCTTAGAGGAAGGTGTTCAAAAGTTCACCATTAAATATGATGTTAGCTGTATGTTTTCCAACATTCCTTTTTATCAGATTAAGGAAATTGCTTTCTGTTCTTAGTGTGCTGAAAGCTTTTATCATGAAGGTGATAAATTTTTGTTGGTAAACTGTAACAGAAAATTTGTGAAGATAGCACAGATTGTTCCCATAAATCCCACACCCAGTTTTCCCTATTGTTATCTTACATTATTATGGTATACTTGTCACAATTAATGAACTGATACTGATACATTATAAATCAAGTATTAATCTGATAACTTTATTCAGATTTCCTTTTTACCTAATTTCCTCTTTTTTCTGTTCCAGTATCCCATCTAGTACACCATGTTACATTTATTTGTCATGTTCCCTTAGGTTCCTCTGGCTGTGACAATTTATCAAACTTTCTTTCTTCTGATGACTTTGGAAGTTTTGAAGAATACTAGGTAGGAATTTTGTAGAATGTCCCTCAGATGAGAGACTGATTTGTCTGAATTTTTCTCAATTATGGTTAATGGGTTTGGGGGAGAAGAAAGACCACAGAAGCAAAGTACCATTCTCATCAAACCAAATCAAGTAGAATACTACAAACAAAATTTCACTGATGACGTTAACTTGATCACCTGAGACTGTACATATCAGATTTTTCCATTGTAAGTTATTCTTTTTTCCCCTTTCCATACTGTGTTCTTTGGAATGAAGTCAGTATGCATAGCCCACATGCAGGGAATGGAGACTTATAATGCACGTTCTTGAGGGTGGAGTTATCTATATATGTTATTTGAAATTCTACTGCATGGGAGATTTGTTTATTCTGTCCCATTTACTTATTAAGCCATTTATTTACATCATATACTTCTGGATATTTACTTTTTATGTTGGGTTATAATCCAATATGATTTTATGTATTTTTTTGCTTAATTTGTTCCAGTGCTAGTTATTGGGAGCTTTTTCAGTTGGCTCCTGTATCCTTTTGACTCAAGCCTTTTATTGTGGGCTTTTAAAAAATTGAGATGTAACTGACATGTAACACTGTATTAGTTTTAGGTGTATATACAATGAGTTATGTATATATTGTGAAATGATTACCAAATCAGTGTAATTATTATCCACTACCACACATAATTACAAAATTTCTTCCAGTGATGAGACTTTAAATATTTATTCCTAGCTAGGGGAACCTAGGTGTCTTAGTCTGTTAATCATCTGATTCTTGGTTTTAGCTCAGATCATGATCCTGTGGTTCATGAGTTCAAGTCCCACATCAGGCTCTGCACTGTGCAGAGCCTGCTTGGGAGTCACTCTCTCCTCTTTCTCGGCCCCTTCCCCATTCACAGTCTCTCTCAAAATAAATAAACTTAAAAATTTATTTTAAAATTTTTTCCTAGGTTTTTCTCATGCACTTGCAAACGGGATTGTTTTTCTAATTTCTTTCTAATAGCTCATTATTCATGTACACAAACAACTGATTTTTGTATATTGATTTTGTATCCTCCAACTTTACTAATTTCATTTATTAGTTCTAACAGATTTTTGGTGTCTTTAGGGCTTACTATATATATCATATGCAAATAGGATACAATTTTACTTCTTCCTTCCTGATTTGGATGCCTTTTATTTTTCTTGCTTAATGGTTCTAGCTAGGACTTCCAGTACTATGTTGAATATGTTGAGAAATCTTCCCTGTATACCCCCTTTGCTGATAATTTTTAATCATGAATGGTTTACTTTTGTCAAATGTTTTTTCTCCATCTACTGAGATATTATGTTTTTTATTCATTTTATTAATGTGGCATATCACATTGATTTGTAGATGGTGAACCATCCTTTGAATTTGGAATAAATCTCACTTGATCATGGTGTATGGTGTTTTCAATATTTTTATTTTCTTGTAGTATCTTTGGTTTTGGTATCAGGGTAATGGTGGCCTTATAAAATGAGTTTGGAAGTAATCCTTCCTCTTCTATGTTTTGGAAGAGTTTGAGAAGGCGTTAGTTCTTTAAATGGTTGCCAACAATTTTTTTTTTAATTGTGTCATCAGGATTCATGTGTTTCTTTAGTACTGGAAATTCTCAAATGTTAACATTCTTCTTATGTCCTTTCCCTTGTTCACTCTATTCACTCCTTTGGAACTCTGATTATAAGTAGTCTGGCACTTCTCATTCAATCATATTTTGGCCTCTCATAGTTTCTATCTCTGTACATCTAAATTATCTTCTCTTTGGGGCACCTGGGCAACCCAGTCGGCTGAGTGTCTATTGATTTCAGCTCAGGTCATGATCCCAGGGTCATGGGATCAAGCCCTGAATCAGGCTCCATGCTGAGCATGGAGGCTGCTTGAGGTTCTTTCTCTCTCCCTACGCACTTCTCCCCCTCTCTCAAATTAAAAAGGAAAAAGTTTTAAAAATCTTTATTAAAAATAACTTATCTTCTCTTTAATTTCCTCTAATTGTTAAATCACTTGTTCCCTCCCACCCCAGTGTATCAAACCAGTTAACTGCTTTAAGGTCTTTTTTCCAAAACCACCTAGTGGTTTTTAATAGTATTTGCTTTTCCTATGTATTTTCATATCTATTTCACATATCATTTTAATAGTTACACTATAATCTCCAAGAAGTAGTTCTATTTACTGACAGGAGTAAGCATGGCCTGGAAGTATTGGGAAACTTCTACAAAGCTGTAGAAAATGTGAGTAGATTTCCGCCCCCGACCCCACCTCAGGTCCATAAGGGAGTGCCACTAACATTAAATATAGAGAGGTAAGGGCAAAAATTATATACTTGGAATACCAAGGAAGAAAACTCAGTTTCTTGCTCAGTCAGACTAAGCTATACTCAGAGAAGTTTAAGAAATTCCTGGTTGTTGGGATGAGCACTGGGTGTTATATGGAAACCAACTTGACAATAAACTATATTAAAAAAAGAAAAAGAAAAAGAAATCCCTAGTGTTGGGGCACCTGGGTGGCTCAACTGGTTAAGTATCCAACTTCGACTCAGGTCATGATCTCAGGTTCGCAGATTTGAGCTCTGCATCAGGCTCTGAGCACAGAGCCTGGAGCCTGCTTCAGATTCTGTCTCTCCCTCTCTCTCTGCCCCTCCCTCGCTCATGCTGTCTCTCTCTCAAAAATAAACATTTAAAAAATCTTTAAAAATAATAAAATAAAAAATAAAAAAAGAAATTCCTGGTCTTGACATGGATCCCCAGAACCCTTCATTGTTGTAAGGGAAGCTGTGAGCCTCCTCTGTGAAAACTTTGAGGGAGAATGAATATGGCATATGCAGGAAGGAGAGAAGATGGCTACTTTCTGTCTCCACTCTAGAAAGAGACTTGAATTCCTGGTGCTGAAGGAGTGGTTGTTGTCCAGACTTGCTCAACATATTTGGACTGTAGAGGCACTTTTTCAAATAAGTCAATTTGGGAGATAGAAGTCAAGACTATTCTCTCATGAAGCTAAATATACATATTTACAGTATGCACTAGCTAAGTTTCTGAAGTGGCTGAGATTTTACCCTATGTAATGGCTAGTGAGCTAACCTATTACTGTTTCATGGAAGCCTGCAGAAGACATGAGATTCCTGGTTGAAAACAAAGGACTTTACCCACAACACACCAAGAAGCTTAAGCTTCATGTTTGTGTCAGTTCTCAATGCCCCCAAGGCCTCTATGCATGAAGCAGGTGGGCCTAGACAGACGTTACAGACGAGGAACACTGAACCTGGGGAGCTCACTACTTTAGAGCAGCCTATGGGTAAGCCTCTTTGGCTAGAGAGATTTCTTCATGCTTTGATCGGCTTGCTGCAAACACAACCCTGAGACTGTGGTTTTGGTATATCCAGTGTATTAGCTTGCTACCAATACCATAACAAAATACCACTTATGGGGTGGCTTAAACAATAGAAATTTATTTTCTCACAGTTCTGAAAACTAGAAGTCCAAGATCAAGGTGCTAGAGTTTGATTTTTTCTGAGGTCTTTCTCTCTAGCTTGCAGATGGCTGCCTTCTTGCTGTATTCACATGGTTCATGTCTCTGTGTCCAAATCTCTTGTTATAAACACATCAGACAGACTGGGTTAGAGTTCACCCTAAGGGTCCTTATTTTAACTCTTTAAAGTCCTCTTTAAAGCCCTTATCTCCAAATACAGTCACATTCTAAGGTAGTGGAGATTATAGCTTCATGATTTGGGGTGGGGGTGTGGAGAGAGGAGCGCAATTCAGCCCCAAACACTCAGCAATAATATGAAGAATTGTTCGGGGCTCATGAGAGATTCTCACCCAAAATGCACATATATGAGAACACAATGAATTTTCTTAAGCAAAACAATCTTTTGTAACTAGCACCCAGATTAAGAGTAACATAATTACCAGTACCTTCAAGGTACCGTTTCATGATTCTTTCCAGTCACTATCTTTGAAGGAAACCACTATCCTAATTTCTTAGAGTTTAAATTAGTTTCCTAATCTGTACTTATATCTAATTCTTAGAGTATAAATTAGTTTCCTAATCTGTACTATTAGGAAACAATTGAAATTATGTATTATATAGTCTTTGTTATCTGGTTTCTATTTCTCAGCAACATTCTTTGAGATTCATACACATTGATGACTATAGTTTTAGATGATTCATTCTCATTACAGTATATTATTCTATTGTGTAAATATGCCAGAATTATCCATTGTATTGTTGATGGGCATTCAGAAAGTCTCAACTTTGGACTCTAATGTACAGTGCTGCTATGAACATTCTAGTACATTACTTTTGATAAATACATGTATGCTTTCATGGACTTCTACAATTCATGTCTGCCTGCCTCAAAGATATGCCCTATTTCTTATCCCACAAGAAAGGAACCTTGAGGAATGATCGGCTATCATGACTTTTTTAAAAAGCTATATATCAGGTGCATTACTGACTTTACTTTTGCATATATGCTATACTTACATTTTTCAAGGACTGGTATTATGGATGAAATATTTGTGCCCCCAACCCCAAATTCATATGTTGAAGTCCTTACCCCAGAGTGATGGTATTTAGAGATGGGGCCTTTGAGAGGCAGAGTTAGATGAGGTCATAAGGGTGGGCTTTTCACGATGGGACCAGTGCCCTTATAAGAGGCACCAGAGGGCTTGCTCTCTCTGCCATGTGACGACATAGCAAGAAGGTGGTCATCTGCAAGTCAAGGAGAGAGTACTAACCAGAAACCAAATTGGCTGGCACCTTGATCATGGACTTCCGGCTTCCCAAACTGAGAAGATGAATTTCTCTTGTTTTAAGCCTCTATGATATTTTGCTATAGTAGCTCGAGCAGACTAACACAATTAGGAACATTTATTTTCTTTCATGAGTCTTCCTATCCAGCCTTGTTCCACAAAGTAACTAGTGGCCCCAAACAGACAGTAGTATTTCCCTATCATAAAAGTCTAGGGAAACTATATGAATATGGCAAATATGTGATGTCTTCAGAGATATCACTCATATATGCAGGCAATAGCACAGAAAAAGGAGTAAAGGATCTGAGCAAGATGCTTTCAAGAAAGTTACCCTGATGCACGGCAAAGGAAACAATCCATAAAACTAATAGGCAACCGATGGAATGGGAAAAGAGAGTTGCAAATGACATATCAGATAAAGGGTTAATATCCAAAATCTGTAAGGAACTCACCAAACTCCACACCGAAAAAACAAACAATCCAGTGAAGAAATGGGCAGAAGANACATGGATGGACCTTGAGGGTGTAATGCTGAGTGAAATAAGTCAGGCAGAGAAGGACAAATACCATATGTTTGCATGTATAGGAGGATTAAGAGGAACTTACTTAATGGAGGACCACGGGGGAGAAGAAGGGGGAAAATAGTGGGGGAGAGGAAGAGAGGAAAACCATGAGAGACTCTTGAATGCTGAGAACAAACTGAGGACTGATGGGTGTTGGAGGGGAGAGATGGGCATGGAGGAGGGCACTTGTGTGGATGAGCACTGGGTGTTATATAGAAACCACCTTGACAATAAACTATTTGTTTTTAAAAAAAGTTACCCTGAAACTGCTAGAAAATCTCATTGTCAGTCTGTTGATTATCATTTGTTCTATGGCTACACTTAGCAATAAATGCAGTCCCTAATCCAATTGGTCATCACACCAATTAACAATTGGAGGAATATCTCAAAAGAGGAGTATAATAAATTCTGCACAGGTTATAAATAAAACTTCCTACTATAGTAGCCAAAGATATAGTTTTAAGTTTGGCTACATGCAACTAAGCACAGTGGGACTCAGTGATTTCCTGGAGACCATTTCTGGTGGAAACACTTACTGAACTGAACTGAGATCCTGGAGATGAAGACATACAGGTTCGCTTCCAGAGCATTTGAGAACAATCATCTTCTGCCATTTCCCTTCCCAACTTCACATCTCTTCAGACAACACCCAAAGTTTGGCTTTTAATGTTGCTATTTAGCATAAGGAAGGAGGCTGATTCCCTTTCTGAGAGCAAAATTGAAAGGAAACAAGCAAAAAGTACAGGTCTGAATATCCATCTATTTTCAGAAAAATATAATGCTTTCAAGGAAGTCATAGACAGTGCTAAAGAGAAATGAGTTGATGTAATGGGATTGCTACAGGTGAAGCTGTTCCATTTAAACACAAATGACAATAATATTTTAATAATCAGGCATAAAATGATAACATTAAAGTGAAATTATTAAAGTTAATATAAAATGTACAAAATCAGTTATGATGTGAGTATAATAAGTACATGTATTGTATTGTTCACACCAATAAGTTAAAGCGTTTTAATAAAAACAGGTACTTTTTTGCTCTCATCAGTTGCCAAATAATTAACTAATTAATATCTGAGGAGTGAATGCCCTAGACTGCAAGTTTAATGTGATTTTGTTTAGCCAAGAGACTTGATTAATTTTTTAAAGTAGATTCCATGCCCAGCATGGGGCATGAACTCATGACCCTGAAATCGAGTCGCATGCTGTACTGACTGAGCTAGCCAGGTGTCCCATCATCAGTTGTCTGTTTAGAAGGTACAGATATCCATTTCTAATTTTGCTAATCTGTGTGAATAGGGAGGGGAAATAAACACAGGAATTCCAAGTAGGCATGAAAGCAGTAAGTGTACTAAGAAAAAGAAAAACGGATCAGTACTGATGATCACTCAGAATAACTACACAGAAGGGGGGTTCAACAGGCCATCGGTACGAGGCATATCACAAACAATAACCAAATAGATGTAGGAGTCCATAGCATTCCAAAAAGAAAAAAAAATTGCCAAATGTCCTAAAGAGAAAATCTAACAGACTAAATCAGTCATCGCTCAAGAGTTGAAATATCAATTACTTTTACAAGAACTATTAATTTTAATAAGAAGCAGAACACATATTTTAAAAAGCAAACTGAACTGTTTGATACATTAATATTAGTGGAAAAAATCACACAAAATTTCAGTTAATAAAATCAAATTATGACTTAAATATCCTACAACTTAATCTGTCAAACTTTATTATTAAAAGAGACCCAAACTTTAAGTTGGAATAAATTCAGATTGGAATGTTATAATGTTAGGATGTTAAATCTTATCCCCATGATACAGAAAACAGCTATAGAATACAAACAAAAATATATGACAAGGGAATTAAAACATTTCATTGCAAAAACTCAACTAAACACAAAAGAAGACAATAATGCAAAAATGAGAAAGAAAAAAGGTGTAAGGCAAGTAGAAAACAAATAGCAAAATGACACAAATAAGTCCTTTTTTATTAGTTATTAGTTCATTAAAAAAATGTTTATTTATTTTGAGAGAGATAGGGAGCAAGTGGGAGAGAGGCAGAGAGAGGAGGAGACACAGAATCCAAACCAGGCTCCCCTCTTGTGAGCACAGAGCTTCATGCGGGGCTCAAACCACAAACTGTGAGCTCATGACCCTAGCTAAAATCAAGAATCTGAGTCACCCAGGTGCCCCTATTAGTTGTTACTTTAAATGTAAATGAAGTAAACTCAACAAAGACATAATTTGGCAGAATGGATAAAAAATATTACTGAACTATATGCTCTTGAAAGAGACTCACTTTAGACTCACTAGGGACACAAATAGGTTAAAAGTAAAAGGCTGGGAAAAAAAATATTACATGCAAAGAGTAACTGAAAGAAAGTAGGGATGCTAGAAATAAACTAGTCACAAAAATACAAAAAATTTATGATTCTATTTACATGAGGTACCTAGAATTATTCAAATCCTAGAGACAGAAAATAGAATGATGGCTGCCAGAATTGGGGGCAGGTGGGAATAAGGAGTTATTGTTTAATGGGTATAGAGTTTCAGTCTTGCAAGATGAAGAATTCTAAAGATGGATAGTGGTGATGACTGCATAACAATATGAATGCACTTAATACCACTGAACTGTACACTTAAAAAATGTTAGGAGAATACATTCTATATTATGTGTACTTTACCACAATTTGAAAATGTGTTGTTAAAAAAACAAAACAAAAAAAAAAGGACTTTACTGAAGAAATTCAGGATCACATTGACTCTGACTAGCCCCAGTAATCTGGCCAGAAAACAACTATTTGATCACTCAGATCCTGCCAACTTGTCTGTCAGGTAAAAATATTGAATCTAAACTGTAAAATTTTTCTCAAGGGGAAAGATCAAGGAAGAAAAACTAGGAAGGCATTAGAATATAAATAAAAGAGAAGAGAGAAAAAATTTGGATCTATGGCAATATGTTTGAAAACAAATTACTGTAAATTCATTAATAAGTTTTATAAATATTTCAATCTTTTCTGAATGTTGTCTCAACAATTACAGACTTTGGCTGATTTGAAAAAATGTTAAGGGGCGCCTGGGTGGCTCAGTCAGTCAAGTGTTCGACTCTTGATTTTCAGTTTGGGTGATCTTGCAGTTTGTGGGATTGGGCCCCTGTGTCTGGCTTCAAGCTCTGAGAAAGAGCCTGCTTGGGACTCTATCTCTCCCTCTCTCTCTACCCCTCCCTCACTTATGCATGTTAGCATAAATTAATAAATAAACATTAAACATTTTTTAAAAAGTTAAATTTCTTATTTTCAGCAGATGTTCAGAGAGCTTGCACTTGCAACTGATCACTATATAATTTAAGACATTTCATTCGTTAAATCTTTAAGATTTGGTTTGTTAGCAATATAAATAGAGCAAGTATTTAGAGAAATGCTGAATAATGTTTAATGAAATGCTAATAGATTAAAAATGGCTTTAAACAAAGGCAAGTATTAATGAGTATTTTTAAATCCTAAATATTCCTATATTAGTACTTTCTAATTAGTAACTATTTATAAAGTACAACTTCTAATATTTCTAATCAGTGAACATTTCTATTTATTAACTGTTTATAAAATTTCAGACATGAAAGAATCTATCAATTCTACTGTGGTTGGTGGAAAGTATCCAAACCTTTTAAAACCGCCAAATTGCATTTTATGCCCTTCATGAGAAGTTCTGGTGTCCCAATTAGGATTGCCAAAAACACATGCTACTTAACGTACAACACAGATCTACCCATAACCAATAACTAACAATAGATTTAACCATGAAATAATTGATATAATTTCCACTATTGGAAGAAAAGACCAGAAGCCTGAAAAACTAACTCTAATTATTCTGTCTTGTGTTACACTTCTCAAACTTAAACTTGTAATAGGACAATGATATTAACTATCAGATGGTGAATAAATAGGTTACTTAATTTCCTATCTGTAACAAATAGACATAGTAGTGTTGGTTATAAAGGACAATCACATTGACATGATACCTACCAATATACAAAATAGCCAAAGCTATTTCAACAAAAGTAAATAGTCCATATAAATATTTAGAAAAGGAATTTTCATTTTGACTTTCAGATTAGGAAACTAGTCTAATAAAATTGTGACTAGAAATAAGAATATTTGGTAGGACTGAAATATCAAAACTTAAAATATTTGTATGAGGGGTACTGAACTTATAAAAAAGCAGGATAAATTAACATAAGTCTGGAAAAAATAAAGACATCAAATAAAACAAGCAAAGGATTTGGATACTGAGTATTTTTTAAGGCACTTATAAATCAGGAGAAAAAATGGATAAATGGGTAAAAGAACTAGGAAAAATCACAATAAGGAGCATGACTGGCCAATAAAAATATGTGGAAAATATTCAACTCACTAGTAATTAGAAAACTAAAAACTATTGTATACTAAAAGCATACAACGTATTTCATCTTTGACTGAGTTGCCAGATGCAGACATCAAAAATAAACAAGTTAGCAATCCCCACCAAGGCTGAAAATGTTTACTACCTATGCCTGAGTAATTATAGACAGCTCACATATAGTAGTATACAGGAGCAGAGTTATTGATTGTTTTTGTAATTATGAAAAACTGTCAACAAAAGTATCATGGTCAAAAGACAAGATTTAAATTTATCGAGGTATGTTTATATAAAGATTGCACTAAAAGATATTTCAGTTAGTAGAAAAATAGAGCTGTACATTCAGAAAAACAAAGATAATTGTGGGTCATAATGTGAGCTGTCTGCAATCCAGTCATCACTAATAACATGAAATAGTGACTAATAATTCCAACCTTAGAGTCACTCCTCTTGGATCTGGCAACATTTCCTAGAGATGTTAATAGTTTTTAGGAATAGGGATTCCCTGGTAACATTTTAAAATGTTCTTTACTACAGATCTCTAATCATGTTTGGTTGATATAAGCTTTTCATTGTTCAAAGGTAGAGATTCAGTATTCAGTATTTTCTTATTTAAGCACAAAATCTTTTTATTTTATTAAAAAATTTTTTTTTAATGTTTTTAATTTATTTCTGAGAGAGAGGAGAGAGATAAAGACAGAGTGAGCAGGGGAGGGTCAGAGAGAGAGGGAGACACAGAATCTGAAGGAGGGTTTAGGCTCTGAGCTGTCAGCACAGAGCCCAATGCAGGGCTCAAACCCACGAATCGTGAGATCATGACCTGAGCCGAATTTGGACGCTTAACCGACTGAGCCACCTAGGCGCCACAGCACAAAACGTTTTTAAAAAGCACCATGAAGTACTAATGATGTGCCTGGGGGGATAATTTTTAAAATGTGTATATCTCTATATTCAGCGTAACCCAACTGAGCCATCCAGGTGCCCCCAAAGTGCTGATTTTAAAAGAAAGATGTTATTTTCTTTTTATTAAAAAAATTTAAAATTAAAAGTGTCCAGGGCCTCCTGGGTGACTCAGTGGGTTAACTATCTGACTTTGGCTCTGGTGATGATCTTACGGCTCATGAGTTTGGGCCCTGCATCCATCTCTGTACTGATGGCTCAGAGCCTGGAGCGTGCTTCTGATTCTGCGTCTCCATCACTCTGCCCCTCCCCTGCTCACCCTTCTCTCGTTCTAGCTCTCAAAAGTAAACAAACATTTAAAAAAAAGTTTTTTTAAAGTATCCATTATCATCTTAAGTTGATTTTGCTAAATTACATTTTTCGTAGGAATATAATACTTTCTCTTAGATTTCTAAATATGTTGGAATAAACTGAAGCATTTTTTTTTAAAGAACATATGGTAAGAACCAAGGAAATCTGACTGAAGTATGGACTTCAGCTATTCAGTAATAATATATCAGTTCAGCTCCTGACAGTTACTGTTTTTCTAATTACTTATTATTATTATTCCCGAAAGAGAACAGGAGCAAGGAAGGGGCAGAGAGGGAGAGAGAGAGAGAATCCAAAGCAGGCACCACACTGTCATCGTGGAGCTTGAACTCACAGAACTGTGAGATAATGATCTGAGCCGAAATCAAGAGTCGGAAGGAAGCTTAAGCAACTGAGCCACCCAGGTGCCCTGAAGCATTTTCTTAACAATTAAAAATTTTCTTCTGTATTTGTGATTATATCACCTTTCTTATTAATGATATTATAATGTAATCATTCTTATTTTTATCTGGACCAGATTTATCACAGCCTCTTTGGTATTAATATTCTAAGAGAAAAAAATTTTAAAGTTAAAAAAAATTTTCTAGATCATTGTTCCATTTCTAAATCACTAAACTCTACTTCTAGATGTATTCATTGCTTTTCACTGAAAAAACCCAAAGCTGTTAGAGTACTATTTGATAGTCAATAGGCTCTAATAACTTTAGTTTTATTAATTGCTTCCTTATATTGGCTGAGAATTTAAATCATTTTATTTCTGGCTTTGTAGAATTCTTATTCATTGTTTTATAAATTTTATCAATGCCTACTAAGTGGCAGACAATGGATATGTATGATCTGGGCATAAAGCCATGAGCAAAAATTAGGTTCTAGTCTTTGTTTTCAGTTTCCTGCATGTAATGAAGAACATTAAATTTCCGATGAGTAACATTGGAAATAAAATAATAATAAAACTAGTAACATCCCCAAGTTCTGGTATATAACCATTTCATTATCATTCCTTTCTGAATAGGCCCTAATTTCAATTCTGTTTAATTCAGAACTTGTACAGGAGGATTATCAATTTGCAAGAGGAGGTGATAAAATATTATTACCATGCAGATTAGTAACTATAAAACGGATCTCTACAATGGAGAGATCTAGCAGTCATCACTATAACCAGGTGTTAACATCAAGCATCATTAAGAGTGGGAAAACTCAACATTATATGCTTTTTAACATTCACAACACTGACTCAAACCTCTTCATTTAACTTTTAATTTACTAGAACTGTTACAGATAGAAGAACACAAGGAAATAATTTTAAAATCCCAGAACTTGGGACCATTCAGTAGGATAATTTTCTCATCCTCTTTGAAAATCCAAAGTAATGAAAAATTGGCGGGGATGTTATTCTAAAACAGGAACTAGCAAAATTTTTTTTGTGAAGAACCAGACAGTAAATATTTTAAGTTCTGTGGGCCATATGGCCTCTACTGCAACCATTCAGCTGTGCCAGAAGAGTATGAAAGCATCCATAGATGGTATGTAAACAAATCAGTGTCAGTCCTCCAATAAAACTCACATTTTAAATCCACTTATAATTTTCACATTCTACTAGGTTTTGTCCAAAAAAAATTACTTAAAACTCAAAAAAGGCATAAGTAATTACATAATAAAGATTTTCTAAATTCATTACACCCATATTCATTTAATCTCTTAATAACTCACTAGTAGTAATACAAATAATATTAAAAATAGTATCTAATACTTATTGAATAGAGACTATGTTTAAGATAGCTTTCCAAGTTTTCTACATTCCAAAAACAGCACTACAATGAAAGTACTGTTATCACCATTTATAAATGACTCCCATAGGGATAAATATCTTGCCCAATGTCATACAGGCTGTAAAGTATCAAATGGCAATCACTATGGTTTTTGTTAGATCAACAGGAGTTTTCTGTAGTAGGAGTTTCCTCAAATTTAACAATAATTGACTAGGGCTGGAGAGCTTTTATAAATAAAGCATAAAAAACAAGGGCATATTCACATTCTCTGAATTTTCCTCCATGACGAATATTCTAATAATCCATAAATAGAGAAACACTAGTAAAGTCTTCCCTATGTTATATAAAAATACATCATAAATTTATTAATCTGAACATTTGAGTCATAACAAAAAATTCTAAACATTATTTACATTCTAAGGGGTTCTCACCAGTATAAATTGCTTAATGCCTTATAAAAACTGAACCATACCTAAAAGTATTCCCATATTCCTTTCATTCACATTGTTTCTCAGTGTTATAAACCCACTGATGTACTGTACATTCTCTACCACATATATATGCCTTTCCACAGTCCTTATATTCATAAGGCTTCTCTCCAGTATGAATTCTCTGATGTACTTTAAGACTTGACCTAAGCCTAAAGGACTTCCCACATGTGTTACATTCAAAAGGTTTCTCACCAGTGTGAATACTCTGGTGTCGAGTAAGTCACCCATACACACTAAAAGCCTTCCCACATTCCTTACATTCATAGGGTTTCTCACCAGTATGAAATCTATGATGTACAATTAGTTGATGGCCACTACTAAAAGCCTTCCCAAACTCTTTACATTCATGGGGCTTTTCACCAGTATGAATTCTATGATGTACTCTGAGGCTTTCAATATGACTAAAGGTCTTCCAACATTCCTTACATTCATATGGTTTCTCACCTGTATGAATTCTCTCATGCCTAACAAGGTTTGAGGTGGTGCGACTAAAGGCCTTCCCACATTCTTTACATTCATAGGATTTCTCACCAGTATGAATTCTATGATGCATTCTTAGGCTTCCACCATGAATAAAGGCCTTCCCACATTCTTTACATTTATAGGGTTTCTCACCAGTATGAATTCTCTCATATTGAATAAGTGCTGAAGCATGACTAAAGGCCTTCCCACATTCCTTACATTCATAGCGCTTTTCCCCAGTATGAATTCTTTCATGCTGAACAAGATTTGAGGCACGACTAAAGGCCCCCACATTCCTTACATTCATATGGTTTTTCACCAGTATGAATTCTATGATGTACTCTGAGATCTATACCACGACTAAAGGTCATCCCACACTCATGGCACTCAGGGTTTTTCACCCTGAGTTTTTCTATCATGTTGCACAAGATGAGAGGCTTGACTAAAGGCCTTCCCACATTTGTTACATTCATAGGGTTTCTCATCAGTATGAATTCTCTGATGTATTCTAAGTCTCCCACCCTGACTAAAGGCTTTCCCACATTCATTACATACATAGGCTTTCTTACCAGTATGAATTCTCCCATGTTGAGTAAGATGTGAGGCACAACTAAATGCCTTCCCACATTGTTCACATTCACAGGGTTTTTCACCAGTATGAATTCTCTGATGAACTCTAAGGTCTATCCTACGACTAAATGTCATTTCGCATTCCTCACATTTATAAGGTTTTTCACCACTATGAATTCTCTGATGCTGCAGAAGGTTGGAGGCATGATTAAAGGACTTTCCACATTGCTCACATTCATAGGGTTTCTCACCAGTATGAATTCTCTGATGTACTATAATGTCTGTATGTCGACTAAAGGCCTGTCCACATTTGTCACATTCATAGGGTTTCTTTCTAGTATGAATTTTCTGATGTAGAGTAAGAGCTGAATGTTTTTTACAAACATGTACTTTTTCACAGCTGATTATTTCACATCTTGACTTCAAATCTAAAAGAAATGAGGAAAACATTTTGTTTTCCTGAACATAAGTGAATATTTTATAGTAAATTTCTTTAAAAATTAAAAAATAACCCATGAGAGATGAATACTCTAGAGAACTCCAAAATCAGCTATATAGTTTGCATTAGTTACTGACAATGTCTCCACAACTCATTTATTATATTACTACAATAATTTAATGTACTCTCTGTAGTATTAGTTTCCATGTGGCAACTATTTATACCTTATCTTTTTCCAATTATATTTTCCCTTTAAAATACAAATATTGTCATTCCCTCCAGTGCACAGCCATGTGTGTTTTTCTTTGTCCTCATTTTAAATAAAATAATAAAAGTTCTTGTTTGCTTAATTTCACTGAGCTTTTTCTTATTAAGTATCCATTCCACAAATTTTCTATCTGTTTTACTCCTTTATATCTTTTCTCAGGTCCTTTTCTACAAGTCTGTCAATGAATTTTCAGACAGGGATGAAATATACACCCTGCTAAAAGTCTTACGGAATTTTGAGCATTTGGGTACTTTGAGGAAAAGAAGTGAAACTCAACTATAGAGCAAAGGAATCTGGAAAAAAGAGTTCCAGGGAAATATGTGGAAAAGAAGGAACAGATGGCCTGCAGAACAACAAAGAATATGAAAGGATATCTGGAAAAAATTTATATGTGCTGAATGAGTGGGAAAAGACTTGGGGGCCAGAAATAACATTTTTATTTTAAATGTTGATTTATTTTTGGGACAGAAAGAGACAGAGAATAAGCAGGGGAGCGGCAAAGAGGGAGACACAGAATCTGAAACAGGCTCCAGGCTCCGAGCTATCAGCACACAACTCGGCGCAGTTCTCAAACTCCTGAACCACGAGATCATGACCTGAGCCGAATTTGGACACTTAACTGACTGAGACACCCAGGTGCCCCATTTTTAAAAATAATTTATTGTCAAGCCAGCTAACATAAAGTGTATTCTTGGCTTTGGGAGTAGATTCTTGTGATTATAATATGTGCCAAATTCTGAGATAATACATTTTGTCTCCAAAAACAGGTAACAACAGGAATTAGTAACAATAGCAGAATAGCAAAACATGTTTGATATGAAAATGGAAGTATCCTCTCCAGAATAAATACTGGGTAAGTATGGAAATAGAAAAACAAAACAGGTACAATAGAGAAAATAAGTACATACCAGAAATTTAGGCATTCAATTTGTGCATTCAGAGAATTCAAAAGACTTAATTACTGTCATTAAAATGAAAGAAATAAATGAGTCAAGGAAGTAATTCCAAAATTTAGAAAACAAGCAAACTAAAGGAAAGTAGAAAAAACAAATTAAGATAAAACCACAATGTAATGAGTTAGAAATATGTAGTAGTAACCAATAAAAAGCTGGTGCTTTAAAAATCAAGAAGTAAACATTAGCCAAACCAATCAAAAAGGAGTAAAAACAAAAAATAAGAAAGAAATGATTAAGGAGGAAATGCAAAACTAAAATTAATTTTACTGATATTATGAATACTTTGAATACATCACTGATACTTCTGAAGTAATGGAATGGACAATTTTCTACAAAAATTCATCAAAATTCATTTAAAAAAATCACCAGGAATAGAAGGTTTAAACAGACCAATTGCAAAAGAAAAAATTGTCAAAAAAATAGTTATGATGAGTATTTTTTAACTTCTAAATCATCGTTTCTAAAAATCAATGTCCATTATATGGATCCAGCATGGTTAGATCGAGAAACAATTTGGAACAGGGCAAAAAAGGTGAGCCTAGCTAGAAATCTTACACAAAAATGAAATAAAAATGTAAAAGACTTCAGAAGTGTGACTGGCCAACACTGTGAAAATAGTAGCATAAAAGAAATGATTGTGATAGGGCCGCCTGGATGGCTCAGTTGGTTAAGCGTCCGACTTCGGCTCAGGTCAGGTTCTCTCAGTTTGTGGGTTCGATCCCCACAGAGCCTGGAGCCTGCTTTGGATTCTGTGTCTCCCTCCTTCTCTGCCCTTCCCCTGCTCGCACTCTGTTTCTCTCTGTCTTTCCAAAATAAACATTAAAAATTTTTTTTAATCTTAAAAAAAATAAAATAAATGATTGTGATAAATATACATAATATAAAAAGCAGTGAGTCCACAATGACACGAGAAAATAAATGAAGAATAATTTCACTGTTAAATAGCTCCTTAACTGAAGATGTTCTATTTCCATCACAGTATTGTAAATTCCTTATAGTCATTTCCCTCTGACTGATAGCAACTAAAAATGCTTGACAAAATAAAAAAACAAAACACATGAAGTCAGTAAATTTAAGTAAACAAAAGAAGACTATAGTGGGGCACCTGGCTAGCTCAAACAGAACATGCTACTCTTGATCTCAGAGTTGTGAGTTCAAGCCCCCATTGGGTGGGGAGCCTACTTTTTAAAAAATTTTAAAAAAAGAAGAGAACTGTGGAGAGGAGTGAAAACCTTAAAAAGTAAACTACACGAGGGTGAGTTTCTTGCTATTTTCTATATCACAACCTTGCCACAAGGGAGGGGCCCAGTTATATTGGGGCAAAAAATGGGCTGTGAAAGCCCTGACATATTTGTTGCTACAATAATCATGGCAGGGACACCTGGGTGGCTCAGTTGGTTAAGCTTCTGCCTTTACTCAGGTCATGATCTTGTGGTCCACTGTCCATGGGTTTGAGCCCCACTTTGGGCTCTGTGCTGACAGCTTAGAGCCTGAAGCCTGCCTAGGATTCTGTGTCTCCCTCTCTCTGCCCCTCCCCCACTCATGCTCTGTCTCTGTCCCAAAATAATAAACAAACTTGAAAAAAAAAAAGAATCGGGGCACCTGGGTGGCTCAGTCAGTTAAGCGTCCGACTTTGGCTCAGGTCATGATCTCATGGTTCATGGGTTCGAGCGCTGTGTCGGGCTCTGTGTTGACAGCTAGCTCAGAGCCTGGAGCCTGTCTTCAGATTCTGTGTCTCCCTCTTTCTCTGACCCTCCCCTGCTCACGCTGTCTCTCTCAAAATAAATAAATAAATAAAACGTTAAAGAAAAAGAATCATACCAAGGAACACTAGCAAACTGGAAAGTGAGCGAGGAACTTTCCAGAGGGAAACATTCTGGAAAACCTTAGCCTAATCCTGAATCACACATGCATGAGAAGGACACAAACCAGTGTAAGCAAAGCCTTAGAGAATTAAACTACTGCCCATAAACAACAGGACAGAATGTATAGTCTAAGTTTTATTGCTTTGATAATTTGCTAAAATACAGTAATGCCCTACTTACAATAATGAATAGAATAACCTGGCCAATCAACAAGGAAACAGAGGGCTTGAACAATACTCTAAACAAACTGAGCCTAACAGACATACTGTAATTCTTCTTAATGAATCATAACATTTTACATTTGATTCGATCCCCATAACACACTGACTTTATTAGTCACTATTCAAAACTCTGATCTACCTGCTGCTCCTAAACACACAACACTTGTCTTCTCTTTCAGGCCTTTGCATTTGTTTACTCTTCTTGGAATGTTCTTCCTCTTATACTCAAATGGCCAGGGGCCTTACTCTCCACATCTTACCTCCTCAGAAAAGTGTTCCTGATCATCTTACCCTAATTTGTCCTGTCCTTAGTTTCCTTGACACTGTATTTCACTATGTGATGTTATGTACATATTTTTTTGTTTATATGTTTATTTTATGTCTTCCCTAATATAGTATAAATTCCATTTCATTAGCCAGATATAGAAATGCATTTATCTTTAGGCAATGAAGCAACATATATAAGTCTAAGTGCACAAGAGGAATCAGAGAGCAGTTGAGTCCAAAATACAGATAAAATGGTGCATGAGGAAGGAGGACAGTGCCCATTACTGAATGGGGAGGGAAAGATTGGAAAAGTAACAAAAGGAGTGGTTAATAAGGTGAAGATGAAATTCACTGGGTAGCTAACTGACGCAAATCATGTATTTCCTCTTTAGATCCGAAGTATGTTCTCTAAGATGAACAGAATTTTCCAAGGTCTCTCCTTGACCACTTAGCTTTTACCTACACAGATATACTCCCATAACTTGACTTGCTCACACTTACCTGTACACCATCTTTTTGTGTCCTCCCTCGCAATCATCCAGGGCTCTTTTCTTTGCTCCAATAATGTGATCACATCTGGCTTAGAAATTGAATGTTCTGCTTACAAAGAAAAAAATGCATATTATGTAGAACATAACATTGCTTAGTTAAAATTATAATAATGGGGCGGCTGGGTGGCTCAGTCAGTTAAGCAACCGACTTCAGCTCAGGTCACGATCTCATGGTTTGTGGGTTCAAGCCCCACATCAGGCTCTGTGCTGACAGCTAGGAGCCTGTAGCCTGCTTCGGATTCTGTGTCTCCCTCTTCCTCTGTCCCTCCCCCACACATGCTCTGTCTCTCTTTTGCAAAAATGAGTATAAAAAAAAAGAGATGCTTAAAAATTATAATAATAAAGGTCAAAATGATACTGAATAAGATTTTTGAGAAGAGAGGGTAAAAGAACTAAAGAACAAGAAATCAGGTATAATAAGTGTTGTTATGGTTTTGTTTTATTTTTTTAATATATACTCATAAATCCTCTTTTTTTTTTGAAAGAATGCATAATACCATAGTTTAAAATACAGAATCTGGAGTTTTAGTTCAATTCCTGTCTTTGCGGCCTTCCACCTATGTCTGACCTTGGGAAAGTCACTTAAACCCAGTGTCTTAGTATTCTCACTTATAAAATGGGAATAGGGCTGTCAGGAGGATCAAGCAAGTTGATACATATGTGTAAAACACTCAGAGCACTGCCTATTACATACTAAGAACAATGTTAGCTATTAACATGATTACTGATATTGTTATTTTTTCAAAGAGTGCAGAAGAAGGGCTCTCTCTAGGATATTTTTTCCATTTTAAATGTAATGTTCACAGGTTACAACTTTCAACCACAAAACAAAGAATTTATGAAACAGAATGTATATGCTTCAGTTTTTAATGAATTCCATTTATCTAATGCACCACTGTTTTAATTGTAGAAACTCTTGGGGTACCTGGGTGGCTCAGTTGGTTAAGCTTCTGACTTCTGCTCAAGTCATGATCTCATGGTTTGTAGATTCAAGCCCTGATTGGGCCCCAGAATGACAGCACAGAGCCTGCTTGGAATTCTCTCTCCCTCTCTCTCTGCCCTTCCCCAATTTGTGCTTTCTTTCTCTCAAAATAAAAAACTAAAAAAAAATTGTAGAGGCTCTTTTAGGTCAATGAGAGCAATTTAGGACCCTGTGTCAAGCTTATTTCCCTGCAAGTAGATAAGAAAATGTAATCTCTATAGATATTCTGAGCATAAATAAATAGGAAAATGGAATCATTTAATAATGGTTATATAATAAATGCCAGAGAATTCTAAACAAGATCCTGTTCATAAAGGAAAAGAGGTAACTGCAAAAGAGGTATGAAAATCACTGGACAGGGAAGATGAAGATGTTGTAGGGGCCAAGGGCAGACCATCCCAAAATGTGGTACTTTGGCATACTAATTATTGTAAAAGTTAAATGCAGGGAGCTTGGATGGCTCAGCTAGTTGAGCAGATGACTCTTGATTTTGGCTCAGGTCATCATCTTGGGGTCATGGGATCAAGATCTGTGTCAGACTCCGTGTTGAATGTGGAGCCTGTTTAAGATTCTCCTTCTCTCCCCCTCTGCCCATCTCCTCTGCTTGCACACATTCTCTCTCTCAAAAATAAAATAATAATAAAATTTTAAAAAGAGTAAATGTAGAGGCGCCTGGCTGGCTCAGTTAGAGCATGTGACTCTAAATCTCAGGGACATGACTTCAAGTCCTACAATGGGTATGGGGTCTACAAAAAAAAAAGTTAAATACAAAAATAACACTATGATCCGCACTTAGTCTCCAAAGCAGAAAATAAATCTCCTAATGGAAGGTATCCTCCCTGAGATAAAGTGATGTCCTTATAACAGATATAGGGAATTCAGAACTGAGAAGGCTCTATTAACACTTGTTTTCTTTTTCCAATGATTATATATTTTTGAGAGAGAGAGAGAGAGAACGAGGGGCAGAGAGAGAGGGAGACAGAATCTGAAAGCAGGCTCTGTGCTAACAGCAAAGAGCCAGATGTGGGGCTCGAACTCATGAACCATGAGATCATGACTTGAGCTGAGATCAGAAGCTTAATTCACTGAGCCCGGCAGGTGCCCCGACAATCCATTACTTTATACTAATTTACTTCCCCAGCCCAAAATCTGTTTAGAATTCCTTAGTAATTGAAACTCCAAACATAAGTTTTCATTGTCCTATCAATTCTTCACAAATTTGTCATCTCTTTCTCTAAAGAATATAAAAACTGCCTGCTTTCATCATTTATTTCTTTGAGTTTCAGGTTCATTTTCGAGACTCTGTGTTCACATAATTAAACTTTGGTTTTTTTCTCCTGTTAATCTGTCTCACATAAATTTAATTTGTAGACTAGCTAGAAGAATCTTGAAGGGTAAAGAAAAATTCTTCCTCCCCAACAATTTTTAATGGAGCTACAATTTCCAACCTGACAAAGCTCAAATGTCTTTGCAAAAAAAGTCTTTGTCAAAGAAATGTCTTTGCAAAAAAAATGATAATAATAATAATAATAATAACAAGGAAATGTATCTAGTTTCCTGAAGCAGCCCTGAAAATCACGGTGGGGGAAAAATGCAGATTCTAAGTTATCCTAAATCATTAGAGGCTGATAAACATACCCAATGAGACCGAGTTATCATAGTTCTCCGTCATCACATCTCAGTACAAGTTCTTCTGAAAAGAGTCAAGATAATCTCACTCCTGTTGAGAGAAGTGTATGGCCACATCCGTGAATGTCACAGATCTCTGAAATGGCAAACCCATGTATTAATAGAGAAATTAGAGGAATATTTTGAAGATGTAAGGAGAGGAGAGAAGGACTACATTACAGGAAGATAGCAACATAGCAAATAGGCAGGCTAAAAATCTATTATATAGGAAGGGACTGAAGCAAAATATATACATATTTCTGAAAAAGCTTGCTGGAATAGACCAAATTTCCTAGCATACTCTTAAATATCTGAATTATTTGAGGGGCACCTGGGTGGCTCAGTCGGTTAAGTGTCCGACTTTGGCTCAGGTCATGATCTCGCAGTTTGTGAGTTCGAGCCCCTCATCGGGCTCTGTGCTGACAGCTCAGAGCCTGGAGCCTGTTTCAGATTCTGTGTCTCCCTTTCTCTTTGTCCCTCCCCTGCTCATGCTCTGTCTCTCACTGTCTGTCATAAATAAATGTTAAAAAAAATTATTAAAAAAAAATCTGAATCATTTGAGAATAAAAATAGTAACCATTGACTGTTAAATCAAATAGTGAATGCAAGCATAATGTATGATTGTTATTTGTCACATAAATTATCAGTAAACATGAGTTGAAAATTTTTGGTTTTTAGAGAATATTTAATCAAGTATTTTTCAAAATGTAATATGAAGTCTTAATTTTAGAAAACAGAGTTTGTATAAAATTAAGAATTCCCTTAAGCATTAAATTTTCATTGTTTCAGAACTTACCACAAATATACTTTCTTGTTTTGACAAACCCATGTACTTTCTGGCACATGATTTAATTCAGGGACATATTGGATTTAATCATTTATACAGGTAGGACATAGTACATTTGTAAAGTCTTCCCCAATTTGGTGATTCTATGTTCACGTACTACTTATGATACATAGTTTTCTCATTGCCATCTACCATCTGTCAGTGAACACCTAGCTTATGTTGAGTATGAAAGGCAGTTTCCACTTAAGTTACCAGTGATCATCATCTGTATTTATGCCCTTGTGTACTCTCCTTCACATGTGTGTGGGCTGAGCTGCGTGACTTGCTTTTAATAAACAAAATGTGACTAAAGTGATGAAATGTTATTTCTGATAGATCCATATTGCTTGCCCTCCTTTGATGTCACACTTGCTCAACCAAGTGTGGCCTCCAGTCAGCAGCCCAAGAGCAACTGGATCCTGTCAAAACCCACTTGAGTGAGTTTGGAAGTAGATACACCCAATGTTGGCCTTAAGGTGACTTCAGCCCTGACCAACACTTTGATAGCCTTGTAAGAGATCCAGGCAGGAGAGTCAAGCTAATCTATGTCCAGATTTCTGAACCACAAACTGTGAGATAAATGTTGACTGCTAAGTGTTGGGGGTAATTTGTTACACAGCCAATAGATAACTAATACATTGAGTTAAGAATACTGAAGAAGGATGATGAATTATGCAGATGTCACCTAAATTCAGTATGTCTCATCCAACAACAGAATAGTCTTCATATTTATCTCTAGAGATTTCCTGCCAAGGTCTATGACCAAATTTGCAAGTCTCAATCATATGCTAATTCAAACAAATTATGATATTTTACTCTACACTGAGATTTAAGTCATTTGATACTAAATTTGATACTACCCTATCTACCTAGAAAACACAAATCTGGGAAATTTCAAAGTCTTCTCATGGATGGTCAAATACAACCATTATTTCCATCTGACCACAATTATAGTGCAACCTCACATGACATAAATTTGTACTTCAAAGGGCATACATATCTCCTTTACTATTCCATCGCTGCTCTTGATAAAAGAAAGCACACTTTAGACATGTTGAATAATTTTGCAGTAATAACATGAACACTGGTTAGTTTAGAACAGGTCACATGGAAAGGATGCTGGGTAATTTATCATCACATTTCACTGGAACAAAAGATGGGTAGAAGATTACTGGAGGTGCCTTTTCTTGGTAGTAAACTCTAGAAAAATTAATGAAAATACATGATCTAATAAAAAAGGTTAATGGGGCACCTGGGTGGCTCAGTCGGTTAAGCATCTGACTTCGGCTCAGGTCATGATCTCACAGCTTGTAGGTTCGAGCCCCGCATGGGGCTCTGTGCTGACAGCTAGCTCAGAGCCTGGACTCTGCTTCAGATTCTGTGTCTCCCTCTCCCTCTGACCCTCCCCTGCTCATGCTGTCTCTCTCAGAAATTAAAAAAAAAAAAAACCACACACATACATTTAAAAAAAAGGTCAAGAAGGAAGGAAACATCAACTTACACAGACCATGGTTTTAGACTTACAAGAGTGGATCAGTCCTCAGGGTTCCTCTGACAGAAAAGCATAGATCCAGAAAGCCAGAGCTGGAAGAAGAGAAATATCTTAAGACCAGTTTTGCTTTAGTATTCCCAAAGGGACATATATTAAGATTAACATCTTCCACTCCAAGTTCCAAACCTACTTTCCATCACACACAATTCTGGGTAGATTAGGATTCTAGATAAGGCCATTTCTTTTCCCAAATCCCAGCTGTCTCTGATGAACAAAGTCGCAGAACAGAAGCATATGTGCATTAAAGTCAGATGTACACCTCAGAAGTTCTTTGGCCACTGCACCATTTTGGCGAGGCAGATGAAGACCTAAGAATGGGCAGTGCAGTCTTGCTCTGAGCAGATCCTCTTCCTTCTATTCTCACCTTCTAAGACCTCTATCATCTTAATGAGAACCTCTTTAGCAAGTGGGTACAGTTGGTTAAACCACTAGAGATGGAAAATCAGTATTCTGTACTCTAAGTCTAGAAAATCTTACCAGATGACAAACATAGATGACAAACCATTACTGTACTACAATACAAAGTAGACATCAAATGTGAAGTTGGGAAAAATATTTAAGGATATGAGAAATCTTCCAGATATGCTGTCGAAAATAATGATTGACCAATAGTATTATTTTTAAAAATATATATAAATATATCAATCACTAAAGAGAAAAAGTGGTGGAGAGACACACAATATAATCAGTAGACTAAAAAGTCTGTAAGGTTATGAAACCATTATAACTGTTTATCTTTTTATTTTGCTCTTGATTTTTCTTTTTTATTTTTTTAATTTAAAAAAATTTTAACGTTTATTTTTGAGAGAAACAGAGTACAATCCGGGAGGAGGGGCAGAGAGAGAGGGAGAACACAGAATCCAAAGCAGGCTCAAGGCTCAAACTCACAAACCATGAGATCATGACCTGAGCCGAAGTTGGATGCTTAACTGACTGAGCCACCCAGGCACCCCTTGATTTTTTTTTTAAAGCTTACTCATAATTACTGTAACAATGACCATAGGTTAACTGGAAAGATATGTGTATTTTTTTAGTTTGTTAACAGGAAGACATCAAAAAAGGAGAATCGAAAAAAATCCTTTGTTATCTAATTTAGACTGTTTTACTGACAGCTTATCTTTTGTCTGCTTCCTTTGGATCTATGTTATCATTTCTTCTCAGGGATGAGGGAGTTCTGTCTAGAAGATATAGGAATCTGTCTCTGTTTAATCTCTTATATGAAATGATGATCTCAATACAGCTTCATTTCAGGTCTTGACAGAAGGGTTTATTTGGTTTATAAACCTGTCAGCTAAGCCATCATGTCCCCCAAACAGCTGCTGATTTGTGATATCCTATTAGTTTTACTTTGCATCTAACAAAATTAGAAGGAAAACGGTGAGTATAAAAGTCATAGTACAAAATCCAGTTATTACTATAGATATTTCATAGAATCTGTATACTTTATTTACATCCTGTTGTTGTAGATAGATGGGTGGATTCACAAGGTAGGTCACCTAAATCTCTCTAGTGGTCTTCACCACACACTCTTACAATTATTACCATTCAGATTTTACTTCATTTTATTTAAAAAAATTGTTTAATGTTTTATTTATTTCTGAGAGAAAAAGAGAGAGAGAGAGAGAGAGAGAGAGAGAGACAGCGTGAGCAGGGGAGGGTCAGAGAGAGAGGGAGACACAGAATCTGAAACAGGCTCCAGTCTCTGAGCTGGCAGTCAGCACAGAGCCCGACACGGGGATCGAACCCACGAACTGGGAGATCATGACCTGAGCTGAAGTCGGACGTTTAACCGACTGAGCTACCTAGGCGCCCCAACCTCATTTTAGATAATAAGCATTTTTAAGGAAGCAACTATGTCTTTCCAATGATTATATTACCTCAAATCCTATAATTTCTTAGTCTAGAATATAGTAGGAAATTAATAAAAGTCTGATTTTAGCGCAAAATTCCATTTATAGGAAATTTTTTAAGGAAAGAACTATAGCAGTATATTAGGCATGTACCCAGGGATGTGCATCAAAGAATAATTTTTGATAACCAAAAATTAAAAACTTAACTATCTCACAGAAGGTAACAGGTTAAACATATTGTGGTCTGCAATATGATGACATACTGTGGCCTCATTAATAATCCATATGAAATGATGGAAAATAATATTAAGTCAGTGAAGAAGGCAGGTTTTAAAAGATTTGCATATGTAGCTGATATCCTGTTGAAATTAAGAACACAGACTCTGTTGTCAGATTTTAGGAATTGAAAATGAGCTTCAAGCTGTGAGAGTTAATAATACCTCAGTGCCTCTGTTGATTACAAAATCAGCAAAGAAAAGTTAAGAAATTAACTACTACATGGGTGCCTGGGTAGCTCAGTCAGTTAAGTGTCCGACTTTGGGTCAGATCATGATCTCATAGTTTATGTGTTCCAGCCCCACATCAGACTCTGTGCTGACAGCTCAGAGCCTGAAGCCCGCTACCGATCTCTGTCTCTGCCCCTCCTCCCACTTATGCTCTGTTTCTCTCTCTCAAAAATAAATAAGCTTTAAAAAATAATAACAAATAAAAGAATATTACCTATTTATTACACATGACTGTTTTGAAGAATAAACAAGACAATCCATATTAACACTAAAAAGTGTAACAAAATGGTTAGTGTAAATTATCAATCACTACTAGAGATCAGTCATTATATTACCCTTAACCCATTATTATACATGGAAGTTAATTCAGCTGCATCATGTATTCTTATAGAAAATTTGTGCTTCTTGGGCTTTCTCTTTACTTTTAAAATTTTCAGTTTCTATCTTTGAGAAAAAATAATTCTTCTTAATAAAATCATGAGTAACGAGAGAGAGAGAGACTATTACATATTTGATATATCGTGAGCGTAGCAATTCAAAACGTATTAACATGTTTAAAAAGGTAAGCAACTTTTCCTTATATTTATCTCCTCATACAGTAGCTCACCTTAGAGTCACCAGCATTTTGATTTTGTTGGTATGTATCCTTCCAGGGAAGTTATTTTCACATGCAAATATGCACATTTGCTATAAAGTGTATATATATGTATATATTATATGCACACATAATTTCAAGTGCAGTTTTATGTTATACATAATATATATAATATATATGCATATACATGTTTTTCTTTTTCTTCACACAAATGTGTTTCCAAATCAGTACATAAAGAGTGTCATTATTTCCAACAGTTCCCTAAGGGCAAAGTACGACCCTAATTTAAGAAACAAGTCTTCTACTAAGCATATTAAAGAATTTCCTCTGTTTTCTTATAAGCAGTACTCTAATCAGTATTCCTACACATACATCAGTTTGCTTAATTTTAGGTTGATATGTAAGTTAAATTCTCAAAAGTGGATTAGCTATGTGAATTTTGACCTGTGATATTGACAAATTTCTCCTTAACAGGACTGTACCATTTTACATTTTCACAGCAATGTATGGAGTGTTTATTTCCATAATCAATACAACTCATTTTGACTCTGTTCTTATTCTAAGGCTCCACTTTCTCCCAACCTGAAAAGTCATCTATTTTCTTTGAATCAAGTTCATTGAGAATTCTACACCTGTAATTTTAGCCTCATACTTCTTTTTTTAATGTTTTTATTTATTTTTTATTTCTGAGAGAGAGACAGTGTGAGTGGGGGAGGGTCAGAGAGAGAGGGAGACAGAATCTGAAGCAGGCAGAATCTGTCAGCACAGAGCCCGACGCGGGGCTCGAACCCACGAACCGTGAGATCATGACCTGAGCCGAAGTCAGATGTTTAACCAACTGAGCCACCCAGGCGCCCCAGCGTCATACATCTTATAAAGAGGACAACAGTGTAATAATGTTCCTCTTAAGTCTGTAGACTCAGCAAAATGAAATTTCAATCACACACCTATTTCTAAGATTATTTTAGGTAGCTCAACTTCAGACGACACATAAAAACTAGGCTGAGGACAGGATTTAGCATCTCTGAAGTTTGGCTTTTATAAAAATCCTATACAGTGTGGGCACAGAAAGCTCATGAAATGGTACAAATGAGTAGGAGGGTGTCTTGTTGGCCTCCTCCCCACTTCCTTGGTGACAGCAGGGTTCTGGAGATGTCTGAACACGTGATATCTAGACACTGGATAAATGAGATTGATAACAGTTTATTAGTCATACATCCTCACATCCCAGGGGAGGAAGACACCATATACCATGGAGTGGTTACACTAGGGAGCAGAGTAAACCATCAGGGGCTGTGAAAGGCTGATTTTTTAGCAGCAAGATAGGTGCCCCTTATTTCCATGGGAGGACGTTTTTGTGGGTTAGTAGGGAGGTAAAGCCCATTGGGTTGAGGACTGGAGTGCAGCTGATCCAGCTGATATTTGACTTACCTGGTTGAGAGCTTTTCCTACTGAGTGTGGTATATCTGGTTAGAGCAAGGGAACTCAGGGGTAGGTCTTTGGGGCCCTGTGAGGCTAGGACATTAAGATATTAAGACAACGTGTTAAATTTTAGGCCTTAAAATACAGAAGAAAGAAGGAAGAAACATGAAGTATATGCTCTTTAGTAATTTCATTATAAAAATTAATATTTCAAAATTTGGAACTGAAAAACACTAAATATTCATAATAAACCTGTACAATAAAAATCAGTATGAATATTTTAGAATGTGTTTTTTCCAGCTAAAAAGATTTTTTTAATGTGTATTTATTTAAGAGAGAGACAGAGCACAAGCAGGGGAAGAGCAGAGAGAGGAAGACACAGAATCTGAGGCAGGCTCTAGGCTCTAAGCTATGAATAAGGGGTTGACATTAGACGAGGTAATTATTTTGTTATGTGTGATTATATGACACTTTAGGTAAGTAGGAAATTATCTTTTTTTAGGGGATGTATCATCTTGATGTTTAGAACACTATCAAATTATACTGTAAAAGGCATAGGAAATAGATTGTTAGCATGGCAATATATTAATATTTCATGTACTATTATAACTTTGGTATATATAAATTTTTTCATACTAAAAGTATAGGAAAAAAACAAAATGCATATCCTTGTTAATTTCACATCAATTTTTAAAATTTGTTTTAATGTTTTATTTATTTCTGAAAGAGAGAGAGAGAGAGACAGCGTGAGCAGGGGAGGGTCAGAGAGAGAGGGAGTCACAGACTGAAACAGGCTCCAGGCTCTGAGCTAAGCTGTCAGCACAGAGCCCGTCGCAGGGCTCGAAGCCACAAACCGTGAGATCATGACCTGAGCCAAAGTCGTACGCTTAATTGACGGAGCCACCCAGGCGCCCCAATTTCACATTAATTTTGAATTGTGGACAAGGAATGTAAGTTACTGGGTAAACATTTTTTACACTGTCTAAATCGATACATCTAAATTTCATTAAATGATTCACCTAAAGAGATCTGAATGAAGATGCCATCGTGTTTTGCTTTTTATTTTTTTTATTTAAAAATTTTTTTTAAATGTTTTATTTATTTCTAGGAGAGAGAGAGAGAGACAGCGTGAGCAGGGGAGGGTCAGAGAGAGAGGGAGTCACAGACTGAAACAGGCTCCAGGCTCTGAGCTGGCAGTCAGCACAGAGCCCGACGCGGGGCTCGAACCCACGAACCGCAAGATCATAACCTAAGCGAAAGTCGGACGCTTAACCGACTAAGCCACCCAGGCGCCCCTGCTTTTTAATTAAAAATATATATATATTTATTTTGAGAGAGAGCAACAGATGGAGAGAACCCCAAGCAGACTCCGTGCTGTCAGCACAGAGCTTGACATGGGACTCAATATCACAAACCATGATATCATGACCTGAGCCGAAATCAAGAGTCAGATGCTCAACCGACTGAGCCACCCAGCCGCCCCTAAAACTTTTTAATTTTTATGAGGTCTTATTACCTATTTTGTCTTTGGTTGCCTGGGCTTTTGGTATCATATTTTAAAAACAATCTAATCAGGATGCCTGGGTGGCTCAGTCGGTTGAGCATCAGACTTTGGCTCAGGTCATCAACTCATGGTTCGTGAGTCAAGCCCCACATCGGGCTCTGTGCTGACAGCTCAGAGCCTGAAGCTTGCTTCCAATTCTGTGTCTCTAGCTCTCTCTGCCCCTCCTCTGCTCACATTGTCTCTTTCTCAAAAATAAACAAACATTAAAAAACATTTAAAAAATAAAAATAAAAAAATAAAAACAATCTAATTGAAGAGCACAAAGATTTTCTCCTATATAGCCTAAAATATACAGTTTAAGTACTTACATTTGATCTATTTTGTGTTAATTTTTGTAGCTGGTGTGAAGAGATCCAATTTCATGATTTTGCATGTAAATATGCATTGGACACAGAATCATTTGTTGAAAAAGGCTCTCTCTTCCCCACTCTACTCCCCAATAAAATGTAAAATGTACTGCCATCCTTACTGAAAATCCATTGGCCATACATCTATTGGTTTATTTCAGGACTCTCAATTACACACACACACACACACACACACACGGAATAAATGCCAGGACCACATTGCTTTGATTACTGCAGCTCTGTTACTAAGTTTTGAAATTGGAAAGAATGATTGCTTTTATTTTCCTCTTTTTAAAGCTTTTTTTTTTCTTTTTTAAACAATTCTGGGTCCCTTGCATTTCTGTATCAATTTTAGGATCAGCTTGTAATAAAGTCACCTAGGATTTTGATAGGAATTATGGTGAATTTTTACATCAACTTGGAAACTATTACTATCTTAACAATATTAAATATTCTGATTCATTAATATGGGTTACCTTTCCATTTATTTAGCTAATCTTTAATTTCTTTCCTAATGTTTTCAGTATACAGTTTGGCACTTCTCTTGTTAAATTTGCAACTCAGTATTTGATCTTTTTAACGCTACTATAAATTGTTTTATATTTGTTTTAATTTCATTTTCAGATTATTAATTGTAAGCATATAGAAATACACTTGTTTTCTGTATACTGATCTTATATCCTGCTACCTTGCTTAGCTCATTTATTAGCCCTAATTTTTTTTTCCTATGGATTCTCCCACATTTTCTATATACCAGATCACATCACTGGCAGATAGTTTGTTCTTCCCGTCCAAACTACAATCCTTTTATTTCGTTTTCTTGCCTAACTGCACTACTACCAATGCTGAAAAGAGGCGTTAGGAGTAGTTATACACTTGTTCCAGACTCTCCAGAATCATGGTAAACTTCAGAAATGGTTTCTGGACAAAGATCCAATCCAGAGCACTGCTAGGAAAATATAATCTAAAAGGAAGTAGAGGGGGGGCGCCTGGGTGGCTTAGTCGGTTAAGCGTCCGACTTTCGCTTAGGTCATGATCTCGCGGTTCGTGAGTTCGGGCCCCGCGTTGGGCTCTGTGCTGACTGCCAGCTCGGAGCCTGGAGCCTGTTTCAGTCTGTGACTCCCTCTCTCTCTGACCTTCCCCTGCTCACGCTGTCTCTCTCTCTCTCTCTCCTAGAAATAAATAAAAACATTAAAAAAAATTATAAAAGAAAGTAGAGGGGTATGTTCATCTTGGTCCTTTGAAAAGCAAATAATGACATAGAATTAGGTGCATAAAGGATAATGGGGTAAATGCCTGTAAAGGAAAAAGAGAGCCAAGGAAAGTAATGAGTCTTCAGGCCAGGATGACAAGTCTGTAGGAGGGGATGAGGGAGACTATGTAGGGAAACCATAAAAGGGAGAACAGTTCTATGAAGTTTCAGCCAGGCTGATGAGTTCTTGATACAGTTGCCTGGTTGAGGAGGTCTGGATCTTACAAGAATTGACCTGTATTATTATCCACATTGTGCTAAAGAATGGCCTCAACATAAACATGGTGGTTATTTCAGACAGGGAACAGGGGGCTGTCAATTATGCTTCTCCTAGCAGGGGATCTGGCCTCCAGAATAAGAAAAATCCCTTGGTTAAGACCTCAGAAAGATCTAAAGAGATACTTAAGAGAATCACCATTCAGTGAAATTCGCATGAAAGGGCCATAGGCAAAGTTGAAGTCCAAGGCAGAGAAGAGGAAATCTAGCTGAGTGAGTAAGCACGAGAAATCTAGCATTCTGTTCATTTACAAGCAAGTGACTGGGTGCAGGGAATTAGGCTTGTTTTAAAGGGCACAGTTTCAAAGAATTTGTGGACATATTAAAAAAAATTTTAATGTTATATTTATTTCTGAGAGAGAGAGAGAGAGAGAGAGCAGAGGAGGGTCAGAGAGAGAGGGAGACATAGAATCGGAAGCAGGCTCCGGGCTCTGAGCTAGATGTCAGCAGAGAGCCTGATGCGGGGCTAGAACCCACGAACTGAGAGATCATGACCTGAGCCGAACTGGGACGCTTAACCGACTGAGCCACCCAGGTGCCCCTTTTGGACATGTTTTTAAAATGCAACCAGTGGTCCTCTGAGTACAAATTGTTTACATTCCTACCACATACAAAATACACTCAAGAAGCACCAGAAGGCTCACCCATTTACAGCATCAACTGCAAGTCCAGGATTTCCTTATCTAAATTAGGTTCGCCGTGGATGTGGATGGTCTTTTCCTGACACACTCTCTCTACCCTAGCAGCCAGTTTGAGTGAACCACCTAGAGGCTGGATCTTTCACGCCTAGTCAAGCCTTCAGATGACTGAAATCTCATGAAAAACCCAATCCAAAAGCACTCAGCCAATCATTCCTGAATTTCTGACCCACAGAAACTGTGAGAGCTGTTTATTATTATGACAAGTCATTAAGATTCAGGGTAATTTGTAACACAGCCATTGATTATTATGGAAGCCTTTTAACCATTCATTAAATTGACAAATTTAGCTAAAAATTCAATGCATGTTGTAGGCATGAAAAAATTGAGATTCCTATTCTTCCCCTAATTGGTCATTATTTATTAAAAATTTTTTACAGTATAGTTAGCATACAGTGTTATATTACCTTCAGGTGTACAATATAGTGATTCAACAATCCTATACATTACCCAATGCTCATCATGATCTTGATCCCTTTCATCAGTTTTACCCATCCTCCCTTACTCCCCACAGTAGCAACCATCTGTTCTCTAAGGGTCCGCTTTTTGGTTTGTCTATTTTTTCTTCATTTGTTTCTTATTTTTTAAAGTTTATTTATTTAAGTTTGAGAGAGAGAGAGTGCACAAGATGGGGAGGGAAAGAGAGAGAGAGAGAGAGAGAGAGAGAGACAGAATCCCAAGCAGGCTCTACGCTGTCAGTGCAGAGCATGACACAGGGCTTGATCTCATGAGATGATGATGAGATCATGACCGGAGCGGAGATGAAGAGTTGGATGCTTAGCCAATTGAGCCACCTAGGTGCCCCTTGTTTTGTTTCTTAAATTCCACATATGAGGGAAATCACATGGTATTTGTCTTTCACTGACTTACTTTATGTAGCATTGTAGCCTCTAGATCCATCCATGTTATTGCAAATGGCAAGATTTCATTCTTTTTTATGGCTGAGTAATATTCCACTGTAGATATGCCCCGCAACTTTATCCATTCATCAGTTGATGGACACTTGGGCCACTTCCATAGTTTGGCTATTGTAAATAATGCTGCAATAAACATGAGGGTGCAAATATCTTTTCAAATTGGTGTTTTCATATTCCTTGGGTAAATATCCAGTAGTGGAAATACTGGGTCCTACGGTAATTCTATTTATTTTTTTCAGGAACCTCCATACTGTTTTCTTCAGTGGCTATACCAGTTTGCATTGCCACCACAGTGCCTGATGTTTCCTTTTTCTCCACGTCCTCACCAATACTTGCTATTTCTTGTGCTGTTAATTTTAGCCATCTTGACAGTTATAACATGGTATCTCATTATGGTTTTGTTTTGCTTTTCCCTGATGATGAGTGATGTTGACCATCTTTTCATATGTCTGTTAGTCATCTTGTCTTATTTGGAGAAAAATTTGTTCATGTCTTCTCATTTTTAAATTAGATTGTGTGTGTGTTTCTGTAAGTTTTTTATATTTTGGGGGTACTAGCCCTTTATCGGATATGTCATTTGCAAATAACTTCTCCCATTCAGTAGGTTGCCTTTTAGTTTTGTTGACTGCTTCTTTTGCTGTGCAAAAGCTTTTTATTAAAAAAAATTCTTTAGAGGCGCCTGGGTGGCTCAGTCAGTTGAGTGTCCGACTTCAACTCAGGTCATGATCTCATGGTTTGTGCGTTCGAGCCCCGCGTCAGGCTCTGTGCTGACAGCTAGCTCAGAGCCTGGAGACTTCTTCAGGATTCTTTGTCTCCCTCTCTCTCTGACCCTACCCTGCTCATGCTGCTTCTCTCTCTCTCTCAGAAATCAATAAATACATTAAATTTTTTTTTGTTTATGAGAGAGAGAGAGAGAGAGTAGCACACAAGCAGGTGAGGGGCAGAGAGACACAGAATCTGAAGCAGGCTCCAGACTCCGAGCTGTCAGCACAGAGCCCAACATGGGGCTCAAACTCACAAACCATGAGATCATGACCTAAGCCAAAGTTGGACACTTAACCAACTGAGCCACTCAGGCGTCCCAAAAGCTTTTTATTTTGATGTAGTCCCCAAAATTTATTTTTGTTGCTTCTGTTACCTCAGGGATCTATCTAGAAAAATGTTGCTATGGATGATGTCAGAGAAATTACTGTCTATTCTGGCTTCTAGGATTTTAATGGTTTCCTGTCTCACATTTAGGTCTTGAATCCATTTTGAGTTTATTTTTGTGTATCGTGTAAGCAAGTGGTCTAATTTTCCCAGCATCATTTATTGAAGAGACTGTTTTTTTTTTTCCATTGCATAATTTTGCCTTCTCTGTTGAAAATTAATTGACCATATAGTCATGGGTTTATTTATGAATTCTTTATTCTGTTCTATTGATCTATGTGTCTGTTTTTATGCCAGTACCATACTGTTTTTGATTACTACAGCTTTGTACTATATCTTGTAATCTGGGATTGTGATACCTCTAGTTTTGTTCTTTTTCAAGATTCCTTTGGCTATTCAGGGTTTAATTTGCCATTGTTTAAATAGTCAGGCACTCCATTTAAACAAAAATGACACTGAAATCTTTATAAAATGACAATAACTGTGTTATGAATTCTCTCATTTGGTGAAGACATGCCTATAAAGACTAATATTCAATACTTTCTCACCATTGTGAACTGGCTGATGTAGAAAAGTTCAGGCCACGCCTAAAGGCATTCTCATGTTCCTTATGTTCTTAGAGTTTCATATCTGTATGCATTCCCTGATGTGCTTTAAGGGCTGAACCATATCTGAAGGCTTTCCCACACTTCTTACACATGTAGGGTTTTTCACCAGTATGAATTCTCCCATGTTGAGCAAGGTTTGAAGCACGACTAAAGGTCTTCCCGCATTCCTTACAATCATAGGGTTTCTCACCAGTATGAATTTTCTGATGTTGTGTAAGGTATCCATACATTTTAAAGGATTTCCCACATTCCGTACATTCATAGGGTTTCTTATCAGCATGGATACTCTGATGTGCAGTAAGGTGTGAACTACGTCTAAAGGTCTTCCCACATTCCTTACATCTAAAAGGTTTCTCATCAGTATGAATACTCTGGTGTAGAGTAAGATTTCTATAGAAAGTAAAGGTTTTCCTACATATCTTACACTCATAGGGTTTCACACCAGTATGAATTTTTTTATGTTGATTAAGATATCCATGCAAGCTAAAGGTCTTTCCACACTCTTTACATTCATAAGGTTTCTCACCAGTATGAGTTTTCTGGTGTTGAACAAGGTTTGAGGCAGTACTATAGGCCTTCCCACATTCCTGACATTCAAAAAGTTTCTTACCAGTATGACTACTCTGATGTCGAATAAGATTTCGATACAAAGTAAAGGTTTTTTTACATTCTTCACATTCAAAGTGTTTCACACCGGTATGAATTTTCTCATGTTGATGAAGGTATCCATATAAGCTAAAGGCTTTTCCACATTCCTTACATTCATAAGGCTTCTCACCAGTGTGAGTTTTCTGATGTTGAAAAAGTTTTGAGGCAGTAGTATAGGTCTTTCCACACTGCTTACATTCAAAAAGTTTCTCACCAGTGTGAATATGCTGATGTCGAATAAGATTTCTATACAAGGTAAAGGTTTTCTTACATTCCTTACATTCATATGGTTTCCCACTTTTATGAATTCTCTGATGTAGAATAAGGTATGAGGCAGTGGTATAGCCCTTTCCACATTCTTTACATTCATATGGTTTTTTACCAGTATGAACACCCTGATGTACGGTAAGTTGATGACTTCTTTTAAAGGCCTTCCCACATTTCTCACATACATAAGGTTTCTCATTAGTATGGATTTGCCCATGTTCAACAAGGTTTGAACGCCTACTAAAAGCCTTCCCACATTCCTGACATTTGTAGGGTTTCTCACCAGTATGAATTCTTTGATGAATTCTAAGGTGTCCACCTTGACTAAAGGCCTTCCCACATTCCTGACATTCATAAGGCCTCCCACCAGTGTGGATTCTCTCATGCTGAACGATGTGTGAGGCATAAATAAAGGTCTTCCCACATTCCCTACATTCATAGGTTTTCTCACCAGTATGAAATCTCTGATGTACAGTAAGTTGATAGCCGCTTTTAAAGTTCTTCTCGCATTCTGTACATTGATAGGGTTTCTCACCAGTATGAAATCTTTGATGTAGGGTAAGTTGATAGCCACTACGAAAGTTCTTCCCACATTCTTTGCATTCATAGGGTCTTTCGTCAATATGAAGCCTGTGATGTAGAATAAATTGATAGCCACTACTAAATTTCTTCTGACATTTCTTACATTCATAGAGTTTTTCTCTGTTATATATGCTCTGATGTTGTATAGAAGATACATCTTTTTCATAAGTGGGTATTTCTAGATAGCTGATTACCTCACAATGTAAATTCAAATCTGAAAGAAAAGAAGAAAAATGAAAAATATTTATATTTCTTATACTAGAGAATATGGAACTTCTATGAAAGAAATATGAACCAACACTTGTAATAAATGAAGTGCTTACTGAATTGTAAAATATGGTTATGAAAAATTTGAAAGGTCAAGAGTTCAGAGATGTATGTGAAGTTATGTAACATAGTGAAGTTCCTGAAATTTAAGTGTGAGCCACGATCTTTGGCAAGCCTGTTATAAATCTGATATCCTGCCTGGGTCACAGACAACTACATTAAAAGTGAGAGGAAAAAAATACCTTGGATGGTATCTTATTTTGAATCTTTCTATCACTGATTTAAATGAAGATCAAAGGTTAAGAATTCATCCTACGTTTGTCTTTACTCTTGGAATATGATCCAAACCCCTTTCTGAGGACAGCAGGACTCCTCCTTACTTATATGGTATCATGTCCAAACACTGACTCCCCTGCATCCTGGCTCCTTCTTTTCAGAATTTAGGATATGGTACAACCTTCTGTATCACTTGATACTTTCCACAGATGGTTTCATCTGACCAGAATCCTTAGATGTGGGCACTTTGTAGGCTGATCCTTCTCATCCTTTAGTCTCAGGATGAATGTCCTATCCCTTAGAAAGGCTGCACCTGCTAACTCTAAGTATTACATCTATGTCTCCCTTTTTATGTTCTAGCACTTCATTCTTTCCACTATCCCTTTGTTTCCAATTATGATATCATTAATTTTCTTATTTGATATTCTGAAGCTAGGAGTATTGCACGGATCATCTGTATAGGAACTAAAACACTATGAACATGACAGAATTTTGATTTGGTGAAGAGTCACAGTGAGTCAGTAGCTACTGAGGGGAGTGACCTGGGTCAGCACATTACTTTCACAAAGAATGATGACAAATGTTTCAAAGCTGCAATAATGTAGTCTTATCTGAATATGCCTGAGACCAAAGAGAACATTCTCACTTACAGGACTAGTGGTATAGGACACAGGGGAGAGAAAGATCGCACGACTTGAGAGAGATGCTAGGGAAGCAGTGACTTCCAGATCAAGAACAAAACAGTGACTTTCGCATCAAGACCAAAGACAAGAAGTGAATTTTCAGGACAGAGATGGAAGATGCAATGAACTGACTCATGAGCTGATCTGATATTCATCATGTGCAATGGAAAGGTCTTGGACTTGGAGAAGTATGTTGAAAGGGTCAGGAAAAGGAATTTACAGAGCCAGTTGGTCATGTGCAACTCGAGGGATGGAGTTCTTCTGGTGAATAATGATAACAATAATGTGTGTTACATCTGATAGAAATGTAATGATAAACATTAAAATACCATAGTAATTTTCTGTTGTTGATGACAGAACATTGAAGACTTCAAAAATTATCAAATGAAATTCAGAATACATAACCAGAACTTAAATAAAATCTCCATAAGTCTGAAAAAAAAGATATTAAAAAATGTTTAAATCTTTATCTGTTTTCAAGAGAGAGAGTGAGTGTGTGTGTGTGACCAGGGGAGGGGCAGAGAGAGTAAAACACAGAATCTGAAGCAGGATCCAAGCTTTGAGCTGTCAGCACAGAGCCTAACACAGGTCTTGAACCCGCGAACCACACGATCATGACCTGAGATGAAGTCAGTTGGCTTACCCAACTGAGCCACCCAGGCCCCCCTCCTTATTTGATATTCTAAACAATTCCCTAAACTTTCCCAAGAGCAGATACAATCCTTCCTATTTTCATCACTGAATTACAGGGTTCTGAGGTATCGAAGGTACTAAATAATTAACTGATCTTACTTATCTTCAGTTCTGATATTCCTCCTCCATTCTAAATGTGCTAAATCTGTGTTGGTTCCTCTCTTTTATTACATCCTCTCTTCCTTTTCCTTATTTTCAAGGCCAGCCATCCTTCTACTTCCCTGATGAGTATTTTGATGCTTTTTTAGTCAATTCACAGATATGTACTCGAATAAAATAAGAAATTCCTTCCATTTGGAGATGCTGGAGAGAATCAAGAAATCATAATGTGGAGGAATGTTTTAGGGTATCAGAGTGCCTGGGATTGTTAAAAGGAAATATCAGATATAAGCTGGAAGATGATAATCCAGATTCAGAAAAAGACTCAAGAGTATCAATGCAGAATGAATGGGGTATCAGTCAAGGGCAAACAGTATTTATCTGTGACTCAGTTGTGGGATGTGTATACCAAGTGGAATGATACATACTCTGACACTGAAAATAACAGCAACATCAGGAAACAAAAACACTTGATCTAGAAAACTAAAGGCTCTCTAATTAAATGCTAGATAAATAAATGTAGTGGATAACCAGCAGAGGCAGAATGGATAGCCACACACACTTTGACTTGGATGTCAAGACTAATGATGACACACATACATCAGGAAAGTGTGAAAAGATTTATTACTCATATAATGAGGCTTCCTAGAAAGAACAGAGTGGTTCCTAAATAGGTCTGAAAAGGACTTGAGTAATTTGAAAGAGGCTGACTTAGGTTTTTTTTTTTTTTAAATGCTGGTTAGAGTGTGGTACAAGGCTGAGGGTTCCTGGGCATGGGGTTTGCATGGTTTGATCTTTCCATGGGAACCAAAGTAGGAAGCTCTCAGGCTGTTTATCAGCTTCCCCAAAAGTGGGGCAGAAGGAGAGGTGGGGATTGAAAGCTGTCAGCAGTCAAAAATAAAAACTAGAGTCAGTATCTTTATTATACTAAGGAAATAAACACTGAAACTAGAGAAATATAACCAGGCAAAAGATGAAAATACTACATTTCAGAAGGTACAACATCCAGCCAGTAATGCCCAGAGAAAAGCAGTCACCTCAACATGAATTAAATGAACATTTACTAAAAATGTTTAGAAAAAATATCAAAGTTAAGTGAGGAGAAAGCAGAAAGAATAAAAATAAAAAACCAGAATTTAATGAGTTTGGAAAAAGAAAATCAACATATAAATTCAAAAAGGTTTCTCTTGGGAAAAAAGTCAATGCGATGGCATACTAGCTAAACGAATCAATAAAAGAAGGGAGAACAAACAAAAAAATTAAAATTGTAAAAGGGAATGACAAACATAGGAGAATATTGATCAAAAACTATCCTACAAAGGACAAAAATCTGAAACAGGTTAATTTTCATGGAATAGAAAAAAATATCAAAAAGGCTAGTAGTTGGGGTGCCTGGGTGGCTCAGTTGACTGAGCTTCTGACTTTTGATTTCGGCTCAGGTCATGATACCAGAGTCAAGGGATCGAGCCCCATGGCAGGCTCTACACTGAATGTGGAGCCTGCTTAAGATGCTGTCTTTCTCTCTCTCTCTCTCTTCCTCCTTACCTCCCTCCCTCCCTCTGCTCCTCTCCCTTGCTCTCACACACACTCTCTCTACAAAGAAAAAAGGTTATTATAGCAAAGAGCACCCTGATCATTTACACTGTCATCTCTAAATATCCAATATTATGAGCAGAGAATCCTTAAAGATGTTTATTTTTTATTTTATTTTATTTTATTTTATTTTATTTTATTTTATTTTATTTTATTTTATTTTATTTTATGAGAGAGAGACTCCACGCTCAGTGTGGAACCCAGTGTAGGGCTTGATCCCATAATCCTGGGATCATGACCTGAGCTGAAATCAAGAGCCAGATGCTCAACTGACTGAACTACCCAGGCGCTGCTAGAAATGTTTAATTCTAAGATTGAGGCAGGAAAGACACACGATAATTCTCACAAATCTTGAGCCAAAAAAGAAAGGAAAATTTAAAAGATTTATGGCTTTGCTGAAAAACACATGCTTCTAAAAAAGAAAAAAGAAAAGAAAAAAAGAAAAACACACGCTTCTGACTATTATGCTGTGTTTGGCCATAATTGTGGGGGGACAAAAAAAAAAAAAACGCCAGAAAAAATGATCATGTTAGACTAAGCATATTAAGTAAATGAAATATAGATAAAAGTATAATGATGGGGTGCCTGGGTGGCTCAGAGAGTTGAGCAACCAACTCCTGATTTTGGCTCAGGTCATGACCCCAGGGTCATGGGACTGAGCCCTGTGTTGGGCTCTATGCTGAGTGTGGAGCCTACTTAAGATTCCCTCTCTCTTCCTTTGTCCTTTCCCTGTGCTCTCTCTCTCAAATTAAAAAAAAAAAAAAAAAATTCTTCTTCAGATAACAGAAACCATTTTCCAGTTATTTTTCATTAAATAGTGCATTACTAAAAGTCAGATATATTTTCCTGTCCATTCCAATCAATTTATATTTCAACATAACCAAATAGCCAAATAGATCGTGTCAGTAAAAAACTGTAGAAATAGGGGTGCCTGGGTGGCTCAGTTGGTTGGGCGTCCGACTTCGGCTCAGATCATGATCTCATGGCTCACGGCTCTTGGGTTCGAGCCCCACTCGGGCTCTGTGCTGACAGCTCAGAGCCTGGAGCCTGCTTCAGATACTCTGTGTCTCCCTCTCTCTCTGACCCTCCTCTGCTCATGCTGTCTCTCAGAAATAAATAAAACTTAAAAAAAAAAACACCCTGTAGAAATCATGACAGAATTGAAAGAAACAACCTTGCAATTCCCAATCATACTACGCATAGCGTTGTTACAACTATGAAGAGAGTAATCACTGCAGAACCGAATGCTGTCATAATAGCAAAGCAAGATCAGAGGGACTTCTGCTCAGTTACAAAATCAAAACGCTTAACTGAATGGAGGAGTCAAGCTGTTCACTTAATTGAGTTTTAATGTTCCAACACTAATAGTGCAAGCCAATACATGTGTCTTCTGATAGAGTACACATAACCTATGACGTACTTCAGCCACAAATGTTTAATGTGAATCCTCAATACAGAAAATAATTTCCAATCTACAAGAATACAAAGGGTAGAGAATAAACAAACTATATCATGGACAGTACTGAGATAAGTTCAAAAGACAGCAAATTTTGCAGTATAAGTGGCCTTGTCTCTTCACAGTGTTAGTATCATAAATAAAGGGGATGTTTTAGATTAAGAGGTATTTCAGTGATATAATAACCAGACAGAATGCACGGTCTTGTATTGGGAGACTGATTGAACAAATCAGATTGGGCCAAATGGGGTAATATGAATAGAACTTGGGTTTTGAAGATGCAATAAAATAAAAATGTAATAGAAATAGAAGATAGAAAAATCACTGATAAAGAAATCAGGTTATAAGACAGTAAGAATATGAATGTCCCTTTAATAACAAGAGGAAAATGTATATGCATGTGTGTTTTATATCCACTAAGGTGTTAATGTGGTAGGAATAAGATATTTTAATATCTTGAAAACATTTTTGCCTGTCTCTATTTTCTAATTTTCTACAATGCACATGGAGGATTGCTTAATGAGGTTTATTAATTTTGTGTTCATCTATTAACACAGCATGAAATAAACCAAATATTGACACAATCCAAAGTCTAATTGGGACATTTAATAAGCATGGACCTAGAACTTCACAGCTCTAAGCCAAATATTGCAGAATTCAGCTCCTTTTCAGTCACAAATTACTTATAAAAACAGACCACAAACTGGGCTATAAAGCAAGTTTCTACATATTTTAAAGGACCAAAAGCATACAAATTATGTTGTCTGATCACAAGTTATATTAGAAATCAATATTTTTATAAAAATATATATTTCCAACATATATTGGGAAATTAAGAAGTGCTTGTAGTTGATCAATGCACCAAAACAAACTGTGCCCTATGATATAATAATAGTTATAAACTTTAAAAATCAATATTTTGACTGAAAATTAGAAGCAAATGGAACTGTACATATGCACTACCAAGTTGGTAAATTTGCTTCTCATGGGGAAACAATTCTAAAGCCATGTTCCATGTACACTGGGGCGAACAAATAAGTAAATGGATGCTGGATGGTGGAAGCCAATTTTGTCACTGTCAGAGAAGAAAGTTACAGATAAATGAGACAAGAAGGCTAGAATGCATCCTGAAATACTGGATGGAGACATCCATAAGAACTCATGTTTAGCTTAACATAAATACAGAAAGATATAAAACAATTACAGATATATGTACATATACGAGGGTGACTATGCATACATTTACTGTTTAGAGGGCATAGAAGCAGTGGCATACCAGCAGCAATTCTAGTTCTCAGATCTTGGTTTCTAAATACCACCTTCCAATAAAAGAAACCAGGGCTCTTAGGAGAAATGGCTGATTCTAGGACCAGGGAAGGGGAAAAAACAAAATGAATCTGAAAACTGAACCAGGAAAGAAATCCCCACAAAACAAAAGGATGGAGATATTATATGGACACAGGAACCAAACTCAAAGAGCTATCAATGACCAAAGCAAAAGAAATAGCATTTAATTATAACTCAAAGTCAAAAATAAACATGAATGAGTCCACAATGAAATAAAGGGGGAAGAGACAAATCTTTTATACAGAATTCCAGATAAAATATGTAAGTTTCCTACTCTACAGAAGGTTAATTACCAATCCGGCCCCCTGCTCCCAGGATAAGCTAGACTTCGTGAGCTGTTTCTAAAGAGTAGAGTATGGAAAAGGAAAAATAGTAACTTTGGAGGGGAGAAAGAAGGTAAACATCATCAATGAAGTCACATGGATATCATGTACTGTGTATATGATGTGATGAAAAAGACATCTCACTTCTACTGCAGTCTTTCTAAAAATCCCTATCTCCAGTGTAAGCAAGAGAAAAACACCAGACCCAGAATAGGGAATATTCTGCAGGATACCTGGCAGGGTCTGTCAAGACAAATTCCTGAAAGACAAGGAAAGATTGAAAAATTGTCACAAACCAGGAGAGAATGGGAGAGAGACTGGGAGACATGAAAAATAAATGCAGTGTGATAGATACCCTGATTGGAAGGATCCTGGAACAGAAAACTGACATTCATGGAAAAACTGGTGAAAATACACAAATAAGAGTCTCGAGTTCAGTTAATACCAATGTCATTTTCTTAGTTTTGACAAATGTATCTGAATGATGTTAAGATGTTAACAATGGTAGAAATTAGGAGAGATATATACAAGAAGTCTCTCTACTATCTTTGTGACTTTCTATAAATCTAAAATCATTCTAATATAAAGTTTATTAAAGAAAGATAATTACATGCCACCTCTGTAGTAGTCTGGGCAAAAATGTTTAACTTTATTCTAATCATAAGAAGAAAACATCAAACCTAGAAAGCAGACATTCCACAAGAAAACTAAACTGGATTCTACAAAATAATCACAGGGGGGAAAAAAAAGGTAGGATGACAGTAGGAAAAAGCCTCATATCCAAATGCAGTATATGAATCTGGGATGGATCCTGGAAACAAATTTTACAAATGGCATTTGTTGGAAAGAGTTCAAAAACTGAAATATGGACTCTATGTTATATATAAGACTCAATTGCTATGATAATAATAGTGTGACTACATAGGAGTCTTTATTCTTAGGAGATGCATACAGAAGTGTTGAGAGGTGAAATTTAATGATAACTGCTACTTACCATCAAGTGAGCCAAGAAGGTGCATATATAGAAAGAAAAAGGCAAATGTTAATAACCAGAGTTAAATCTATGTGAAGGGTAATTAACTATGTGTGTATATATATATATTCACATACACACACATATATATGCATAGACTTTTTTTAAGTAGGCCTCATGGACAGCGCGGAGCTCAATACGGGGCTTGAACTCATGACCCTGCACTCCTGAGATCAAAACCTGAGCTGAGATCAAGAGTTGGACGCTTAACAACTGAGTCACCCAAGCACCCCAACTACATATATATTTTTAATATCCTCATTTGGCTTGATGAATTTTAAAGACAAAAAGCTTGGAGAAAGAAAGAAAATAGCGGACCTAAGGCAGTATTTCCTAAACTTCCATACAGAAATTTTGAACTGAGGGGCATCTGGGAGACTCAGTTGGTTAAGTGTCAGACGTCGGCTCAGGTCATGATCTGCGGTTCAATGATCTGCGGTTCATGTATTCGAGCCCCACACTGGGCTCTGTGCTGACAGCTTGGAGCCGGAGCCTGCTTTGGATTCTGTGTGTGTCTCTCTCTGCCCCTCCCCTGACTTGCACTCTGTCTCTCAAAAATAATAAACATTAAAAAAAGAAATTCTAAACCAAATTATAATATCTGCATCCATTAAGATCTAATGTAAAGAAGTAGATAAAATGTATACAACAGATACATTTGAGAAATATATACATGTGAGAATACATGTGAGAAAACACAAAAATTAATGACCTAAACATTTATTGCAAGAAGCCATAAAATGGGCAACTAAATAAAAACAAATTAGAAAGAAAAAGTCATTTTACAGAATAGAGCCCACAAAAACCATAGAGGATCCACAATGACAAATACTGTATTTCAAAGCAATGTTATTCTCAAGACTGATAAAGAGGAAGGAGACTGCAGCAACACCCAATGCAGGGATGCGAGCTAAGAGGGACCTTGCTTATGGGCCCTTGCACACCTGACAAATGTAGTAAAATGACATCGTGATAAAAACTCATATGTTAATAACATGGATGAAATGCATAGATCTCTAGAAAATAACCTCTACAAAATCAACACACAGAAAACTTGAACAATTTTAGCATGGTGTAATCAAAGTTTTTTTAATTTTTAAATTTCATTTGTCTTTTTTTTTTAAAGTAATCTCTACTCACAGTGTGGGGCTCAAAGCCACGAACCCAAGATCAAGTGTCACATGCTCTAATGACCAAGCCAGCCCGGTGTCCCAATCTGAGTAAGTTTAAAAAAAAAAATCTACAATGGTAACTGAAGGTCCAGATGGTTTTTCTGGAATATTTCATCAACCATTCCAAAAGGGAGGAGAAAGTGTATGTTCTCCTAAACACATTCATAAAGCTAATATAATCATTATATCTAATCTTAAAAAGTAAGAATACAGGCTAATCTCATTCATGAAACATAAAGGAAATATTAAAAATTCAAATCTAACAATATTGAAAAGGGATAATATATCAACACACCATGACTGGAACTGGATTCCAGAATTCAGTCATCAATAAACAGAATTCAACACAGTAACAGAACAACGGAGGGAAAAAAATCATATGATTATGTCAATAAATGCAGAAAGAATAATTCCTGAGAAAAATATTAGCAATTATGTAACACAGAACCTCCTCTCTGTGAAAAATATTTATATAAATTTTTAAACACACACCCTCGGGATGCCTGGCTGGCTCAGTCAAAAGAGCATGCAACTCTTGATCTTTGGGTCATGAGTTTAAGCTCCATGTTGAGTGCAGAGATTATATACATACATATACATATACATACACTTAAAAAAAAAGAAAAAATATTTCCCTTGTGGAAATATCTTTATTCTCAGGAGATGTTTGCTGAATGATTCATGGGTCAAGTCATGATGCCTAAGACAAGCCTTCAAATACCTCCATGATGCAGTATAGAGAGACATAAAGTAGATATGGCAAGATCTTATCAGTTGGTCATCTATGTAGAAATCATAATCACTGTTATGCTCTTTGAGTACTAATTAATTTTACTGTTAAAGAGCAAGAAGAATCACCTTTACTAGGAGACTGTCCTGGAGTTTGTAACTTTAGTCTTTTTCTTACAGATGTCTGGAACTTTTGGTATCTTGCCTTTAATATATGCTAGAATGTGGATTTTGTCTAGATTTACTACTTTTTTACTCTTTTGTCCTTTTTGGAGGAAATAATGGGAGACAAAAACAACCTCTGAGTATCAAGAGAGAACATATAAAATATTAGCAAAGAAGAATCAAAGCAAACAGGAGCTCAGGGATATGTCCATAACATAAAATACACACACACACACACACATTCTAAAGCTAGTATCTTATTAGGTGGGGAAACACTATAGGATTTCTGCCAGATCAAGAACAAATTGAGGAAGCTGACTATCTCTGCAACTATTCAAAACTGTATTAAAGAGGGGCATCTGGGTGGCTCAATCAGTTAAGTGTCTGACTTTGGCTCAGGTCATGATCTCACGGTCTGTGGGTTTGAGCCCCGTGTCAGGCTCTGTGATGACAGCTCAGAGCCTGGAGCCTGTTTCGGATTCTGTGTCTCCTTCTCTTTCTGCCCCTTCCCTGCTTGTGTTCTGTCTCTGTCTCTCAAAAATGAATAAACATTAAAAAATTTTTTTAAATTGTATTAAAGATATTAACTATTTGATTAAACAAGATAAATCAGGTAGGAAAAGAGGTAAAGAAGAAATAAAACCATCACTATTTACAGATGATACAATAGTATACCAGGATATAAAGGGTAAAAATTAAAAAAAATAAGACCATGGTTACCGATCCAGAAACAAAATTAAGAAAGAAATGTCGTTTACAATCATATCAAAAAGAATAAAATATATAGGAATAGGTTGAACAAAGCAGCCTGAGATCTATACACTGACAATTTAAAAATGCTATAGAAAGAGATTAAATACCTAAATAAAAGGAGAGATCTCTCAGGTTCATGAAGGGCAATACTATTAAGATTACAATGGTCCACAAACTGATCAACAGATGCAATACAATCCATATCAAAATGTCAACTGCTATTGTCGCTGAAAATGACAAGCTGATTATATGGAAATAGAAGACTCCAAATAGCCAAAATAATCTTGATAAAGGAAGAGGAACAAAGTAACATAAATCACATTTCCTGATTTCAAAATTTACTACAATGCTACAATAAATCAAGACAGTATGGTGCTGGCATATTACAGATATATAGATCAATGGAATAGAATGCAGAGTCCAGAAATAAAATCTCAAAGTATGATCAGTTCATTACTGAAAAGGGAGCCAGAAAAAAAAAATTCAACGGAGTCTTAAGCAACAGTGTTAGGAACAAGTGGATATTCACACACAAAAGAATGAACCTGGAAACTTACACCTTACAGCGCACATGAAAATTAACTCAAAATGGATCAAAGGCCTAATAAATGTCAGAACTAAAACTAGTAACTTCTTAGAAAAAAAAATTGCAGTACATTTTTGAGACCATGGATAACAATGATTTCCTAAGTATGAGACCAAAAACAAAGCAACAAAAGAAATATTAGAATGGAATAGAATGTTATTCAGCCACAAAAAAGGAAGTGTTGATACTTGATATTATATTGATGAATCTCAAAAATATTATGAATGAAGGTATTGTATGATTCTCTGTATATAAAAATATTTCTAATAGTCAAATCTTTAGAGACAGAAAGTAGACTAATGGTCACCAAACGCTGGGAGTAGGGTACACAGAGTGATTGCTAGTGGGTAACAGGTTTCTCTATGGGGTGATGGATTATACCCTGCTGATGGGTGCACAAAATGTGATTATATAAAAAAACACGGACTTGTTCACTTTAAGGAAGAGCTTTTTTGCTTCTCTCTCTTTTCTTTTTTTCCAAATGTTTATTTTTGAGAGAGCGAGCGAGCAAGCTGGGGAGGGGCAGAGAGGAGACAGAAGATCTGAAGCAGATTCAGTGCTATCAGTGCAGAGCCCAATGTGGTGCCTGAACCCATGAACCAGGAGATTATGACCTAAGCCAAAGTTGGATGCTTAACTGACTGAGCCACCCAAGCACCCCCGACTTGTTCACTTTATTTGAAATGTTTTTTTTAGATTTGTTCACTTTCAAAGACTGATTTTACGTTACATAAATTATGTAGCAATCAACCTCTTTAAAAAATTAATAATCTTCCTACTGGAAAACCATAACTAGGTAAAGTACAAAATGGGAGGGAAAATGTGATTTATAACAGTAAAGAACATGGTTAAACACTGAAGAATAAAATTAATAAAAAAATATGTAAAGCCTATTTCAGAAAAATTATAAACACTTCTAAAAGATACAGAAGGAGCCTCAAACAAATGGAGAAACAACCCCTCTTCTTGGATTGGAAGACTTAATGCTATAAAGATCTCAGTTCCTCATAAACTAACATGTAAATTGAGTGTAATGTAAACAAAATACCAGCAAGTTTTTCATGGAGTTAGAAAAGTTAATAATCAAGTTTACATCGAAAAACAAACATTCAAAAATAGGCAGAAAAGGGGCGCCTGGGTGGCTTAGTCGGTTAAGCATCCGACTTTTGCTTAGGTCATGATCTCGCGGTTCGTGGGTTCGAGCCCCGCGTCGGGCTCTGTGCTGACTGCCAGCTCGGAGCCTGGAGCCTGTTTCAGTCTGTGACTCCCTCTCTCTCTGACCCTCCCCTGCTCACGCTGTCTCTCTCTCTCTCTCTCCTAGAAATAAATAAAAACATTAAAAAAAAAAACAGGCAGAAAAACACTGAAAATCTAAAAGGGAGGATGAGCTCTAAGAACATTAACATGTGCTACAACGTACCCATAATAAAAGCAGTGTGGTATGGGTGCATGCATACACAAATAAAATAGTAGAACAGAATAGAAAGCTCAGAAAAAAGACCCAAGAATATATGGAAATTTATTATTTGATAAAGGTGGCATTTCAAGTGAAGGGAACAAAGATGGACATTTAAATAAAAGGCATTGGGACAACTAGGGTCGCCATATGGAAAAAGATTTCATTAGACCCATACCTTACTTTATTTATTTACTTATTATTTAAAGTTTATTTTTGAGAGAGAGAGAAAGACAGAGAGACAGACAGACAGATCAAGCACACAGGAGGGATAGAGGCAGAGGGAAAGGGAAAGAATCCCAAGTAGGCTCTGCACTGTCAGCAGAGAGTCCGACTTGGGGCCAGAACTCGTGAACTGAAACCAAGAGTCAGATGCTTAACTGACTGAGCCAGCCAGGCACCCCAGGACCTTACTTTATACACAAGAATAATCTCCAAATGGTTTACAGATTTAAGTGTAAAAATTAAAACCATATAAGTAATGGAAGAAAATATGTATATTTACCCGTAACCTTGAGATAGTTTCTAACCATGATACAAAATTCAGAAATAATAAGACTGATGAATTTGTCTAGATTAAAAAATAAACTCTCATAATCAAAATTTAAAAAAAAACTGAGAAATTGGGAGAAAATATTTGCAACAGACACTTTAGACAAAGGGCTAATACTCTTAATATATAGAATCACTCTCAGGGGTGCCTGGCTGGCTCAGTCGGAAAAGTGTGATCTTGGGTTGATCTTGGGTTGTAACTGTAAGTCACATGCTAGGTGAAGAGATTACTTAAAAATAAAATCTTCAGGAGCATCTGGGTGGCTCAGTCAGTTAAACATCTGACTCTTGATCTCAGTTCTGGTCTTGATCTCAGTTCAAGCCCTGTGTTGAGTTCCATGCTGCACCTGGAGCCTACTTAAAAAATAAAGGGGTGCTTGGGTGGCTCAGCTAGTTAAGCTTCTGTCTTGATTTCAGCTCAGGTCATGATCCCAAGTTTGCGAGAGTGAGCCTAGAGTTGGGGTGGCTTGCTTGCTCTCTCCCTCTCTCTCTCTGCCCCTCCCCTGCTTGCATGCATGCTCTCTCTCACTTTCTCTCTCTCAAAATAAACAAACTTAAATAAAATATTAAAAAAAACAAATAAAACAAAAAACACTATTAAAAATTGAGGGACAAAGGATGAAAAGTGAGATAGAAAAATGGGTGGGGGGCAGGTGCCTGGGTGGTTCAGTTACTTAAGCCTCCAACTTTGGCTCAGGTCATGATCTCACAGCTTTGAGTTCGGGCCCTGTGCTGGGGTCTGCACTGACAGTGTGGAGCCTGCTTGGAACTCTCTCTCTCTCTCTCTCTCTCTCTCTCTCTCCCTCTTTCTCTGCCCCTCACTTATTTGCTCTCTTTCAAAATAAATCAACTTTAAAAAAACAAAAAGAAAATGAGGGAGAGACACAAACCCATCAACTCATGACACAGAAACAGCTCTTCAATATATGAAGAAATGTTTCACTGATTCATAAAGAAAATGCTAATGGAAACGAGATACCATTTTTCCCCCATCAGGTTTGTAAATGGGGGAAACATTTATATAAGCAATATATAAAACAATATATTCTGTTGTTGAGTTTTTATTCAAGAGTATTATGATCTGAACAACAGGTATGTTCACTGCTGTTGAGATATTCTCATATAGTGCTGGAGGAAATACAAACTGGTAAAACCCTACTGGGGGGGGGGGTTGGCAATATCATACAAAAACACATATGCATGGGGTGCCTGGCTACCTCAGTCAGTAGAGCATGCAACTCTTGAGCTAAGGGTCATGAGTTTAAGCCCCACATGGGATGTGGTGCCTACTTAAAGATTAAAAAAAAAAAAAAAAAAGCTCACACACAAGACACATATGCAATTACCTTTGGAACCAGAAACCACACTTCTAGGAATCAATCCGGAAGCTAAACTTCCAATGATACATATGGGCAAGACTATTTGCTTTTATATTATTTATAATCACAACACATTGAAAACAACCTAAAAGCCCATACATAGAAAAGTCATTGAATAAACAAGGGCACATCCACATATAGGAGTACTAAGCAGTCATAAAGTAATGAGGAAGCTCTCTATGTGCTGTAAGAAGTAATTTCCAGGATAAATTATAAGTGAAAACAGCAAAGTATAATTCAGAATTTAAGATATGCTGAGGTTCATGTAAGAATGGGGCCTTATACAAGTATCTATGTAAACTAAATCAGGAAGAATAAACCAGAAACTGATGGGATCACTTACTTTTAAGGAGTAGGAATAGGGTAGAAAATATGAGAACAGGGTATCAAAATTGAAGTGGGGGCACGTGAGTGGCTCAGCTGGTTGAGCATTTGACTTTGGCTCAGGTCATGATCTTGTGTTGTGGCTCTGAGCCCAAATCAGACTTTGTGCTGGCGGTGTGGAGCCTGCTTGGGATTCTCTCTCTCTCTCTCTGTCTGTCTCTCTCTCTCTCTCCCTTTCTTTCCCTCTCCCTCTCCCTCTCTGGCCCTCCCCCACTTGCTCTCTCTCAAAATGAATAAATAAAAACAAACACAAAAAACTGAAAGGGGAACAAGAGAATTCTTTTCTGTATGGTTCTTACTCTGAGAACCACTATAATATTTCACATACACCTGAAATAAATAAATATGAAACAGGATGCAGAGCAGGAGGGGTACCTAAAATAACAAATCAAGCTAGTTTTACAAAAAAAATGCATAATATAATCACATTGAAGAGGACGAAAAAGAAATGAACAATTCTAGAAAACATCATTTTGACCGGACACTCTACTTCTAAAGGCAAAGAGAACTGGGCAAATACTGCATTCTAGATAGTAAAATGTGCTTCTCATAGAAAAAGAGGTCGAAAATTTGAAATGAGTTGAAGCGAAGTCCACACTGGTGGATGCTGAAAACCAATGAGTGAAAACCGGAGGAGAAACAGGTTATCTGCATTGTCTCAAAGTATCTCCCTCAAGAAGTTTATCAATTAGAAAGGGAAAAATAATCACTTTACAGTGGAGAAACCTGGCAGACAGTATCTTAACAGAATGTTTAATGCTGACAGCACCAGTAACAGCACACATCTATATCATGGACCCTCTAATATGTACTGAGATCACGCCATCCTTCTGTGGGATTGTTACCCAAAATGAACAAAATGTGCTTATCAGAAAATAGCAATCCAACCCAAAATAAGGAATATCTGAAATAACTGTATTCTTAACAAGTGTCAAGGACATGAAAAGCCAGAAAGTCCATAAAACCATCATAGATTGGTAAAGTCTAGAGAAACATTTTGACTAATACCAAATGGCATCCTGGATTTGATCTGAGAACAGAAAAAAAAAAAAAAAGCATTTGTGGAAAACTGGTAAAATCTGAACAAAGTCTATGATTAAATGTTATTAATAGTATTGTACAAACATTCATTTCTTAGTTTGGATAAATGTACTTAAAGAAATACTGTCTTTAGAGGAAGCCAAAATATGGTGTCCTCTCAGTCTGGCCAGGTACACTTCATCATTTGGGTCAATTTTACCATAAATAATGAGACTGATTAACATAGTAGACACATTCTGGTTTGTCTGTTTTTAAGGGAGCAGAGTTAGAGAATTAACCTAAGACCAAATCCTCATACAGAATGGGAAACTGTTTTGTTAACCCTTTGCCCAGATCACCCGAGGGTTTTCATGACGTTATAATATTATCCAATATATAGTTTTTGGGGGTTTTTTGTTTGTTTTTTTGCAAGTAACCTCTTCACTCAGTGAGATGGAGGTATTTGTAAACTTATCCATAGAAGCATGTTGGAATGGCCACGTGCTTAACTCACTGAAACTAAACTGAGCCCAATGCATCCTTCAACTAACATCTTCCTTAAGATATACGTGTCTGTTCGCCTGGGTGGCTCAGTCGGTTGAGCGTCCGACTTCGGCTCAGGTCATGATCTCGCGGTTCGTGGGTTTGAGCCCCGCATCCGGCTCTGTGCTGGCAGCTTGGAGCCCGGAGCCTGTCTTCGGATTCTGTGTCTCCCTCTCTCTCTGACCCTCCCCTGTTCATGCTGTCTCTCTCTCCCTCTCAAAAATAAATTAAAAAAAAAAAAAAAAAAAAGAAGTGTCTGTTAATGCATGTGTAGAAGCATATGAAAAAAGAGCTGGTGCCAATATATAGTTTTACTGACATCAATTCTTTCAGTTTTCCAGATACAATTCCAACATGTCAGTGGAGACACCCCTCTCCCATGACCCTAGCACCAAAAATTCTCTGAGACCAGCAGGATGCCTGAGAATTAAACTCAATTCTGACACAACCTGCCTCGAGATAGCATCAGATTCCACAGGTTAAGGGCTCAGTCCTAAAAGACTGCTTTCCACTCCCCACTTCAGACACGAGTCACAAGCCCCTGGCTCTTTGTTACCTGTGCTTCTGACCAACCAGCTATAGACTGGAGGTTCCAACGACCTCCTCCTTAGGTTCTTTTGTTAGAGTGGCTCATAGAACTCAGGGAAACATGTACTTAGGTTAATCAGTTTATTAAATGATACGATAAAGGATAGGAACCAACAGCCAGATGAAGAGATACACAGGGCAAGTATGGGGAAAGGGCAAGTATGGGGAAAGGGCGTGGAGCTTCCATGCCCTTTCCAGGTGTGTCACTATCCTCATATCTACACTTGTTCACCAACCCAGAAGAACCCAGTCCTTTTGGTTGTTATGGAGACTTCACTGCATAGTCATGATCGACTAAGTCATTGGCTATTGGCTGATTCCACCTCCAGCCCCTCTCCCCTCCCAAGAGTTTGGGGGGGGTGGGACTGAGACCCTCCAACACATGGTTGGTCCTCCAGCCCCTGCCCCTGGGTGGGATCCGAAGTTACCTTCATTTCTTTAATTTTTTTTATTTTTTTAAAATGTTTATTTATTTTTGAGACAGAGACACAGCATGAGCAGGGGAGGGCCAGAGAGAGAGGGAAACAGAATCCTTAGCAGGCTCCAGGCTCTGAGCAGGGGAGGGGCAGAGAGAGAGAAAGAGGGCAGCGGATCTGAAATGGGCTCTGCACTGACAGCGGCAAACCCAATATGGGGCTCAAACTCACAAACCATAAGACCATGACCTGAGCCAAAGCTGGACACTCAGCTGAATGAGTTACCTAGGTACCAGTCACCTTCATTAATATAACAGGAAACCCATGTCACCTTTATGTGGTAAAGGAAAATATCACCTCTAAAGAGCTTTGGTAATGTCTCAGAGGGGGAAATGCCCTGTCTCAAGTAGTGGGCTGCTCCACAGATAGTTATAAGGTCTGATGAAAGGATTTTCTAGGCATACTTTTTAGGGTGTTTGCAAGGACATGCTCCCCTCAACTCAGCCTGGACACAGAGAAGTGGAACTGCCAATCCCTGAGTGTACCTTCCTGTCTACATTAACATGATGTAACTGTCCCACTGTTTTCACAGCACAATTTTACTTTCCTAGAGTTTCTTATACAGGCAGTTGGCTTGATTGTTCATTACCAGGAAGTTCCTTACCCAGAAAAATCCATCAATGCTTCAGTGGAAAACATCAACATAATTTGTGCTCAAAATTCTTATGTAATTTCCACTAATTTCCCATTATTATATCTTGATCTTCACCCAATCCTATTCTCCACATTGAAAAACTGGCCTTAAACAAAACTTCTGTGTCAGTAACATCCATCCTTGCCTTTCCCTCTTTGAGACACTACCACCTCAGGGCTTGAACTCATGACCCTGAGATCAAGACCTGAGCTGAAATCAAGTCAGATTCTTAACTGACTGAGCCACTCAGATGCCACTGTATTTGACTAACATTTTATTTAAAAAATTTTTTTAATGTTTATTTACTTTTGACACAGAGAGAGACAGAGCACGAGCTGGGGAGGGTCAGAGAGAGAGGGAGTCACAGACAGAAACAGGCTCCAGGCTCTGAGCTGGCAGTCAGCATAGAGCCCGACGCGGGGCTTGAACCCACGAACCGCGAGATCATGACCTAAGCATAAGTCGGACGCTTAACCGACTAAGCCACCCAGGCGCCCACCTCCCCATTTTATTTTTTAACGTTTATTCATTTTTTTAAGGGGGGGGGGGGCCCTGGGTGGTTCAGTCGGTTAAGCATCCGACTTTGGCTCCGGTCATGATCTCACTGTGCGTGGGTTTGAGCTCCGTGTTGGCAGAGCCTGGAGCCTGCTTCAGATTCTGTGTCTCCCTCTCTATCTCTCAAAATAAATAAAGACATTTAAAAAAAATTAAAAAGAGAGAGAGAAGGAGGAGAAGAAGGAGGAGGAGGAGGTGGAAGAGGGGCAGAGAGAGAGACACACACAGTCCGAAGCAGGCTCCAGGCTCTGAGCTGTTAGCACAGGGCCCAATGTGGGACTTGAACTCATGAACCATGAGATCATGACCTGAACCAAAACTCGATATTTGACTGAGCCACCCAGGCACCCCTGACTAACATTAAAAAAATGGTTTAGGGGCATCTGGGTGGCTCAATTGGTTGAGCGCCGACTCTTGATTTTGGCTCAGGTCACCATCTCATGGTTTGTGGATTTGAGCCCTACATTGGGCTCCATGCTGGCAGTGGAGGGCCTGCTTGGGATTCTCTCTCTCTCTCCCAGTCTCTCTAACATAAACTTTTAAAAATAAATGATTTAAAATTAAAGATTTAAAAACAAGAATAAGAAAAGTTAATTAAATAAAAAAAAAAGGGGCACCTGGGTGGCTCAGTCAGTTAAGCATCAAACTTTGGCTCAAACCATAATATCATGCACGGTTTGTGAGTTTGAGCCTCACATTGGGCTCTGTGCCTGCTTGGAGCCTGAAGCCTGCTCCAGATTCTATGTCTCCCTCTCTCTCTGTCCCTTCCCTGCTTGCACTCTGTTTCTCTCTTTCTCTCTCAAAAATAAATAAGAATTAAAAAAATAAATTAAATACAAACAGATTACATAATTTATTCCAATACTTCTTATTCCTAACAATTCAAATCCAACAAAACCTCCTATGATCTGACTCCTAACAGTGGTGTAGCTTCATTACTGAGTACTCTCCCCTTAGGCCTTCTATTCTGGTCTACAATGGTGCTGCTCAAACTCACAAAGCTTTCTCTGGCCCCCTCCCTCCAGTCTCCTTATCCCTTTCCCTCACTGTCCCCAGCCATCTCCTGAGCCTTCCAAACTGTTCATGTAGGCTGGAAAATCCTTCCCAAACACATGCCCTGGGCCCTTATGTCATGACTCCTTTTAAATGGGATCACCCCAGAAAAGTCATCCCTGACCACTTTATCTAAAATGGCCCAATCCCCTCTGACGTTCTATCATAGCTCATTCCATTGCTTGATATTATTTATCTGTTTACCTACTATTATTATCCTCACTCTAATACAATGTAAATTCCATGAGAGCAGGGACTTGATAAGTCATGTTCACTATCATTGCATTGACATGTGCGTGTATGAAAAAGGGGAGCTGGAGAGCAGTTGAATCCAACATACAGGTAAAATACTGCACTAATGAAAACTGAGATTCCCTGTCACTGAAAATGGGTTTGAAATGTAAGAGAAATAAAGTGATTGGTAAATAAAGTTGAAGTTTCCTCTGTAGCTCCATGCTGAGAGCTTTATTTCCTTCCCAGGTCACAAGCCCAGGCTTCACAGGTCTTGGTGCCCTGGAGGGCTTTACAAACAACGAGGAGATGTATGCCTCCCCCTTACCACGGAAGCTGCTACCAGCCTTGATAGCCTCCCTTCGCCCTCCTTACCTGCGTACTGTCTCTGTGTTTCTTCCCTCAAAATCATCCAGGGCTCTTTTCCTTGCTCCAATAAGTCAACCACATCTGGCTTAGAAATGGAATGTCCTGCTTGCGGGGGAGGGGGGGGGAAGCCACATGGTACAGAAATAAAAACAAAACACAAATCTTTAGTTTTGCTTAAATTTATAATGAAACCGAAATTAAATGCTACTGATGCAGACTTCAGATAATAGAAGGACGCAATGATTTAAGGAACCAGGCAGGTGTGATGAAATGTTATTTTAATTTAAACTCATACAGACTCCTCCTTTTTTTTTTTTAAAGTCATAATATTGTTACTTTATTTTTAATTTTTTAAAATGTTTTATTCATTTCTGAGAGAGAGAAAGAGAGCGAGCGTGAGCAGGGGAGGGTCAGAGAGAGAGGGAGATACAGAATCCGAAACGGGCTCCAGGCTCTGAGGTAGCCATCAGCACAGAGCCCGACGCGGGGCTTGAACCCACGAACTGTGAGATCATGACCTGAGTCAAAGTTGGAGGCTTAACCGACTGAGCCACCCAGGCGCCCCAGACTCTTGCTCTTAAGAGAAAATTTAACAAAGCGATTGAAAGGTTAACAAGATTTGAGAACATTCTGTGGAGGTAAGGGCCTGAGCACAGATTCTTTCTCCTCTAATACCTAACAACCTTGTGATTGAGGAAGTCATTTTAACACACTGTTCCACAATGCTGGCAAGTAAAATGGGTATGATAATACTATTATCACAGGGTTATTTGATGATTACATTTGTAATTATGTGTATATATTCCCTCCCAAGGAAGAGTGTCTGGAACATAACACCCATTATAANATTCACTTACAAAAATATTCAATTATAAATGTCATGTTCATGAATTATAACTTTCAACCATATAAAATTGGTTGCAGGAAATTAAATGTATACTATTCAGTTTTAAATGAATATTTTTTATCCAGTCCACCACTATATAAATTATAGAGGGTCTTTTCATTGTCACAGCCAATCACAAATCTACATCTAATGACTGACCTACAGGTAGATGACATAGCAAATCTATAGCAATATTCAGTGTGAACATAATGGGAAACCATTTTTCTTGGACAAGAGCTATCTCTGGAATAAATATAAGGAATTTTTGTCCAGCCCCTTGGCCAGTAAGAAAGGGAGGCAATGACAAGAAGGGCCAGAAGGAGATGTGAATATCACTAAAAGAGAAAATGACCATGGCTAATGGCAGAGGCACTGACAAACTGACAGACCTCAAACCTTCCTCTGGGAACAAAATAAGAAATTCAGCTTAGGTCTTGAAAGACACCTTTGACATTCACTGTGTTCAAAGTTAACACACCACGTTCTAAATTTCTCATGGCAAATGAACTTACCCAGTGAAACCAAGTTTCTATAGTTCTCCAACATCACATCCCTGTACAAGTCCCTCTGAATAGGGTCCAGGTATTCCCATTCCTGCTGAGAGAAGTCTATGGCCACATCCCTGAATGTCACTAATTCCTGAAACTACAAACCCATGTAGTACAAAATTGAAAAAAACATTTTCAACATGTAGAGACAGAAGATTATAGAAATGTGTTAGAGAAAGGGAGTCATATAGTACAACTGGGGTAGAAAATTAAAGCAGAGTGTCTACGTATTCCTGAAGCATCCTATTTCTACAGATAAATCACTGCAGGTTGTGAGCTATCACAATAACTCAGACTTACTGGGGACTGGATAAAATTAAAATTTTCCCTATTTAATAAAGTATAATGCATAATCATATAACCAGCTAGTTGTATGATGTATAAATCCTCACAAAAATGTGAAGTTCTAAATTATTTTCCCTTTAGAGTTAAAAGAAGATGGGATATTCCTCCTATATTGAATATAAGAACTTCTGTATTAAAAAAAAAAAGCTTTTGAAAGAAAAGCGTGACATTTCTACAAGCACTGAGTTCATCCTTTGTCAGAACATACTGTATTTTTCTTTGTTTTGACAAATAAATTTTGGCTGTGTCACAATCCATTTTATTATAGATATCTTAGGTTTAGTCCATCTCTGACATTTATATACTCAGTTGCACAAAATTTCAAAGGTCTTCAATTCTAGAAATCAACACATTTATACTGCTTAGGATAATATTCTCATTCATTGTGATCTTCCATCAGTTACTCAATATTTTTTCTTGTTCCTATGTGTACACTGATGAAGGAGATCAGATAAATATTATCCACATTCAACAGATCACATTCAACCACAAAATAGTTATATTTGTCTCTCAATAATTCCTGAGAAAGATGCAGGACATAAATGTTTCCAACCATCATACAATTCTCAAGAACATGAGATACCATCACATACCAAGAATGAGACCAACTGATACCAATTTCCTTCTCATCTGCCTAGAAAATTCAGGTATGTGGAGGATTCGAAAGTCTACCTGTGGTAGATTAAATGGGATCAACATCTCTATTTCATCAAATCAGAGACCTATAAAGGAAACTCAAATATTTCCTTCATGGGACTTCACTCTTTTGCTGCTCCATCACGGCCTTTGATTAAAGACTGAACATAGAAGTGGAATGAGTAAATTGGAAAATAAATACAAAAACACTGGATAGCAAACATTTATTAGGAGGAAACTGAGCTATTTGCTATCATTTTTTTAAATTTTAGAACAAACTGTAGAGCAGATAACTGAATGAAGCCCTCTTAAGTAGGAAGCTTTGGGTTAATTAATGAAGAAACCCACATAGACTAACATTGTAATATTGCAAGGAGATGGGAATCATTAACTTACACAAGTCATGGTTTCCGAAATGTTAAGACCTCATCAGTCCTCCTCAGTGTTCTTCCATTGAAAAAATTCAAACTCCAGAGAATCCAGAGCTGAGAGAAGAAAAAAGGTTTTACTGTTCCAAATAGACTTAATTTAATAAAGACTTTTGTTCCCCCATTCTTCTTCCAAAATTAGCCCCCCGTGCTACACACACAATTTAGGGAAAATAGAAGATGGATCTAGGGTCTCTCTCAAGTCACAGGACAACAGACTACACAAAAGTAGTTGCAGAATAAGTCACTTCTGGCATTGAAGCCACATCCAAACACAGGAGCAGGAGATCTGGACAAGGTCTCATGTTGGGGAAAGATGATCTAGTCCTGAGATTGGGCTGCTTAGTCTTTCCATGAGCAGATCTACCTTCCTTCATTCCCACCTTCCAAGGCTGAAAGAAGCCTCGTCATTCAAATTAGAGGCTCTTTTATGGCCTCGGGTCAGTTGAAGTTGGTCCATGTATGGGAAGTGAACACAACATAGAAGGAATTTTGTAGGCCTAGGATCTGTGTTTTGAGTCCAGCCAAGATGACTAAATATCAAATATACAGACAGCAGACTATAAAGCAGCCATTAAAAACTAAATAGGAGTGGTGTCTGAGTGGTCAGTTGGTTGAGCGAGCATTCAACTTTGGCTCAGGTCATGATCTCACAGTACAGAGTCCGATGTGGGACTTGAACTCACACACTGAGGAGATCAAGACCTGAGCCGAAGTCAGATGCTCAACTGCTCAACCGACTGAGCCACCCAGGCGCTCCCTGGTTAATTAATTTTTAATGGTTATTTCTATCATCTAAAAGGTGTAAGTATCTGGAAAGTTTTCAAACCAGAAACTGTCATTTCTCTCTTCCACTCACATGTTCATCTAATAAAACTCATGGACTCTTTTTTGCAAACTCAGATTCTTATTTCTTTATGGTTTGACTCTTATACTTAATTAATGTGATCATACCCTTCAAAACAAAACAATACATATATACTAAATAGACAATATAGTAACAGCAATCTCCAGGTAGTGGGAATAAGAGCACTTTATATTTCTTTACAGAAGTTCCTTAGGATACTGTGTGTTTTACAACAAGCCTTCATTAATGTGAACACCAGAACATGACAATTACAAAATATTTCAAAAGACATTTCAACATATGACAAATGTATTTTAAAATATCAGAGAAACAACTAAAACAGGTTGTGCATTCTTGTATTTATGAAACCTGAAACCCTATGCATGACACACGGAAACATTACAAGGGAAACAAATTACACCTACAGCCATTGCATATCTTTTGGTTACATCTGCTCAATATAAGCACTTTCATTACCAAGAGTCTACTGAGAATGAAAATACAGGTAAGTGGCACTTGCAGATTGCATCAGAGAATGTCATAAAGGTGAAAGAAATGTTTGGTAATAGATGCTTAATAAACGTAGCTACACCACTACCCTTCCTCAAAACAATTAAAATATTACTTTTGACGGACTCCTTGCAAAACTTCTCACAATATGACCTTCTTAAAGTGGGATTCATATATAATTTAACATTTTCCAGGGTATTATTGTTGATAAACATGAATATTGCTTAACATGATAGAGTACATTTTCCTTAAGTTTAACTCCGTATAAACATAATCTTATTAGCTATATAATATTCAACCATATGGGTTAATCATTAAACGTTTCCATAATCCTGAACATTCGGTTTTCCCATCATCATAAACAGGTAAATTGTCCTTGATTCTAGATTAAAAAAAAAAATTAAATCTATTTGGGTTCTGTTTACAATAAGAGAATACACAGGAGGGTATGAATGATAGTCCAATAAGCATGTGAATGTTAGTGAGATTTACCTGAATAGCACCCAACATCCACTGGGAAGAAAGATCACGATTAGGACATTTCAGACAAAGGAAAGCATGTCTTAAAACCAATGATTTTATGATAGAAAAACCAACACACACATTGATTTTTTTTGGATGTATCAATTCTTTTCTCCTCATCAGGGTCTTTCTTTTGGGGAATAGCAGGACCAAGCAGGGAGTCACAGGACGTCACGTGGAGCACGGAATGACGTCTTTGTACAATATTCTCTAGGTCCACGCCCGCCGCGCTCACACACACAAACAGATGGAAAAAGGACAGCGTGGAATCTGTGTAGCATTTACAGCAAGTTCCTGCGGTCAGATCTCTGGGAACGCCGTGTTCTGAGACACGTGGCTGCCCCTCAGAGCTCCCAAGTAAAGAATTTTCCAAGGTGTTCCCAGCCTCCAACTTCTTTCTTACGGCCATTCCTCTGGGGCAGCCGCAAGTAGCTGTGAGGAGAGAAGACGAAGGAAGCAGCAGGGAACCTAGAGCCACGGGACAATGACACAACAGAGCCACAACAATCGCTGCACAGGTAAAGAACGTGCAACCAAACGCACGTCACAGAGCACAGCCACGCACCTGTCTCAGCCTCACTTCACAATCACACCCACCGTAACGGAGGCACATCCCAGCGCGCACGCGCACACACGTCCCCCTAGCGCCACGGACACAAACCACCTTCCCCTGCGGTGCTTGAACCGCAGGCCTGGGATCAAGGTAACAACTGGCCGCCCCTACTACTGGCTTCCACGCTTTAAAGACTTCGTCCCACACCCCTGATTAGCTTGGTCAAGAGCCCAGCCTGTCGGCACTCCGCGCCTCTTACGTCCCGGGAGGAGTTCAACTCACCTTGCACAGCTCGAGAACCGCGCGAAAGTGGGAGAAGCCAAAGATCCGCCGTGACCGCTGCCCGCTGGGAAATGTAGTTCGAGCCTGCATGTCCGTGGCCGCGATGGCTTAGGGGAAAAGTAGCCCGGATCCCAGCAGCTTTGCTAGAACTTTAGTCGGCGCTGGAACCTCCCAGGGCGGGCGCCGCGCCACGCGAGGGCAGGTAGCGCTCGCGTGGAAACAGACGAGGGCGCGGTGCGCCGCGTCCTCGTGGTTCAGAAGTCCTGGCCAGCTAGCACGCAGAGAAGAGCAATCTGGAACTGGCGGCTGTCCGAAGCCCCAGGCCTGTGGGTGCAGAGCCGCAGGGTTGGGTCACTGGTGCGGCCCTGGCGGGGACTCCGATGTAGGGTCACCGCAACCTGGTGATAATATACGGGAAAGTGACTTTTGATATTGCCGAGAACGGGCTGGTTTTCTCACTACACCGTGTTAGTTCCATTTAATAATAGTGAGTAGGAGTGAAGTAGTATTAATACCTTTATATCCAACACGGACTTAATTAAATGTAAAAGTGACCCGGTGAAAATTTTTTATGTTTTGTAATATCGGTGTAGGAATAGCTTTTCTAAGTATAACCAAAGAGAGAAATGTAATATGTAAAGATTTGACTGATTATTTGTCAGACCTTCGACTGAGTTCTCATTCAGTATTGTGTTGGGTATTGTCCGTCTTTTGCCTCTCCATATAAACCTTAGTATTAGTTTGTCGATATCCACAAAGTTACTATCAAGGGTTTTGTTGTTTACTGTTTTTATGATGAAAGGGTGTTGTATTTTGTTAATAATTTTCTGATCAGTTGAGATCATCATCGGTTTTTCTTTTTTCAGCTTTAATCCTATTTTTATACAGGAATCATGTTAGTATAGAGGAAAGTGTGGGAGTGGGGAAACATTTTAGAGTAGTGTGGTTAGGTCTTCCTCTCTTAGTTTGCCCGCCACCCTGAGCTGCGACCTGCACAAGTGCTTCTCAGGACCTCTCCTCCCCCAACCAGTTAGGTGACAAAGAATGCCTAGAGGGGGCTGGGTATTTCCCTCCTAACACATTGGTTAGTCTCTGGTAAACTAGTTTCCCTTTGATGGGGTTCTTGAGCAAAGGGCTAAGAAAGAATTCTTAAGACGTCTTTGGTTCAAAAAGATGATTTTATTAAATTACGGGGACAAGACCTGGGTGAGGGTGCGGTGGAGAAAGAGCTGCACTGGGGTTGTGAGGAGTGATTGATTACATATTTTTAGGTTTGTGGTGGGTAGGGGGGTATGAGAAAAGTAAGTTTCTAAGGCATTTGGAAGCAAGACTTTCAGGATCTTGAGGGACTAGCTACTGTTAAAATAAGGTTTCTTTTAGTCTTTCATAAAACAAAAACATGAAGGAAGTAAGACACCCATGAGTTGCTTCAGGAAGGTCATGCTCTGCATTCTTCAGGTGTCTGTCAGTGGGTTACAAACTGTAAGATTTAATTTATATTACATTTCTCGTCTTTGTTTCCCTCATCACCTTGCGGGCAGGTGGACAACAGAATATCTAGAAATATTTCACAACGGTTACTTTCCCCTCCCTCTGCTGGAAGCATGTGGGCAATTCCCTCTGATCTTCACTCTGAGACAGTGGTGGTGTTCCTAGAGGTCAAACTCAAAAAAGGGGGGGCCTGTAGACGTTTTTAACTCTCAAGCTGGTCCACACTCAGTTTCCAGCAGTTAATAAATTCCTAGAGTCCCTGGCTCTAGCAGCTTCTACTTCAGATTATTTGTGATTCTCTTTGCCTGTCTCTCCAGTTATCAGACCATTTGTCTGCCCTATGAGCTCAATACTCTGAGGGAAATGACTTATTAATTAATTTTCAGTTTGCTTAGCTTTTTGTTATTGTAAGGATGGTAGTGATCACTTATAAGCTCCTTACATATTGGAGTAAAAAAGCAGAAGCCCTCCTGATTTTGTAATAGTAACTTCTTTGTAATATACATACTTAAAGGCACATACAGCCTAAGTACTGCCAGATGGATTTTTTTTTTTTGGAAACTGAACACATCCATTTATTTAACTATCCAGATCAAGAAACAGGACATTATCAGCATCATAAAGTATGTCTTCATGCTCTCTTGTGTTCTCTTTCTTATTCTCCAAGGATAATCACTACCTAAATTTCTAAAAGCAAAAATTGGTTTGGCAAGCTTTTTATTTCATATTAGAATCACATAGTATATACTCTTGTGTCTGAATTCTCTTGCTCAACATTGTGATTCACCCATTGCATGTTGTTGGATGTAGTTCTAGGTTATTATTCATTTTTGTATCCTAATGCAGCATTTATTCCTCCTTGTATAAAACATGCCACATTACTTTTCCATTTCCATCAGATGGACAGAGAGACAGAAAGAGGAAGAGAGAAAACTAGTCAGAAGTGAAAACTGGATCACTCTGTATCCTGCTGAAATTAAAAAGATAATTAAGGGGCACCTGGTTGGCCCAGTTGTTTAAGTGTCTAACTTCGGCTCAGGTCATGATCTCATGGTTTGTGGGTTCAAGCCCCGTGTCAAGCTGACAGCTCAGAGCCTGGACCCTGCTTCAGATTCTGTGTCTCCCTCTTTCTGCTCCTCTGCTGCTCATACTCTGTCTCTCTCAAAAATAAACAAACTTAAAAATAATTTAAAATGCCAAGAAGAAAAATGTTAATTAATAAAGAAAGGATTATGTCACCATTTCATTTTCTTTCTAATTCATACATAAATAAAAATTTGGCCCATCAAAGTATGGATGGAATCTTAGATCTGCTGTTTCCCAAGGATGGTGTTTCTTAAGTCTGAAAAATCAAACTTACAAACTACTCTTTGAAGCTTCTAACGTGTGCAGTCTCCAGTCCTGATCATCTCATCCCCAATTTGACAAAACAAGATAAAAGCATCACACAGAGCAGTATAGAAAAAACATAAACATGTCTGCAAGTATCTAATCACTCAGAGTAATGTGAGCTAGAGGCATATACCAAGCCTAGGGCCAAACACCCGCCAGAATAAAGCTTCAGCCAGGAAGCAGGTGCCATAGAAAGTGCATGTGCATTGAGTGAGGGCTAGAATTCTCCAAAGCTTCAGGGACCCAAATGTTAAATTCCTAGGTCTTCTTTGTGTTGGGAGACTCACGCCAAGAGCAACATCTCTCTCCAGAACCTATACATGTACCCAACCAGTGCCTGTTGAAACTGTTTGATGTTTCTGAGACTTCTCTCAGTTTGAGTTTATGTTCTTAGAGGCTGTTGGACCTGAAATTACCTGGAATTAGCAAATCAAGATCCTTTTCACTTGTATCGGTTGTGACAGAGGCAGGTCCACAGAGAAACCTTTTGGGAGTGATGTGGGAAGCTCTCTGCAGATAGTTCACACTGCGATTACTGGCTCTGTAGGAATGGAGGGCCTGGGATGAACTGTGGGTTTGTGAGGTGAAGTCAGGGTTGGCAGCTGGATTGATACAGAAGCAGGTGATGATGTGAGCAGGGGATGGTCTCATAGTCATCATTCCACAGGGTGAAATTAACAGCTAAGTGTCATTAACCTGAACCACAGCTCTGTTAAAGATGAAGGAGCCTCAAGTCAAGGAGAGACACCTGAGGAAAGTCACTTGTAGATTCTCCTGGGAGCTCTATAGAGAAAATTATACTTCCTAGAAGTCCTCCCAAGCAGGACTGCCCCCAAATTGATGTCTGAGACCTCTTTTTGTAGCTTCGGCCTTAAATTTCTTTTTGACGTAAAGATGAGTAGAAGATGCTAGTTGCTCTCTGACCTTCATCTGTGTGAGCGAGCAGAGGGTATGGACAACATGTCTTAACAAGTATATGATTCTCCTGTTCCCAGTTCTCTATCAAACCAATACTACTCTGAGGATGATATGCAACATAATATGTCCATTTGAGATGGTACCTCTTTGTACATTATTGGAAACTTAGGGTGTAAAGTGTTTCATGATCTGAAGAAATATAACACAGTGGTCTCAACTGATACAGTCTTCTATTCAAGCCCTTTTATAGTACTTTGAGCATTTACATCTACCATGCAAAGTTTAGTGCAAGGTTATGTGTCTATTCCTATCAGGACTCATTTATTGGCGCTCAGGGCTCCCAGCAGCGGAGGCTACAAAACTATTCAGTTTTGTAGACCCATGGAGGCCAAACTGTTATAGCCCAAGTTCTTCAGCATATGAAAATACTTTATCAGACAGGCTATTATAAGGGCTCAGAAATTATCTTCCAGGAACCAGTCAAAAGCCAGTCCTTTCTTGGAATGTGTAGGGTTTGAGCTGTCCAAACCTGCTGAGTTAACCCTTTACTCTACAGAGGAATATGGTGTTTAGCATGTTTATAGGACTAATGAATCTTAATGGTCATGCTTTGCTTTGTTTGCTTCACTACATGTTCTAACTCATAGAAGTTTCCCACAGTAGCAGGAGGTTATATTCACACCAAAGCACAGTGATGTTCAATATATATGTATTGATTTCCTTACTTCCCTTCCTGTGTTTTAAGGATCCCATTCCAACCTATTGTTTACTATAGAATCCCTCTCAGGAAAATGATTTTTTATATTCCTATCGTTGATCTGAAATACAGTTGTTGTTTTTACTATTATTAATGTTACATAGCTTTCTCCTTACAGGGTTTGATGACATTCAAGGATGTGACTGTAGACCAGTAACTATGGGTTTATTTTGCTCTTCTTTTTCTGTTATTTTGCAATACAACTTTAGGTTGTTGATTTTACACCTTTCTTCTTTTGTAATATAAATATTTAAACTATAGATTTCCCTCTATGTTCTATCTTAGCTACAAAACACACATTTTGATATGCTACATTTTCATTATTGTTCATTTCTATGTGTAGTATTATTTTCCAAATACTGGGAAGGGGGTTTCCTTAGATATTTGGTGATTTCAAATTTAATTCTACTGTGGCCAAAGAACACATTCTGCCTGGTTTCAATCCTTAATGTCTTAAGATTTTTTAAAGACCATAGATGCATATGATCTATTTTGAATGTATATATGCACTCAAACAAAATGTACATCCTGCAGTTTCAGACATTGTAAATATCAACTACTCGAAGGTAGTGGTCATTGTTACTTATATCCTCTATTTCCTTATTGAGTTTTTTGTTGTCATTCTGGTTGTTCTGTCAGTTATTGAGAGATAATTGTTAAATCTCCAACTATGATTACAGAATTTTCTATTTCTTGCTTTAATTCTATCAATTTTATGTTTATTTGTTTATTCATTAAGTAGGCTCTACACCCAATGTGGGGCTTGAACTCACAACCCTAAGATCAACAGTCACGTGCTCTACTGAATGAGCCAGCCAGGCGCCCTTGTTGCATATATTTTCAGACTCTATTATTATGTAACTACACATTTCTGATAAATTGACCCTTTTATCATTATTATAAAACTATGTTTGATAATATAGATTGCTTTGAAGTCTGTTTTATCTGATATTAATATAGCCATTCCAACTATTTTTTTCAAATTCAATGCTAATAGTTGAAAGTTATCTAAGCTATTTGCTTAAGAGAATTATATACTGACTCTGCTTTTAAACATTATGTTTTATTTCTTTTAAAACAGGAAAATAGAGAGGCGCCTGGGTCGCTCTGTTGGTTGTGTCCAACTCTGGGTTTGGCTCAGGTCATGATGTTATGGTTGTGGGATTGAGCTTTGCATTGGCTCTGTACTGAGCGTGTAGCTTGCTTGGGATTTTCTCTCTCTCCTCTCTGTCCCTTCTGTGCTTGCATGCACATGCACACACACTCTCTCTCTCAAAAAAATAAACTTTAAAAAGTATGTTTATTTTCTTCCAGATTTGCTGTCCATGTGTGAGACGAAGGAGTTATCTGTAAAGAATGGGACTTTTGAAAAGGAATCATTAAAAGTCAGAAGTCAAGGCTTTGAGGAATCTTATTTTGGAGATGATGGAAATGCAAGGGTTTGAGAAAGAACAGGAAACTGAAAAGGAGTATTTTAGGCATGTGACAGTCCCATATGAAAAAATTTCAACATTCATCCAGCCTACATCACTTGTTCTAAATCAAGTAATTTGTACTGGAAAGAAACTCTATGAATGTAAGAAATATGAAAGCCTTACTCAACAGGGAAGAATTCATCAAGTGGTGAACTTGATGAAATGTGTGGGAAGGCCTTTATATATTACACAAATCATATCAACCATTGAATTCTTACTAGAAAGAAATGGGATGAATTTAAGGCATGTGGCAGAGACTTATGGCTCCAAGCTTATTCAAAATAAAATAAATGATGGTCATAAGAAACCCTATGAATGTCAGATTCTTTAAATGTTTACTTATTTTGAGAGAGAGCAAGTGAGCATGAGCTGGGGAAGGGGAGGGAGAGGGAGAGAATCCCAAGCAGCTCTGTGCCATTAACACAGAGATGGACATAGGACTCGATCCCACAAACCATAAGATCATGACCTGAGCCAAAATCAAAGAATCAGTCATTGAACTGACTGAGCCACCCAGGCACCCTGAATGTCAGATTCTTTAGAAATACCTTTAGAAGTTGTGCCCATCTTAACATAACTAAATTCACACGAATGAGAAACCGTATGAATTCAAAGAACACGGGAAAGTTTTTATCTGTTGTTCAGCATTGATTCAATACAAGAGAACTCATACTAATGAGAAACTCTGAATGTTACGAATGTAGGTAAGCCTTTAGGTGGACTGCACATCTTATTTGACATCAAAGTATTCATACTGGTGAGAAACCCTATACATAAATAAATGTAAACCTGCTTCAGGAATGATGGGTCAGTATATAACTGCATTCTCTCCAGGGTGTGAATACTGTGACTCTTCTTTATAAAGCAGGTAGGATGACATTAGAATCTCCCTCTTTTGCACCTGCATGAGGTAAAGTAAGTTAAAATGATTCTGCTTAGTTTGTGTATACGGCAAGTAGAGGATTCTTTGATCATTAACATCAGCTGATGACGCTGGGAATCGGCAGTGCCAGCAGAAGACAGTCACTCTATGGAACATAGTCATTCTATGGACGGTCTGACACACGGACTGTCAGGAAGATGAGACAGGCATCCTAGGGCCTCAGCCAGGTGCTCTAATTTAAAGCTATTCCTCCTGGTTTTGAATGATACTTCAGAACAATAAGTGATGCTGTGGAATCTCCAGCTTGGCCAAGAGGAGCATTTATTCTACACTTGGAATGAAGATTTCTCCCAATGGGAACAAGGAGATACAAAGTGGGAAATACAGGGGTTTCCTGAATCAAGAGCAACACCAGCCTTTTCTTTTCTTTTTGTTTTTTTTTTTTAATGTTTCTGTATTTTTGAGAGAGAGCGAGCATGAACCCAGGAAGGGCAGAGAGAGAAGGAGACACAGCTTTCGAAGTAGGCTCGACACAGGGCTCGAACTCGTGAACTGTGAGATCATGACCTGAGCCAAAGTCGGACACCCAGCCAACTGAGCCACCCAGGTGCCCCGCAACACCAGCCTTTCTGATGCTAAAGCTGTACCATCTGAAATACTGTCCACCACCTGATGGTTATAGTTAACACCACAGATGTCAAAGAAAAGGAGTGCCTTTGGAGGGTGTTATAGACTGAACTGTGTCCCTCTAAAATTATTATGTTGAAGCCCTAACTTACAATGTGACTGGTTTTTTTTTTTTCCTTTTTATTTATTTTTTTTTGAGAGAGACAGAATGTGAGTAGGGAGGAGTAGGGAAGTACAGAGAGGGAGAGAAAGTGGGCTCAATTTCAAGAACTGTGAAATCATGACCTGAGCTGAAATTGAGTCAAACACTTAACTGAGCCACCAAGGTGCCCCTATTTTTGGACATAGAGATTTTAGGAGGTCTTTATGGCTAAATGAGGTCATAAGAATAGGGTTCTAATCCAATAGGATTTGTAGCCTTATAAGAAGAGGAAGAGGCAAGATCACCCTTTCTTCATGCACATGCACCAAGGAAAGGCCATGTAAGGACACAGCAAGAAGGCAGCCAGTGAAGAAGTGAGCCCTCATCAGAACCCATCAAAGTGGTCACCTTGATTTTGGACCTTCCAGGCTTCAGAACTGTGAGAAAATAAATTTTTGTTGTTTAAGCCACCCACTCAGTCTACAGTATTTTGTTATGGCATACTGAGCTAGACAGAGGGGACTTTGATTAGATAGGACCCCATGGAACTATTCTTTCCATTGGCTTCATGGATCACTAAGTGCTGATATGAAACTTAGATAGGGAAAGACACACAGGTGAAAATAAATGAAGAAATGAAGCCAAACCATATAAAGAAGTGTTAATCACTCTTACAGTAGGCATTACTTGTAATAATGATGATGTTAATAATGTACTATTTCTATGGGGTGCACTGGGGGTATAGAAATAACCAGCCTATTTAGAGAGAAGTATTACAGCCATGCTATAACTAAACTATAGTTGTATATACTATAATTCAGACTGTAAGTGATTATACTAATGGTGACTTTTAAGGGGCAGCAGTTGCAAGGAGATTAATATAATGGATCTTGTAGCCAATTGGCTTGGGTTTGAATCCCCCTATGCTATTTACTAGCTTTTTACATTGAACTAGTTCCTTTACTTCTCTACAACTCACATTCCTCATCTAAGAAATGGGAATAATGAGCCCATCTTAAGCACTGTTGTGTGGACTGATTTATTATAAAGTGCCTAGAACAGGGACTGGTGTACTCAATACATCATCACCATCACCATCAATCACTATTAGTACTATGTACTGGGTTCTGTCATTTAAACCTCACAGAGACCTTTAATATGTGGACTGTTTACCTCTGGTTTATAAGAGTGTCATCATTCCTGATAGTATCAGTTGTAACAATATTAGCATAAATGCAAATAATCACGTTTGTGTGGTAGCTAGTTTCCAATATTTCCCTTAATGAATCTTGCTTTCTGGCATTCAAACATCTTCCACAAAGAATAGATCTGACCAATATAACAAATCCAGCCACCATATTTGAGAATACCCTTAAGAAGCCCAATGTGGGGCCCACATGGTGGTAAGGCCTGACAATATTCATATGAGCTGGCCTGGAATCAGATCCCACAAGTCCCAATCAGCTTTCAGATGTCTGCAACTCTGGCAAACATCTTGACTTAACCTCTTGAGAATTCCTAAGCCGAACCACCTAGCTAAGCTGTTCCCAAATTTCTGGCCATCAGAAACTGAGAGAATAAATGTTTATTGTTGTTTTGAGTAGCTTGTTACATAGCAATTAATAACGTAGTCAGGGATGCATTATAAACATGCCATTTTCCAGAGTGTAATGGAACATACCAGGGGTTCTCCGAATTGACATTATTTATAGTCATAACCTTTTTAAAAACTAATTCCTATGCCCACCATGCAGCTGGAGCTCATGACCCCAAGATCAAGAGTCACATGCTCTACCAACCAAACCACTCAAGCACCCCAATTACAGTGATAACCTTAATGTAATTCAAATGATTATATTAAAGTGGTGCTTAAATTGCCCCGTTTCACAGATGGAAACACCAGTGTTTAACAGCAATGCCCATTATTATAATAAATATTAAAATAGTACAATTATAATATAACTAAAGGAGTAATCTAATAGAGCTCATTTCACGGAGGGGAGAAAAACGTCACCTCTAGAAGCAGCACTATCGTTGTGTTAATATAGTGTAAACACCACTGACCTGAAGGTGACAGAAGGCAAAAGGGATACAGGATTTCTTAGCATCAGAGTTGGTATTAAACATGGTATCTTAATTACTACAGGCATAGTACAAATAATGAGGGATTTTGTTCTAAATTATATTAACTATACTTCAATATAATAATATAATTATGGAATTAAGTAAAGTGGTTAGTAAGTGTATGGTGTGGTTATGGTATGGTATGATGTATGGCATGGGAAGTGGGGTGGGGCAGGATAGGGTACAATATAAACAGTCACACCAGCACCAATAGTCCCAATTTATGGCTGAGGGTGGAGGGCTCAGCCTATCCTGCCATTAGGGAAAGTGCCCATGACAATCATGGCTTTTTTTTTTTTTAATGTTTATTCATTTTTGAGAGACAGAGACAGATTCGAGCAGAGGAGGAGCAGACAGAGACTCTGAAGCAGGCTCTAGGTTTTGAGCTATCAGCACAGAGCCCAACGCAAGGGTCAAACCAACAAACCGTGAGATCATGACCTGAGCTGAAGTCGGACAGTTAACCGACTGAGCCATCCATGCACCTCAACAATCATGGTTTCAGCCGGACCTTGCTATAGCATCAACACCTGTCACATTGTGTCATATTTATTGTCCAACAAAGTGCTTGGGGCTGGGAATCCTCAGCTCTGCCACATTCCTCTTATCCTCAGGGTTTCATATCCACTGGTGGTTCCTCTGGTGGAGGAGGTGAGTCTCATGGTGGGCAGACCACATGGAATGATGGGATACAGAAGTGCTGGGGTGGATGCTGACAGAATGGTCCTCTGCCTGTTGGTTCCCCACTACTGTCCCTCCCTATTACGCAGCCTGCCCGCAGCAACCAGAGGTCTGAGTAAGGAGATAGCATTGACCTTGTGGACACTGGGAAAGGATGCAGGTCAGATACACTGGGGATAGGAAGGATGGGGTGGTTGAGTGAGAAAAGGTTAGGGCTTAGGTGTGCTCAAGTGTGGGGAGGGGCATTAAATCTTGAATCAGAGGACTGTAACCCTCCCTCCCTCATCCCCTGCCCCCAGAGTTTAGCTCACTCAGTGTGGGGCACTTGGTCAACTTTGATGCTATTACTAGCACTCATTCTTCCACTTAAACTTATACTGAGTGTCTACTTTGTGCTAGTGCTGTGCTGGGTGCCCTGAACACAGTAGGAAGATAACAAAGTCTGGGCATCATGAGGTTGACAGTCCAGTGGGGAGGGGGGAATGATAAACCAAAACCAGAAACATTTAATATCAGGTCAGATAGTGGTACTTGCAACACAAAGATAGTACAAAATAGGAAGTGACCCCAAGAAGTGTGTTACTCCATATATAATGGTGGAGATGGTGGTGGCAGGGGGATTCTCTAAAGAATAGAAAGGACAGCAAGCTGCAGCATAGGCATTGGGGAAGCAGAGTACTTTCAGAGAACACAGCTGAGCAAAGGCCCAAAGTGGAACAAGCTTCCTTGATGTCAAGAACAGACAAAGGTGAGCTGTTGACAAATAATAAAAATGCTGACCAGCTACAACTGCAGGCTCTCCAGACCATATACCCCTTTTTATTATAGTTATAACTTTACACTATAAACATTGAATGTAAACATGTAAAAATATAACTGAAGTATTGTGTGAAAGTCTGATACAAAAGTTACATAATTCAATAATCATACATATACATTATATAAATAAACATTTTAATATACAATAAATATAATGTGCTATATATTGTAAATATACATTACTATAATATGTAGTAATTAACACATATAAAATTATACAAACCTATTTATATTTAGAATCTAATATCTAATAATCTTTTATCAAATATAAATTATCACATGGTAAAACTAATACTTTTTTGAGATTCATCCATATTGTAGCTTGTGTCAATAAATCATTCCTTTTTATGTGTATAATTCAATAAATTATAGACATCCCATAATTTATTGAATTATTCATCCACTACATTTGGTTTATTTCCAATCATTTGGCAAGTGAATATAGTTTCTGTCAACATTTGAGTCCATACATAATTTTTCACTTCTCTAGGTTAAATATGGAGGAGTGGGATTGTTGGGTCATAGTACATGGTATATGGTTAATTTTATAAGAACCTGCAAAATTTTTGTCCAGAGTAGATATATCACTTTATCTTCCCAACAGTAATTCAAAAGTGTCCATTGCTCTGCATCCTTAACAACTTTTGGTACTATTAAAAAAAAAAAATACTTTAAGCCATTCTAAGTGTGTGTGTAGTATCTCATCAAGGTCTTAATTTGCATTTTCCTGACTAATGATGTTGAGCAGCTTTTCATCAGCTTATTTTCATCTGTGTTTCATACAACCATGTGGATGAATCTCAAATACATCACAAAATGAAAGATGTCAGACTCAAAAGGATGCATATGTATGTACATACAGATACACACAGATTTCTATAACACTGGAAAAGGCAAAACTACAGAGACAAGAAACAGATCAAATTAGTGATTGCAAGAGGCTGGAAGTAGGGAGAGAGAATGCCTAAAAAGGGATAAGGAATTCTGGGGAGTGAAGGAAATGTTCACTGTCTTGACTGTGGTGTTGATTACATAATTGTCATTTGTCAAAATTCCCAGAATTCTACACTAAAAAGGATGAATATTATTCTACATACTAACTCAATAAATCTGACTTTAAAAATATCTCAATACTATAATATCATAATATATATATATAAAAGAGAAATAACTGAAATTAATTGACAAAAAAATAACATGTTTCCCTCTGTGAGGTTTGGGCAGAGCCATGCAGATGTTGGTCAGATGCCTGTGTCCATTTATAGATAGTAATGTTATTAACAACACTATACCCTCATTGATCTCCATTAGCCCTGCTCCCTTACTCAGCCCTGATTGAGTCACTTCATTCTCCATAATTCCATTTTATAGGTGAGGTAACTGAGCCCCAGGTGGGGTAAGTTTGCTGGACTGGCCCAGAATCCCTCAGCAGATCACTAGGATTTGAATCTGCATCCACAGCCTTCTCTATTCTGTTTGCATCATGGGACTCTCAGCTTGTGGTCTCTTGGGCCCCTCAGATCCTCCCCAGCCCACTCTGGGTCACTAATTCCCCAGATGAGTCTGTGAGGCTAGGACCTTATCCTCATCCCTTCTCCTTCTTCCAGGTTTCCTGTCCATGTAAACAGTGGGGTTGTGGAGAAGCAATGCTGGAGAACTTGGCAGTAGCCACACAGGATCCTCATGAAGAAATATGGACAATGGAGAATCAGGATTATATTAGTGGAGACGAATGGGGAAAAGCAAATACTACCAGGATTTAATGGAGGGTTCACAGATACTCTTTTTTAATTTTTTTTTATTAAAAAAATTTTTTTTATTTCTAGGAGAGAGAGAGAGACAGCGTGAGGAGGGGAGGGGCAGAAAGAGAGGGAGTCACAGACTCTGAAACAGGCTCCAGGCTCTGAGCTGGCAGTCAGCACAGAACCCGATGCGGGGCTCGAACCCACGAACCGCAAGATCATGACCTAAGGGAAAGTCGGACGCTTAACCGACTAAGCCACCCAGGTGCTCCGAGGGTTCATAGATACTCTTAATAGGGTAATGGACATCAGCAGACTTTTTGCTAGTTATTAATGCAGGTACTAACAGAGGGAAATAGTGGAGGCTTTAAAATGCAGATGTGTGATGTGGAGTTTATGGTGCATTATCAGTCATCACCCTCACTGGTGGGGAGGAAAGCAGGTTAATGGCACTTACCAGTGTTCAGAGAAGGTACTGAGATCACCACATCCTGGGTTGAGGATAGTTACAAACACTGCTAGATGGGGAAATGGGAGATAATTAGTCACCATTGTTGCAATGGACAAATAATGGAGGGGATCACAAACCATCCTACTAGAAATGTAGTTAAAGTATCAGAAGATATTATTGGTAGTTGGATTAGGTGGGGTATATCACAGCTTCCTATTCTGAAGATTGTAGGAAGTGGTCATCAGTTACTACTTACGTGAAAAGTGGGAATAAATGGGGGATATGGAGATTACTAGGCTTTGTCACAAGTGAAGTAACAGACATTATGCTGGAGGTTAGTTGTGGAGGAGGTAATGAGATCTCTAGACACTATTTCCTGGAATTAAGGAGGGGTGATACACACAGCACTGAGTGAAAGAGAGAGAATGGGTGTACAAATACTGTGCTACAGTAGGGTAAGAAGGGGGGTCTTCAGACACTCTCTTGAGGGGGTCAGCAAACACTGTCCTAAACTGAGGCATAATGACGGGTTGCAAGACCTTTAGTGAAGCCCCAGATACAGTACTGGATGAGGTAAAGGGGGTTAACAGTGGGTCACCCACCATACCTTGTTCTAAGATAGAAAAAAGCATATGGTGGATCATCCAATACTGTGAAAAGGTGAGATGAAGAGAGCTAATGATGAATCAGATACTGATCTAAAAATGAGAGTGAAGGGATGTGTCACTAAACACTACCAAATTTGGATGAGGGAGTTCAGGGGAATTCCCAGCCTTGCCCCGTGACAAGGTTCTGTCCCCATCTTCAACCACCATGCTGTTGTTCCCAAAGGCAAAAAACAGTACCTTGCACAACCCCACTACTTCCCATTCCCCATTGTTACCAGTGGACTGACCTGGAGGAACGATTCTGCTCTTGCCAACTTGGCTGCCCAACAGCTGAGTGTTCAGTCAGACCCTCTGCCTGCATTTGAGAGATGACTGCTGCCAGTCTTGGGTCAGACACCTAACTTCCCAGGAAGGTCTGCCCTGTTTGCTCTCAGTCCCTTCATACTATGAGCTTTGGGCCTGTCAGGACATTAGGAACGAGGTCTGTAGGTGAGGGTGCGGAGTGGGGTACGACTGTGCATGCTGGGGCAAAGTGAGCAGGCTCTTCTGCAATGAATCTGGAGCTGTGAATTTCACAATCACATAGGAAATCCTGAATACCAAGCATCTATGTGGGATTTCCTCCATCTCAGTTTTCTCTTCTTTAAACTGGCAGGATCAGGCCAAAATATTTATGATAATGTTTCAGCTTTGGGGCCAGGATGGAGGCAGAGCCCAGGTAAAAACTGGAGCTGAAAAAGCCTAGTGTTTTAGGCAAGTTGGTTCTCCCCATTGCAACATCGTATGCTGCAATATAGAAAAGATCAAAGGAAAGTTGTGAGAAGCAATGTCAATACTCCAGTGTCAATTCATGGAATGCCTATTGTCAGACACGGGTCAAGGTTCACAGCGGTGAGCAAAACATGGAAAAACATTCAAGCATAAGAGCCATAGACAAATAAGTAAAATATACAGGGCATCATGGCAGTAAGTGCTATGACGAAAAATAAAGGATAGAGGGGAGAGAGTCAATATTTTAAACAAGGCAGGAAAAGACAGGGAAAGCCTCTGTGAAGAGGTGCTGTTGGAAGACACGAAGGGTCTAACCACACAGATATGAAGAATCTTGTTCTTCAAAGAGAGAGTGCTGTAGATGCAAAGGCCCTGTGGCAGGACCTGAACTAATATGTTTGAGGCAAATGGGGAGAAGGTGTTTGTGGAGTCCATGGCATAAAGATGGACACAGAGAAGACGTGAACAAATGCTGAGGTTTGTTTTTAATGTGTTTCTAATTTGTTATTATAAAAGTCAGGTCATTAAGGCAGGCAAATGAGCTGGAAGAACTATGACAGCAAAAGGGAGATGGAGATGAAAACTTGACCAAAATAACCTGAAAATTCTTACTTCAGAAGCTTTCCTGAGAGTAGTGGAGGTTCACAAAACACTATGTTTAGAGCTAAATGAGAAAATGGCACCCAGCAGACATTAGTGTTTAGCACTAAAGCAATTATGTGAGTGTCAGAAGACAATGCGCTAGGGACTCATGAGGGTCAAATACACTTTAGTGGTAGATGATAAGGGGCAGAGGTTACAAGTCATGATGCTAGAGGGTAATGGGTCAACAGACATTCTGAGGTTTGTGTCTGTATACATAAAGAACTTTTCTACTGAGTTATCTCTTTCTTGATGGAAATACTCAATGGGGAACTGGACACACACAACCATGTTAGATTCAACAGAAGAATAAGAAAACACCCAAAACTGTTAGACAATGTGTTCTGCAGCAAACATCTCACAGAATTTAGGATCTGTCACTATCATATATATTATGCTGTTCTACCATTCAACCTGTTGACACTCTACCTATTCCACAGTAAACAGGATTATCATTAACATGACTTAATATAACCTCTCTATGCAGAAGCTGGTAATAATGTTCCATAATATTTTTCATGAGAAGCCTTCTTCTAATCTACAAATTTTCCCAGTATGAATGCCTCAAGGTTTAATGAAGGTGGTGATAATATGGGAAGGGTCCCCTTCATTCAGGGTCCTCTTCTGTACGGTGATGTTTGACACTTTGATGGGGTATTTCTACTTAGGATAATATGCATATTTTTCTGCTAACAAATTCAACGATATACAATCAAACCTGATCTCACTGAGGTTTTCTCACACTGTTCTTCTCAAGTGTGAATACTCTGATGGACACTGAGCACAGATTTCTGGACGAAGCCTTTCCCACAGACTACACACTTATAGGGTTTGTCTCCAGTGTGTGTTGTCTGATGCTTATTCAAATTTGACCTGTCTGTGAAAGCCTTCCCACACTCAGCGCATACATAAGGCTTTTCTCCTGTGTGAATTCGCTGATGCACTTGGAGTTGTGACTTCTTAGTGAAAGATTTGCCACAGTCACTACATTCATAAGGTTTCTCTCCAGTGTGGATTCTATGATGTATTATCAACTCTGACTTCTGTCTGAAGGTCTTCCCACATTCAGAACAGATGTAGGGCTTTTCTCCAGTATGGGTTTTCTGATGCTTACTGAGATTTGACCTGCCACTAAAGGCTTTCCCACACACAGCACACACATATGGTTTTTCTCCGGTGTGGATTGGTTGATGCACCAGGAGCTGAGATTTGGAGGTGAAGGATTTCCCACAATCACTGCATTCATAAGGTTTCTCTCCAGTATGAATTCTCTGATGTGTAATGAAGTTTGACTTGCGGATGAAAGCTCTACCACACTCACCACATACATAAGGTTTCTCCCCTGTATGAATTTTCTGATGCACAATGAGTATTGATTTCTGGTTGAAGGCTTTCCCACATTCATGGCATTCATACTGTCTTTCTCCAGTATGAATTTTCTGGTGTATATTGAGGTGTGATTTTTGGGTAAAGGCTTTTCCACAGGTACCACATTCATAAGGTTTCTCTCCAGTATGAATTCTCTGGTGTGTAATCAAGTCTGATCTTTGTGTAAAGGCCTTTCCACACTTAGGACATATATAGGATTTCTCCCCTGTATGAGTTTTCTGATGTGTAATGAGATTTGATCTGTTGGTGAATGCCTTCCCACATTTAGCGCACATATAAGGCTTCTCTCCTGTGTGAATTCGTTTATGTACATGGAGTTGTGACTTGGAGGTAAAGGATTTCCCACAGTGGCCACATTTATAAGGTTTCTCTCCAGTATGAATTATTTGATGTGCAATCAAGTGAGCCTTCTGGATAAAGGCTAGTCCACATTTCATGCATATGTAAGATTTTTCTCCCGTATGAATTCTCTGATGCACTGTGAGTGCTGACTTCTGAGTAAAGGCTTTTCCACAATCACTGCATTCATAAGGTTTTTCGCCAGTGTGAATTCTCTGATGTATAATCAGTTCTGACCTGTACGTAAAAGCCTTACCACATTCAGTACATATGGAAGATTTCTCTCTAATTTGAACCTTCTTATGTGTAATGAGGTTGGAACTATTGTTGAAGATCTTCCCATATTCAGCATATATAAAGGGTTTCATTCTTGTGTGAATTCTTTGATGTACCTGTAGCTGTGACTTTGAAATGAAGGACTTCCCACAGTTATTGCATTCATATGGTTTTTCTCCAGTATGAATTCTTCGGTGTGCAATCAAGTGTGTCTTCTGGATGAAGGCCTGTCCACATTCAATACATATATAGGATCTCTCGCCTGTGTGAATCTTCTGATGCATCTTGAGTGTGGACTTTTGTGTAAATGCTTTGCCACAATCACTACATTCATGGTGTCTCTCTCCAGTATGAATTTTCTGGTGTATACTGAGATCGGAGTTATAAGAGAAGCCTTTTCCACATTCACTACATTCATAAAGTTTTTCTCCAGTATGAATTCTCTGATGCCTTAAGAGAGAAGATACTTGGAAAAAAGCTTTTCCACATTCACTGCACTTATAGGGCTTCTCTCTAGTATGGGTTCTCTGATGTGTAATGAATTCTGGCTTCTTTACAAAAGCCTTCCCACAGTCGATGCACACATAGAGTTTTTCTCCTGTATGAACTTTCAGATGTACCCTGAGCTGTGACCTCTGGGTGAAGATCTTTCCAAATTCAGCACATTCATAAGATTTTTCCCCAGTATGAATTTTCTGATGTTGAGAGGGTGCTTGTTTATAGCTGAGGATTTTTCCACATTGATTATGGTCCCATAACTTCTCTCCTGTTGGAGAACACTCAGGGTCAGGAGAGGAAGAGATTTTACCATATTCAGTAATCTTATTCATGTTCTTTGATGCACTGTTTCTATAATGACTGTATAAATCTAAATTATGCTTCAAAGCATTTCCAAAGGAATCACCTTGATGGGTTCTTTTGGGGGAAAGAATGTTTTGGCTCACATGAATTATTTTTCTAATGTCCTTATATTCATAATCTTTCTTTGTAGTCCGTATTTTCTTGATGAAAGCAACATCTCTTAAAGATTTATTTTCTCTTTGCTGACAGCTTTCTGTCTGGTCACCAATCTGCCACAATTCTTCTAGAATGAAATACAACAAAATATCACTTGTAGCATCACCTTCCTTCTCACTGTAGAAAAGAAGCTTTTTCACGAATTCTCTGCTGTGAAGTTTGCAACCTAAACTCTCCTTTACAAAGAAGAATGATGTTTTAGCTGAAAGAGCAGCTAGCAGAAGCTAGAGGGGAGGGACATATGGATCATCAAAGGTGAAGGGAGAGAAAAGGGTGAGAGTAACTCATTTGAGAATGCTGGCAACAGTGGTGACAGGAAACGTTCTGGGATACAATCAAATAGTTAGAGGAAATAACCTTTATGAACATAATCCACCATGGACAGAAGTGGAAAAAGTAAGGCAAAAACCAGAATATATATAGCACAGTAACATTTATATAATAGTACATACCCCAAGTCACTTTAAATCTTAAAAGAATGAATATGCAAGAATTAAAAAATGTTTCCATCACATAAAACAACTGCCTATGGTGAGAAGTGAGTGGGTGTGGGGAAAAGAAAGAAATGGGAATAAATAAAAAAATAAAATACAGGAGTCCCTTCTCTTATCTGAAGGGGACATGTTCCAAGACACTCAGTGGATATCTGTATCCTCAGATAGTACCAAACCTAATTTTTTTTTTTCTTATTCAGTGAAGAACATTTTAGCTTTTCACTTAAAGGAAGCACTTTATGGCTTCTCTTTGACATACCGCAACTACCACTATCACTACTCTTGTGCTCTGGAGCTACTGTTAAGTAAATAAGGGTTATAGAAGCACTGCAATATCACGATAGTCAATCTGATAACTGAAATAGCTACTAAGTGACTAGTGGTCAGGTAGTATATACAGTGAGGATATGCTGGACAAAGGAATGATTCAACTCCTGGGCAGGATGGAGTGGGGCAGCATAAGATTTCACAATGTTATTCAGAAAGGCACACAATTTAAAACTTATAAATTGTTTATTTTTGGAATTTTCCATTTAATATTTTCAGATCATGGTTGACTATGGGTAACCAAAACCACAGAAAGTGAAACCGCATAAAAGGGCCAACTACTGTCATAGAGAATCTTTACCCAGATTGATAACAACAGTGTGTCCTGAATGAGAGCCACAATTAAACTGAAACTCCATCATGTGAAGTATAGAAATAAAGCAATCACAAAGACAGGCAATGAGGCAGAAATCCCAGTTAATGTGACATCAACCAATACCGGAAGGAAATATCAGAAAAGTACTTCTAAAGGTTAAGTGACAATTAACCCCACATCATCAGTTGGGTGAAAAGCATGGGGAACAGGGATATAAGAAACCTTATGTCAGTGCCTATGGAGAAAATAGGAAGAGAGCCTGGTTGTAGATAATATTCTGAAGCATCCCATAGTGGAAAAAAAGAAATTATAGAGGACTACCAGGAATGGGAATGTGACATATATAAGTTTGAAAGAAAGCAGATCCTTGAATGCCTGAAGGTATAAAGAATCATGGACAATGGGAAAGACAGAAAGAAAAAAAAATTCCTTAATAAAGGATTTAAAAATCCTTTTAAAATAAAAAAATAAATCTGGATTGGCATGTAATCCAGACTCCAAAACACCAAAGAAGATGGTTAGAAATGATGAAAGCATTTAGTTATTTGAGAGGCCAACGTCAAGGGTCCTCAAGCAATACAAAAAAAAAAAAAATAGAGCCTTCCAAAAGAGTCATCTTAATAGCATTTCAAAGATGCCAGTCTTTTTCAAGACAGCTGAGATGTGCTTATTTTCTCCCTTCTGTCTGGGTCATGCTCACTCACCTGAACAGCTCTGATGTGCGCTCTCACCCTTCAATACCCATGGCTCCTTTCCTTGCTCCAACATAAAAACTTCTGGCTGGGGAACGTCATACCCTGTTTAAGAGAAATGATAAAGGGCTGGATCCAGCTAATTGTGTTTCAAAATGCAAGCAACAGTCTTGTTCAATGAAGTTTTGTTCTTCAGGAACATAACCATGTATTTCTGGGAAGAGAGTATTTTTCAGAATGCCTAAGGGGATAAAGAACCCTAGACAAATCAAAGTCAAAACATCACATACTTCAGATGTCTCACAGCATTCAGCAACTGAGAAAGGAAACACTCTCACTGTGGACCCGAGTAACTGTGCTTACCTACTGAAAGCAGGTGACTGTAGGTCTCCAGCATCACATCCCGGTACAAGTTTCTTTGAGCAACGTCTAGATGCTGCCACTCCTCTCTACTGAAATCTACAGCCACATCCCTGAAGGACACCGATCCCTGTAAGAGCACATTCCTGTTCAATGTGAGTTGTTTGGAGGATGGAGAGACTAGGAATATGGAATGATGGGTTTTGTTGTTATTAATTCATTTCCTCTTTTTAAAACCCACCTCCCATCTCCCTAACATTTTATTATGGAAAATTTTGAACATACAAAAAATTTAAAAGAATTTGTAGAGTGAAAACTTGTTTCCTAACCACTTAGGATCCATCATTAACATTTTGCTCTATTTGTTTTATCATACATTTATCCATCCTTTTATCATCAATCCATCTTTTTTTTATGCAGTTCAGAGTAAAGTGTAGATGCCAGTACCACTTCATCCTAAATATGTTAGAATGCAAATCATTAACTAGAATATAACATTTACCTTTTTTTAAGGTAAAATTTTCACACAATGAAATATACAAATCCACAATGTACATTTGAAGTTCTGATAAATGCATATATCTGTAATACAGGAACTCTTTAAAAAAATGGTATTTCATTCAGGGTGCATTTACATATCTAGTTTTACACAATCATTTTGCAGGAGAAAGAAATCCAATAAAGAATTTCTGCTGTTTGTTCTATACTACAGTTAGTCAATTACTTGTTTTTTAAAACTGAAGAATGAAATAGGCTCTCTCTTAGATGATACAGTGATACAGTTTAGGACCAGCCATTACACTAGTCATGAGAACAAAGAAATGGATTATGTTCCTTTTTTTTTTTTTTTTTAATTTTTTTTTTAATGTTTTATTTATTTTTAGGAGAGAGAGAGAGACAGCGTGAGCAGGGGAGGGTCAGAGAGAGAGGGAGTCACAGACTGAAACAGGCTCCAGGCTCTGAGCTGGCAGTCAGCACAGAGCCCGACGCGGGGCTCGAACCCACGAACTGCGAGATCATGACCCAAGCGAAAGTCGGACGCTTAACCGACTAAGCCACCCAGGCGCCCCAGAAATGGATTATGTTCCTAATCTTCTAGCAAATTAAAAGACTTAAGATTTAAAAGAAGGGAAAAAACAGACACAAGTTCACTAAAGTGTCAAAAAGTAAATCTCTTATGTGGAACACACTGAGGACCCAAAAAAGGAAAAAGTATATTCAACATGGGGCAGTAATTTTTTTTTAATCAAAACAGGCCTTTATTTATTCATTTTTTAATAATAGTTTATTGTCAAGTTGGTTTCCATATAACACCCAGTGCTCAGCCCCACAAGTGCCCTCCTCCGTGCCCATCACCCCCCTTCCCCTCCCCTGGGGCAGTAAATTTTTATTAGTTGAATTTAAGTTTCAAGATGATAAGTATAATACAGAATGAGGGGTAAGGAAGGTTACTTCCCAGAGAAGACAGAAGCAAAGGTGAGGAGAAAGTAAAATACGTGATGAGTTTAGGGAACATCATATAGCTCTATATAATGGAGAGAAGTCTGCATACACATCAGAAGGTAGTTATGGAAAAAACAGTTTGATCATAAAACAAGTAAGGATTTTTTTTTTTTTTTTACTTTTAGTAAAGGTAATTAAGATAATCAGATTTATGTGAATTTTTTCCATAGAAGATCCCTATCGCAGGATAACTAACCAATTAAATGATGAAGAAAAGTTTCTTACAGAACAATTCTAGCAAATAAATGAAGAGGTTAGGATATAAAGAGAATATCATAATTTTGTAATTCCTAATGAAATAATGAATTTATTCAGTAATCACTAATGGTTGCTTAGCTGTTTCAGGTAAAAGGCTGAAGAGAAATTTACAATGGATGGACCAGCTATTAACATCTACATCCAATGATCAATTTTAATATCACAAAAAGAGAGATAACCAAATATTATGTGCCTCCTGACATGATATTGTAACTGATTTCATTATCACATCAAGTATTCTTAACAAAGAAAAAGAAGAATCCAACCTGAATCTCATTAAGCCTCTAGATCTAACAAATCATTCACAAAGTGAAGGTGAGAGAAACATATTGCACAATATTAAGACTGACACATCAGCCAAATCCAGAAGGCAGCAAATGACCCATTTCTTCAAAAAATAAATTATAAGGGCGCTTGGGTGGCTCAGTTGGTTAAGTGTCCAACTCTTGATTTTGGCTCAGTAAATGATATTGCAGTTCCTGGGCTCGAGCCCCACATTGGGCTCTGCGTTGACAGCACAAAGCTTTCTTGGGATTCTCTGTCTCTCCCTCTCTCTCTCCCAAAATAAATAAACTTTAAAAAAAAAAAAAGAAGAAAAACTAATAGAAGGGAAGCCTTTTTTTATAAAAAGAAACTTCAGAGTCATATTAACCAAATGCAACTTGTAGACCTTGTTTGGTCCTTCATTAAACAAACCAACATTAAAAAGATATTTAAGACATGTTTTAAAAAATTCAAACAATACAGGTATTAGATGACATCTAGGAATTACTGTTGTTTTAGATGTGATAATGGTTTAGTGGTTATGTTAAACAAAAAGAAAGAAAAAAAGAATTCTCATCTCTTAAAGATACACATCAAAGAATTTGCAGATAAGATATGGTGTTGGGATTTGCTTTATAAAATTTTTTTTAAATGTTTTATTTATTTCTGAGAGACAGAGAGAGTGAGAGAGCCAGTGTGAGCAGGGGAGGGTCAGAGAGAAAGGGAGACACAGAATCTGAAACAGGCTCCAGGCTCTGAGCTAGCTGTCAGCACAGAGCCCGACAAGGGGCTCCAACCCGTGAACAGTGAGATTATGACCTGAGCCAAAGTCGGACACTTAACCGACTGAGCCACCCAGGCACCCGGGATTTGCTTTAAAATAATCCAGCAGCTGAGGGAGTGGGAGGGTGGTTTTAGATGGAATTAAAATGTCAGAATATTGATGACTAATAAAGCTAGGTGGTAGGCAGAAGACATACAAGGGTTCCTGATACTATTCTCTTGACTTTTGTATACGTTTACTTTTTTTTTTTTATATAATAAAATGTTTTTTAAAAACAAGAACCTCCAGGGGTGCCTGGGTGGCTCAGTTGGTTAAGCATCTGACTTTGGCTCAGGTCACGATCTCACAGTTTGTGGATTTGAGCCCCACGTCAGGCTCTGTGCTGACAGGCTCAAAGCCTGGAGCCTGCTTCAGCTTCTCTGTCTCCCTCTCTCTCTGCCCCTCCCCCATTCACATTCTGTTTCTCTCTCAAAGATAAACATTAAAAAAATTTAAAGAAAACATTCCTCCATATTAAAAAAAAAAATTCATCTGTAAATGCATAATTGAAGGTAGGCTATTTCTACCTAAACTCATGAATGTTTTATTTATTTATTTTTTTTAATGTTTTTTATTTATTTCTAGGAGAGAGAAAGACAGCGTGAGCAGGGGAGGGTCAGAGAGAGAGGGAGACACAGACTCTGAAACAGGCTCCAGGCTCTGAGCTGGCAGTCAGCACAGAGCCCGACGCGGGGCTCGAACCCACGAACCGCGAGATCATGACCTAAGCGAAAGTCGGACGCTTAATCGACTAAGCCACCCAGGCGCCCCAACTCATGAATGTTTTAAAAAAGGATTATAAAGACCTGAATACCCACACTCAGCAATTTATAGAAACAGTAGACAGAAAATAATCAGTGATATATAAGAAACAAACAATAGGATCTAATTGATATTTATAGAATATTCCAACTAACAAGAGTGGAGTACACATTCTTTTCAAACACCCACAGAACCAGGACCAAGACAGACCATAACCTAGACTGTGAAACAAACTTCAACAAATTTAAAAGAATTAAAATAACACATAGCATCTCTGACCATAATGGAATCAAACTAAAAATCAATAATAAAGACCAAAGATAAATGGGCAAAGGAATTACATTACAAAATAGTAACAAAAGCTATCTGGAAAGCAACAAAATATTTGGAAATGAAGTAACACATTTCTAACTAACCTATAAATCACAGAGGAATTCTCAAAAGAAATTTAGAAAAAACACAGAACTGAAAGAAAATGAAAATATATCAAAATCTGTGGGATACAGATAAAGCAATGCAGAAAGGGAAGTGTATAGCACTAAATGTTTACATTAGAAAAGGGGAAACAATCCAATTTAAAAAATGGGCAGAGGATTTGAATAGACATATTCCAAAGACATATAGAAGGCCAGAAGGTGCTCAATATCACTAATCATCTGGGAAATGTATATCAAAACCATAATGAGATACCTTACACCTGTTAGAATGACTATTATCAAAAAACAAAACAAAACATAAGAAATAACAAGTACTGATGAGGATGTGGAAAAAGAGAACCCTTGTGCACTGCAGGTAAAAATGTAAATTGGTGAAACCACTATAGAAAACAGTATGGAGGTTCCATTTTTAAGTTAAAAGCTTTAAGTAAAAACTAAATTTTAATTTAAAAATTTAAACTAGAACTATCATATGATCCAGCAATTCCAAGTCTGGGTATTTATCCAAAGGAAATGAAAACAAACTTAAAAAGATATACGCACCCTTCCATGTTTACTAAAGCATTATTTATAATAGTCAAGACATGGAAGGAACCTAAGTGTCCACCAGTGGATGAATGGATAAAGAAAATGTGGTATATATACACAATGGGATATTATTCGGCCATAACAGAAGGAGTCTTGCCATTTCCACAGCATGGATGGATCTTGAGAAATAAGTCAGAAAGAGAAGAACAATTACCATATGATCCCATTTATATGTGAATCTCAAAACAAAAAAACCTGAAGTCACAGATACTTAGAACAGATTCATAGTTACCAGAGGTGGGGAATGGGTAGTGGGCACAATGAATGAAGGCAGTCAAAAGGTAAACTTTCAGTTATAAGATAAATTTGCCATGGGGCTATAAGGTTAGTAATACATGGTGGCTACAGTTAGTAATACTGTAATGTATACTGAAAGTTACTATGAGTAAATCTTAAAAGTTTTCATCACACAAACACAAAACTGTAACTATGTACAGTAATAAATATTGTGGTGATCATTTCACAACATACACAAACATCACGTTATGTTATATACCTGAAACTAATATAATGTTTTACGTCAAGCATATATCAATTAAAAAAAAGGAAAGGGGAAAATTGCTAAATCAATAATCTAAATTCCCACCTCAAGAAACTAGAAAAAGAAGAACAACACAGACTCAAAGCAAGGAGAGAAAAGAAAATAATAAAGAGCAGGCATCAATGAAATTAAAAACTAACTTTTAAAAAACACAGGAAAAAATCAATAAAATACAACACAGGTATATGAAAAAATCAATACAATTGATAAGCTTTGTTGACTGAGCTATTAGTCAACAGACTGGCAAAGATAAAAACAAGAAACAAATCACCAATGTCAGTAATGAAATAAGAAATATTGGGGCTCAGTCGGTTAAGGACCTGACTCTTGATTTCAGGTCAGGTCATGATCTTATAGTTTGTGAGATCGAGCCCCAAGTTGGGCTCCGTGCTGTCAGCTCAGAGTCTGCTTGGGATTCTCTCTCCTTCTCTCTCTACTCCCGCCCCCCCCAACTTGCATGAATGCTCTCGCTCTCAAAATAAATAAAAAGTTTAAAAAAAAGGAAAAATATTACAGATCCAGCTGCCATTTAAAGGGAAATACAAATCACTTCTCAGCCTTTTGGCTAAGAGCAAATGTAAAGGGAAATACAGAGAATACAAAGCCTCAATGCTAATAGACAGATCCAAAAACTTAGAAGATATGTATCATTTCTTCAAAAATCACAAATTAACAAAACTCAGCTATTATGAACAGAAAAGATGATGATCCTATAACCATTAAATTAAATTCTTAATTTAAAAGCTCCTAAAAAATAAAGAAATCTCCAGGCTCAGAATACTTTATTAGAGAATTAAACTAAATATTTAAAGAGGAGTTAGCCTTATTTTTACAGTCTTATCCAGAAAACAAAAGAGAACACTTCCCAACTAATTTTGTGGGGCCAGCATTACCTTGATATCAAAATTAGACAAAGACAGTACAAAAAACTACAGGTCACTATCTCTCATGAACCTAGATGCAAACATCCTCAAAAAATATTAACAAATTACAACCAGTAATAAAAAAAAAAGAATCACGCACCACTGTACTATGTTTCACAATGCCCTTTGAGGATCTATTAGTTTCAACATAAATAAGAAGTTTAAAAAAATATATTGAAGAATGTGTATTCTTAAAACAGAACATTTTGGAATAGACAAGAACGGAAAATCAGCCATGAGACTCACTGCACAATTTATGTGAGAGAATATAAATTTCTTACTTACCTAAACTTAAGGCTGGAGTAGTAAAGGTACAGAAGGAATTGATATTAAAAAGATAAAATTGATAACAGGTGTGAAGGTGAGAAAAAGAGACTCAACTAATTACCAGTTATTAGTTCTGTCCAACTATAGATTTTGGTGTTACAGATGGACTTAAGAATTAGAGGAAGAGATGGGGGAAGAAGACAATAATGATTTAAATTTTGTACGTATTGAAATTTAGGTGATAAGACATACATAAGGGTGTATACTTAGTAGTTGAAAAGAGAGCTAGTATGGAGTTGAAGATTCAGGAGTGGTATGTAGAGAGCAGGCCACTGAATTTAGGGGAGGGAATGAGTATAGAGGAAGGACAAGGGGATAGAGAAAGTATTATCTCTCTCTTTGGAAAGTGTATCTTAGATATCTGTGGCTTTTAATGATTAAAATTATGGTATTTGAAAGCTATTATTTTATTTCTTCATTTAATTTTGTTCAGAGATTATAGTCTGCTTCTTTATGATGTGCTGATTGTTTATGGAGCTTAAAACAATGTCATTTCTTTGAAAATGCTTCCTATATACTTGCAAAAAAACATGTGCTCCGATTTTTCTCTTTCACACACTGGCATAGCCATACCCTACATACACCAAAACCCCAGCCCCCCAAACCCAAGGTCATCAGACTTTAATGGGGAATAAAGAAGATGTCATATTAGTAGCTTTGACTCCTTACCAAATGAGCTTCTGATAAACAGTCTGTCCAGGAAAAAAAATCTCCTCATTCAAAGATAATAATAAACATCTCCTGATGTACAAAGATACTATAAGTAAAAAGAATGAGAGAAAAAAAGAAGAAATTAAAAGGAACATGCTAGAAATAAATTGTCACATGACAGAAGAAAACACATTCACCATGATTTCAATGAATTCACGAAGACAAAAACCTAAAATAAATAGGGATTAAGAGTCCAAGGAAGAAATAATGGAAAAACAGGTTAAAGCAAATGGTTATTCAAATTTTTGAAAAATAAATTGACAGCACTCTATAAAGAAGTGAAAAAGAAAAAGCAACACAAAAACGGAGATCTCTCTGAAAGCAATAAAATACCATGTGAAAACACAAAAAAAGCAACAAAGATTAAGACAAGTGAGCAACATGAAACTTTTAAAGGAAAACAGAAAAAATATATAGTTTAATAAAAACATCTAACAGAATACTTGAAGTGGAAACAACTTTTATCATTTTTCACAGTATAAATTTATTAGATACTGTCTAAAGAGAAAAGAATTAATTCAAGAAGTTAATGTGATAAAGACCACACTAAAAGAACCAACCATACAAAAAAGAAACCAAACCTTCCAAATTACTGGAAGGGACAAAGAAACAAGAGCAAGAATATAGGGTCTAAGGTGAAAGAATATCTTTATCAAAAGTGTACATAAAATATATCTTTTCCAAATGCTATATAAAAAAAGTTCACAAGGACTCCGAAGACCGTAAAAGGATGAGCAAAAGATATATCTGGAAACGCCAACAGGAAGGAAACAAGAGCCTGAAATCAGATAGGGCTGAATTCTAGGGAAAAAATATTAAACATAACAAAGACATAATCCAAAATTAATTTCAGATGTCATTACTATCACTGCACCAAATTTCATAGCATCAAAATTCATTCACAGAAACTACAAATATAGACAGAAATATATTCGTGGTAGGAAATTTAGTATGTTTCCCTTTCAACAGAGTAAATAAATAAAAATAAATAAATAAACCACACTTGTAAAAACCTCCTAACTACATAAGATAACTTACTGATAAGACAGCAAATTCTGTATCTTGAAACAGTCTTTTCAGGTGCCTATGTAATATTCAGAAACGTTAAACATAAAATTTGTGCGTGCAGGCACACCCACATACACACTTTACACAAAATTTAACATTCCAAGAAGCAGAATAAAATCAGTGCAAATAAATCTCTCTAAAGCTGCAATCCTAATTTTATTAAAAATGGAATTACTTAACTAAAAATCTTAGTACCTAAAAGTGAAAATGTGGTAAACAGTAACTAAAGATTTGGTGGAGAATTTATTATGTTCCTAAAAAATTATCCATTTCATCTAGGTTTTTACATTTATTTGCATAAGACACTTTTTCTAAATTATTTCTCAACACTATTTTGCTATATATTTTTGATATATAGTATTTTTGATATATATAATTTTTGATATATATTATTTTTATATTGTTGTTTTAGATATCTTATTATCTTCNATTTGGAGTTGACTGCTAAATGAGAAAGTAGTGTCAGCCTCATGTGTTCCTGTGATAAGCCCTACTGGGCTACTGTTTTCATGTATTTTTGAACTTAGTTAATTAACACATTTGACTCCTGAATCTGTATTCATAATTTCCAGTTTTTTTCCTGTCCTTGACTGGTTTAGGCATCAAGTTTAACAGAGTAAACAAAATAACACAAATACCACAAACAAGGCTGGAAATAATTTTATTTTTTAATTTTTTAATGTTTTATTTATTTCTTAAAGAGAGAGAGACAGCATGAGCAGGGGAGGGTCAGAGAGAGAGGGAGACACAGAATCCTAAACAGGCTCTAGGCTCTGAGCTGTCAGCACAGAGCCCGACGCAGGACTCAAACCCACAAACCATGAGATCATAACCTGAGCCAAAGTCGGATGCTTAACTGACTGAGCCACCCAGGCACCCCTGGAAATAATTTTAGATATCATCTTTACCCAAACTTTGGCCTACAGGTCAAGTGTAAATCCATATGAAGTTTACTACCACTTTTGACTGTGTGTTTTATAAACATTTTAATTTCTTGAAGGGTTTCTGAACCATCTGTATTCACCAATTTTGACATTTATTTTTTGTAAAGCTATATTCCTTTTGTTTATATGATTTTGCATAATATTAAATCAGAATGTTTCAATCTGTTTTGTTACATATTTGAAGTGTATCTTTACTCTCTGTTCTTGATCATCAGCCTGTAAAAGCTACTTACGCTTCTGTCAGACATCTTCATCAATTAGTTTTGTTCTCCATGTGACTAATTCCTTTCCTTATCTTTTGTTTTGTCCTTATTGTTACTTTATAGAGTTCTTTTTCTAACTTCTTCAGTTTTAAGTGTCACTCATACCTTAGGTCTTTTTTCCCCCCAAACTTCAAGGATTCCTTAAAAAGGCATTAAAATCTATACTTTTCCTCTCTATTTATAGCTTAGCTTCACCACAAACTTTAAAATACAGTTCTTTATTTAATTGAGATTCAATCCAAAGAATTTTCTAAGACCCTTTATGGTTTTTCCTTTAAAGAATATACAGAAAAAAAGTTTTCAGATATGGGGTTTCTTTTGCTAGACTTTTACTTTTTTAAAATTGTGGTAAAATATACATAATGAAATCTACCATCTTAAAATGTATAGGTCAGTGATATTAAGTCTATTCCCAATGCTGTTCAAAAGTCTTTTACTTCATATTTCTAATTTAATGCTCTTGGTTGAGAACAAAATCAAAATTCTAGCAAAGTTTCATATTTTTTACCTGCCAGGATTAACATGTTTTTGGAACTAGCTCATAAAACTGATCAACAAAGAACGAACATCTAAAAAATAAATTTCACAAAGAGAATAGAGAAATATTTATGTGGGGAGAAGGAGTTTACGAAGAAATAGAGAGGGGCGCCTGGGTGGCTCAGTCAGTTAAGCCTCCAACTTCGGCTCAGGTCATGATCCAAAGTCCGTTCCTGGGTTCAAGCCCCATGTCAAGCTCTGTTCGGACAGCTCAGAACCTGGAGCCTGCTTCATGTTCCGTGTCTCCCTCTCTCTCTGCCCTTCCCCCGCTCAGACTTTGTCTGTCTCTCTCTCAAAAATAAACAAACATTTAAAAAAAAATTCACTAAACAAAGAAGAAATAGAGAAATAGTTTCAACACTGTGCCCAAAAATGATTTCTAATCAGGAAGCTTATCCTCAGCCAAAAGATCAATATGGCATGAAGACAAAATAAAAGACAGTTTTTGACATTTCACCTCTCAACTATCATATAGTTGGCCTCTAGGTGTGGAGATAATATTGCCCATTCTTGGCAGACAGATAAAGATTTGCTTTAGGGCAGTAAGAGAGTGTGGTTACTTCCTGTGGCCCATCTGCCACTGGTGACCCATCAGAGATATCTACTCCCAGGATGAATTCCTTCCCCCTAAGATTCTTCTTTCTCACCTCATATGAACTGTCATGTTCCTCTGGAACCAGGATCAGGGATTTCTGGGGAGAGGTCTGATTAGCTGGCATCATCATAGTAGGTCTCAAACTTTATTCTCTCAGGAGCCTAAAGCTTGGTAGACATCAGTAAATCCAAGCAGAGCTGCTGGGGGGGTGGGGTTGGGGAGGGGGGAGGCAGGCTGAAGTCTGGAGAAGATCTAACCCAGAGACAACAAGAAACCTGAAATGACAATGTCCACATGGTCACATACTCATTCATCACATAAACATTTCCTGCAAACACCAAGGTGAAGTTCCCTGAACTAGACACACAGAGCAGAGGCTCTCAAACTTGACTGTGGATTCAAAACACTTCGAGGGCTTGTTAAAATACAGTAAAAACCTCCATCTCACTCCCAGTTTCTGATTCAATAGGCCTAGGGTAGCAACTTTCTTAGTCCAGTCAGGCTGCTATAATAAAATACCACAGACTGGGAAGCCTATAATNAGCCACCCAGGCGCCCCAAACAACAGAAATTTATTGATCACAGTTCTGGAGGCTGTAAAGTCCAAGATCAGGGCGACAGTATGGTCAAATTTTAGTGAGAGACCTAACTAGAGGTTCATAGCCAGCACCCTCTGTGTGGGATCTATTTTATAACAGCACTAATCCCATTTATGAGTAGTCCACCTTTAGAACCTAATCAGTTCCCAAAGATCTCACCTCCTAATATGGTATTTCTGGATTTCAACACATAAATTTTGGGGGGGGGGGGGGCCATTCCANCGTGCGATGATGACCTGAGCCAAAGTCAGTCGCTTAACCGACTCAGCCACCCAGGTGCCCCAAAAATTTGCATTTTGAAGTAGTGCCCAGGTCATGTTGATGTTGTTGGTCCAGCAACCAGACTTTGAGAACCAGTGCTGTAGAGAACATAAAGTTTAATAAAACCTGTGAAGAGTACTGGTCAATGAGATATGGAATAATATTCCTTAAGATTTAAACTGCAGCTCTGCTAACTTTTAGCTATGAGACTATGAACAAGTTACTTCCGTTTTAGTTTCAAAAATGAGGATGAAAGTACCTATTTCAAGAGTTATAAAAATTAAGGGCATCAGGGTGGCTCAGTGGGTTAAGCGTTCAACTCTTGATTTTGGCTCTGGTTATTATCTCATGGTTGGTGAAATCAGCTCCATGTCTGGCTCTGCACTGACAACACAGGGCCCGCTTGGGAATCTCTCTCTCCCTTTCTCTATCTCTACCCCTCCCCTGCTTGCTCTCCTTTTCTCTCAAAATAAATAAATAAACATTTTTTTTTTAAAAGTTATAAAAATTAAATGAGATGATGCTCGTAAAGTATTCAACATCTCCCTGGCACACAAGAAGCATCCAATAAATATCAGCAATTACCATTCTCTTTTTGATATTAAAACTTAAATATAAAAACAATGTAATCAAAACAGAAAACAACAGCTCACACAATACTGACTTTATGTAACAAAAACAGCATCCAACTGGGTGAGCACATTTATGATGTAAGTGGCACTGATAGAGTTGACCATTCACCTAGAAAAAAACAAACTAGATCGCCCTCACACACTATATATTAGACTGAATTCCAGCAGAATTAAACATTTAAGTATTTGTATTAAAAAAATTGAAATAAATTTTAGTAGTATGTGTTTGTATCGACATTGTGTGGGGTGGAAGGAATCTTTTAGGTCACATGTGAGAAAACCCAGATGCTGTAAAAGAAAAAAACTGATATTTTTGGCTAGATGGTATTCCCTAATTACATGTTAAAACATACTTTAAAAATAAAAATGAAGGGGCGCCTGGGTAGCTCAGTCGGTTGAGCTTCTGACTTTGGCTCAGGTCATGATCTCACAGTTCACGAGTTTGAGCCCCGCATCTGACTCGCTGCTGTCAGCACAGGGCCTGCTTTGGATCCTCTGTCCCTGTTCTCTCTCCCCCTCCACTCTTCATGTGCTCTCACTCTCTCAGAAACAAATAAGCATTTAAAAAAACATATAAATAAATAAAAATGAAAAAATCTACATATTTTTTTCAAAATGTGAAAATAGGGTATCTCTACATTTAAAAAAAAATCTAGCAATCAATATGGGGGAAAAAAGCCCTGGGGGAAAAATGCTGTACAGAGGATATGAAAATTCACAGAAAAGGAAACTTAAATGGTAAGTAACCAAAAAGAGGCAAATTTTACTAATAGGAAAATGTAGCAGAGCAATTAAATATAATTTCTCCTTAGGATAGTAAAAAGTTATTTTAAAAAAATCCAGTACTGGAAATTAGAAAAATGACCCCTTTTATAAATTACTGGTGACAGCTAGAATTGTTATTGTGTCTTTTGAGTTAGTCATATCTATTATTAAAAATAAACAACTAATTTTAATAATAGTTTCAAATATACAAAGCAGAAGCTGACAGCAGAAAGGACAAGTTCTCTGTAATTAGTTAAGCAAACAAGATAAACTGTGAGACAACACAGTAGAGAGCACCCATTGCTTTGATGCAATCGATGTGACATTTATGAACACTGACCATGAACTAGACTGTAAAGCAATTTTTAAATTATTTTTATTTAAAAAAATTTTTTATGTCTTTATTTTATTTTGAGAGACAGAGAGCGAGCGGGGGAGGGGCAGAGAGAGAGAGGGAGACACAGAATTGGAAGTAGGCTCCAGGATCTGAGCTGTCCGCACAGAGCCCGACATCGGGCTCAAACCCATGGACTGTGAGATATGACCTGAGCCGAAGTCGGACGCTTAACCCACTGCGCCACCCAGGCGCCCCTGTAAAGCAATTTTTAAATTCGAGCATTACCCAGAGGCACTGTGATAGAGAATGCACTATTAAATATCTCATGACTGAAAAAAGTAACTAAAATTGAAGAAAAAAACAGTACTTAGATTTGAACAAAATGTTTAGAAAGCGAGCTCATCACAGACCTCACTGACCTCATAACTGACCCCACAGATCAGTCACTGACCACAAACTCCCATCACCGTGTCAACAAATCCCACACTCATCACTGAGCCAAGAGACTCCTATCACTGCCCACACAGCAGCGGACGCCATAGACCCAGAAACCACACTCACTCACTCTACGGACAACACACCCATCACCGACCCCCAAAATCCCTAATCAGGACGAACCAAAATCACCTCAGAGACCTCTCGGAGTTAAACTGCGGAGACGCTCCAGACCTCAGCGGCTAAAAAGCCTTCGAGGACCACTTCCGCTTCCGGTTTGACCTCCAGCACCTCCTCTCAGGGACAGTCGCTATCGCTCATGCTCTGAGTGTTACCTTGGAAGCCGCATATACCAATAGTCGGCATGGCGTAGTTTCCGTAAGAGACGCTGTCGGGCCGCGAACATGGTCTCGCCCGACAGTGCTTCTGAGCGCGAGCCGCCATCTTTGAGGCGTGTCCATTCCGTACGGAGAACTAGTCCTCCCGCGGGTTTTCTTAGAGCGAGGCGAGGATTGCAGCGTAGAACGCGGGGATAAGGCCCTGGTTGAAGTAGGCTTCTGGAAGGAAGGAGGTATTGGCTATGGTGTCTGGTGATCTGTGTTATATTTAGAAAAGCTAATTTGCCTTTCGGGATACACCGCGCTGCTGAGAGTTAATTATCTGCTGGGAGAAACCATCGGGGATGAGGGGAGCCAGGGAGGAAAAGTCACCAAGGGATGAGGACAGACGTCTTATATGCAACGGCTGAATCCTGGGAGAAATCACCGGCGGATGAGAGAAGTGAGGACAGTCCAATCTGTTTTTTGGAGAAGCCCGCAGGGAGAACGCGGAGAGGTCAGAATGGGAGCCCGTTCCTGGGCGAAACCACCGGCAAAAGAGATGCCAGAACGGCCCGTCTGCGGCCGGAAGGGTAGTTTACCCTTTGGGGGAGAAACCCCCTGGGGATATATATAAGGTACTAATCGGTACGGTCTAGTTCTCTGCTGAGGGATGCCACCAGGGCAAGACGGCACCTCTGGAGGGCTGGTGGAGGAAAATAGAGCTTGCATCCTCATTAATTTCCGTTAGTAGGCAACAATTATAAAAATAATAATAGTTTTTAATATGGTCAACGTGTGACAAAAAGCATCTAAGGGAAACTGCTATTTTTGTTTATTTGTACATTCAAATCTAAGTAATAACAACGTCCTTAGTATGTAAATAAAGCCTAAAGCCCAGCAGGTGNCTGGCGAACTCCTAATCATTCTTTAAAACCCAGCTAAATATTGCCTCTGCCAGGAAGTCCTGTCCGACAGTGGTAGGAGGTTCTGTGACCTACTGAAAGTCCTTTAGCAGTCCCAGCAGTGGGAAAAGTGTTTTGAGGGAGCTAGACAGAGGCTCTGATGTGGGCGTGCTGGGTACCTTCAGGCTATTTATGTCCCTCTCTGGGCTTTAGCTTAAAAATTGGGCCAGTTAGAGGGTTGAACTGTGCTTTCACTAGCTGGTCTGTCTTCTCCCAAAGACTAGTTTAAGGAAAAATCTGTGGAAGTCTATTAGTGAACACACATTTTCTAAAGATTGCTCTTCATTTTGTTGGTAATATGATTATGTTAACCAGAAGACTTATCTTTTAGTGATTTATGTGGAAATACTAACAAAATGTTAGCTTAAAGAAGTTTACTGAGGAGGGGTAAAAGGATAAAACAAAAATAACACTATGTTGGTAAATGATGAAAGCAGCTGATAGGTACATGAAATTTATTATAATGTTCTCATTTCTTTAGTATTCATGTAAAAATTTCACAGTAGAAATTTAAAAAGGAAATGAATTTAAGAATTATCTACAAGGGCATATTATCAAGAAGAAAGCAGGTGTGTTGATGGTATTAGATTATACAAATTTAAAAGCAAACAATATTAACAGAGATGTTCTGTGTTTTAATAAAATGCAGCTACCAAGAGCATACAACACTAATAACATCTATCTAACAATATAGCTCTGAAATGTATACAGCAAAAGCTGGTAAAACAGGGAAATTTTGAGGAACTCACGATCACAGTAACTAACATATCTTTGAGAAACAGATCAAATGGAAGAAAAGTAGGTATAAGGCGATATTGGGATAACGTAAGTAATTTGGTTAATATATATCTACATTTTATTTTTGTTTTTAACTAGAAAAGTACATTTTTTCAAACATACATGGAACACTTATAAAAATTCTCCAAAAAGTAGACCATAAAGACATTATAAAGACCCTAAAAAACCTACAACCCTTAGGTTAAGGACAACATAATATGGGATGTTGCAAACTATTTCGAATGAAGAGAAAAATGATAGTACTATATATATGAAAAACCTAAGGGATGGGCCAAAGTGATATCCAGAAGAAAATCTAACCTAAAATTAGGATGCTAGGAAGAGTGAAAACAAATTAATTAAGCTTTAATTCAATCACATTCTACTAAAGTCCTATTAAATATTCCCAAAGAGGGACTGCTGGGTGGATCATTCAGTTAAACCTCTGACTCTTGATCAAGGAGGAGCCTACTTGGGATTCTCTCCCTCTCTGTCCCTCCCCATTCACACACTTGCTCACTCTCTCTCAATAAAGAAATAAACTTTAAAAAAAATACTCCCAAAGAAATTGGAAAAGAGGAATCAATGTGATAAGCAGATGTTAATAAAATAAACAGAAAAAAAAAACCCTACTAGAGATAATAAAACCATGAGCTGGTTCTATGTAAAAGAGTGAAGTTGTTTTTAAGAAAGATGAAAAAAAATAGAGAAGATACACACAAACAACATTAGAAAGAAAAGGGGGCATTCATAGGAATCTCTATAGAGAGAGAGAATTTGAAACTCAAGAGAATTCTCTGGTTATTTTGAGTAATGAGTTTGAAAACCTTAATAAAATAGAAAGCTTTCTAGACCCAACCATGCTGCCCTCCAAAATCCAAAGGAAACAAGCATTGTCCCTCTGTCTTAACAGATTTATGTTAGGAGGTTCAGCAACTTGTCTTTCACCTTGGGAGGAGAGATACCCTGACATCTGGCAGATCACTGAATCCCAGAAAGCCCATGAAAATACAAGTCCCTATGTAATTGAGGGCTTTATTTCCTACCTCCTTCATTCATTTGTCTTACTAATGCATCTAAAAAGCTGCTATTTTCTACTCTCCAGGTCTTATTGGTATGCTTGAAACTGGGCAAAGCCTTCACTACCAGACCTAGGTTTTGACTACTGTACAGGTCGAGTTGGATTTAGTGGTCTGTTCATTGCTAATGGTTCCCGTGGGTCAAACTGAGAGTAGGGTGCAAAATATCAAAATTTAAAGAAAGACAGAATCAGTACTGATTTTTTCTTTTAGCCTCAGGCTTCAATATAGCTTGGCAGGACACTGATATTTTGTTCATTATGGGGCTTTTTGGCACTAACTTTGAATTTAAAAAATACTGTGTTAAAATATTATTTATTTTGATTACAGAATATTTCCCCAAAACTGCACATATTCCAGAGATTAAATATCCTATGGCCCATCTGCTAGACTACAAGATAATTAAATTGGAATAAACAAATAAATAAAATCAAAGCAATTTTGTTTACAGACTCAAAACAATCTTAAAACTTTTCATAGGTTAAAAAGCAATTATAATGGAAATCAGAAAACATTTAAAACTAAAAAAAAGAACTTTATGTCTAAATGGACATTTAAAATTAATAGCTTTAAATGCATTAAAATAAGTAAATAATAAATAATGCATTAAATAAGTTGAAAATAAAGCAGTTTTCTCTTCAAATAGTTTTTAAAAAGTAAACTCAAAGAAAGAAGAAATGAAATAATAAACATCAGATGTTAAAGAAATAATGAGTAGCGGGGCGCCTGGGTGGCTTAGTCGGTTAAGCGTCCGACTTTCGCTTAGGTCATGATCTCGCGGTTCGTGGGTTCAAGCCCCGCATCGGGCTCTGTGCTGACTGCCAGCTCAGAGCCTGGAGCCTGTTTCAGAGTCTGTGACTGCCTCTCTCTCTGACCCTCCCCTGCTCACGCTGTCTCTCTCTCCTAGAAATAAATAAAAAAAATTAAAAAAAAAAAAGAAATAATGAGTAGCAAGCAAAAATACTGAAAATATCATTTAGAACAATGAAAACTGATTTTGAGGAAAAACAAAATAAATAAAACTTTAATTCATCAAGCTAAAGAAAAGATATAAAAATTAGGACTATCAGAGATTTAATTAACTATAGATAATTATATTAGGCATTCAAAATCAGTAAATGGAGGGGAGCCTGGGTGGCTCAGTCAGTTGACTGTCCAAATCTTGATTTTGCTCAGGTCATGATTTCAGCATGGTCACGGCATAGAGCCCCTAGTGGGTCTCCATGCTGGGTATCGAGCCTATTTGGGATTCTGTTTCTCCTTCTCCTCCTGCCTGCTTCCTGCTCAAAAAAAATCAGTAAACGGATTTAACGCTAACATTTTAAATACCTAGATTAAATGATCAACTTTTTAAAATTACCAAAATTTTCTCGAGAAGAAACAGAAAATCTCGATAGACCAGTGGCCCTCGAAGAAAAGTAATCAGCAAGCAGTGGTCCTTAAGGGAATGAGATTATGGGACTGTTTCTGTGGCCTGGTTGGATTTAAAGGCCATGTGAGCCAGCAGAGACCAAGGACAACAATTAAGAGCTAGAAACAAAGTGGTTACAGTTAAGTCAAACAGGGTCAAAATGTCGATTAGTGGTGATTAAGGCTAGCACTAGGATGAGGCAAGAGAGACACTTGCCATGGTTGTAAAATGTAAAAACACACCAAAATAACCCAGTAATGAATTAGGGTCACCTGGGTGGCTCAGTTGGTTATCCGTCTGACTTCAGATCAGGTCATGATCTCACTGTTCATGAGTTCAAGCCCTGCATCAGGCTCTCTGCTGTCAGGACAGAGCCTGCTTCAAATCCTCTGCCTCCCTCTCTCTCTGCTCCTCCTGTGCACATGTGCTCAGTCACTCTCTCTCTCTCTCAAATATAAATGAATATAAAAAAATAATAAGTTAATATAAATAGTTGATATAATTCTAATCAATAGAAGAACAAACACTTGAAATTAGGTACAAAAAGAAAAAAACTGGTAGGGGACTTGGCTTACCATATTTCAAAATATATATTCTAGTTACTGTAATACTTCAATATTTAAATTGTGCAAATAAACACTACACATTGCAACTCTTCAGACCATATAAATATACAATAGATGAATCCAGAAGATGGGGCTAGACCATGTCTTTTGAAAATTATTGTGTTTTCTTAGATTTGAGATATAACAGACCCTGGATATATCACTAATTGAAAGCAGGTTAGATGGGCTAAATGGGTAATGGGTATTAAGGAGGGACTTGTTATGCTGAGCACTGGTTGTTATATGTAAGTGTCGAATCACTAAATTCTCCTGAAACAAGCAAACAAAAAAAAAAAAAAAAAAGGAAAGAAAGAAAGAGAGCAGGTTAGGTCCTGGACAATCTGGGTAAATTATATGGTAGTAAACTAATACAGTGGTAGGTTTGATTTATTAATTATCAGGATTTTTACATCTTTCTTTGTATTTTTTAAAACATGTTTATTTGAGAGAGAGCACGTGCAAGGAGGGGAGGGGCAGAGAGAGAGAGGGAGATATAGGATCTGAAGCAGGCTCTGGGCTGACAGCTCAGAGCCCCATAAGTGGCTTAGAACCCATGAACTGTGAGATCATGACTTGAGCCAAAGTTGGGCACTTAACTGACTGAGCCACCCAGACACCCTTACATCTCTCTTAATAATTATTTACTAAGATGTAAAAAATCCTTTACATTGGATTTTTTTTTTTAATGTAGGCTCTATACCCAGTATGGAGCACAGAGCAGGGCTTGAACCCAGAACCCTGAGAGCAAGACCTGAGCTGAAATCAAGAGTCAGGTGCNTCAGAGCCCCGTAAGTGGCTTAGAACCCATGAACTGTGAGATCGTGACTTGAGCCAAAGTTGGGCACTTAACTGACTGAGCCACCCAGACACCCTTACATCTCTCTTAATAATTATTTACTAAGATGTAAAAAATCCTTTACATTGGATTTTTTTTTTTAATGTAGGCTCTATACCCAGTATGGAGCACAGAGCAGGGCTTGAACCCAGAACCCTGAGAGCAAGACCTGAGCTGAAATCAAGAGTCAGATGCGTAACTGACTGAGCCAGGTTCCCCTACGTTTTTTTCAGTAGGCTTCACACCCAGTGCAGAGCTCAATGTAGGGCTTGAACTCACAACCCTGAGATCAAGACCTGAGCTGAGATAGAGTCAGATCTTAACCGACTGAGCCACCCAGGTGCCCCCCACCAAACTGGCTTTTAATGTTAATTATGTACTCTGTATTTGCTTGCTAGGGCTGCCATAGCAAGTACCACAGACTGGGCGGCTTAACCAACAGAAATTTATTTTATCATAGTTATGGAGGCTAGAAGTCCAAGATCAAGGTTTGGTTTCTTCCGAGGTCTCTCTCCTTGGCTTAGAGATGGCTGCCTTTTTGTCAGGTCTTCACATCGTCATTTGTTTGTGCAAATGTATTCCTGTGTGTCTAAATTTCCTCTTTTTATAAAGACATCAGTCAGGTTGGATTAGGATCCACCCTGAGGGACTCATTTTAACTTAATCATCTCTTTAAGCCTTATCTCCAGAGTCCATTTTGAGGTATTGGAGGTTAGGTCCTGAACAGAATTTTGGGGGGACATAATTCAAACCATAATATACTTTTTGCCCCATTTAACTATCCAAGTTTTAGTTCCTCTTATATAAGTTGATAAGAATTCTATTTTTTCCCCAGGCTCTGGACGAATTTATATAATATGTAAATTATCTATTACTTGAAGGATTGGTATGCTGTGTTCTTAAAAACATCTGACCTTGGCAGAGAAGGACAAATATCATATGTTTGCACATATAGGAGGATTAGGAGGAACTTGACAGAGGAACAAGGGGGAGAAGAAGGGTGGAAATGGTGGGGGAAAGGGAGAGAAGCAAACCATGAGAGACTCTTGAATGCTGACAAAAACTGAGGACTGATGGATGTGGGGGGGAGGAGGGATGGGCATGGAGGAGGACACTTGTGGGGATGAGCACTGAGTGTTATGTGAAAACTAATTTGACAATAAACTATTTGTAAACATAAATAAATAAAAATCAAATAAAATAAAATATATTAAATCTAAAAAAAAACAAAAACCATCTGACCTTTTAAGGGGTTAGATCATTAAATATTTTAAGATTTTTCCCTGTTGGTTATGTTTTATTCAGGTTTTCTACTTCTTCCTGAATAAAATCAGGTTATTTTCTTAGAAAATGATTAATTTCATGTAGATCAGTAGTTGCCAACTGGGCAATATCTGGAAACATTCTTTGTCACAATTAGAGGGAAGGGGATAATACTGACATCTAGTGAGCAGAGGACAGGGGGTCTAATAAACACCGTACACTGTACAGGACAGCCCCCTACAACAAAGAGTTACCTGATCCCAAATGTCAGCAGTGTGAAATCCTGCTCCAGATGTTCAGATTTACTTGCTAAAGTAGTAGGAGGGTTAAGAAGAATCTCAGTTTATATAGTTAAATAAAATTCCTCATTTATAATGTTTTTAGTTTCTAATTTTTTCTTGACCACGCCCAGATTCTGACCTCTAGAAAGAACACTTCTTGATTTGGACTAAATCTAAACTTGTCTTGACTTGATTCAATCTCTACTTTTATTAATTCGTATCTTGTTTTGGAAGTTATTTTATTTGCTTTCTACCTTCCTTTGTTTTACACATAGCTTATTTTTCTGTTCATTAAATTATATCCATGTATCAAAGGATATACATTTTCCCATCAGTACAGCTTTGGATCACATTACACAGCATTTGATATGTAGTACTCTCAGTACCATTCATTACTAAAAATTCTGTATTGTTTACTTTTAGTTTCTTCTTTAAATTACCAAGTTGATATATAGTATTTTGTTTTAGATCAATTTTTTTACTTGATTTATCACCTTATTGCCTTTCTGTCAAAGTTTTTCTTTTGATGTTCAACAAAAGATAAGTGGTTATTGATGACTTTCCTATATTTTTCATATTAAAGTGTTTTTATAATGCCCTAATGTTAAGTAATATCTTGGTAACCATTTCCTACACTTGTTACATTCATTATAAAGACTGCCTTTATTATAAATTCACTAATGTAGAATAAAGTATAAACTTAAGCTAAGTTTTTCCTTATTATTTACATAGGTATAATTTTATGCTAATGTAATCACTGATATGATAAATAAGAATTAAGATAAAAATTTATTACATATTACATTCATGTGGCCTTTCTCCTGAATTCTCTGATGCCTTCCTATACTGCTTTATTCACAGAGTTCTCATTTAGTAATTCTCTGATGTCCCATAAAAGTTTACTTTAGAAGCACAGGATTGTCTACATTCATTTAAATACTAGAGATTTTCTTTCTCCAGTATGAATTTTCTTATGTTGAATAAGACATGAGCCACAGATAAAGGCCTTCCCACATTATTTACATTCACAGGGTTTCTCACCAGTGTGAATTATCTGATGATGAATAAGTTGTGATCTTGACCAAAAGACTTGCCACATTCCTTACATTCAAAGAGTTTTGCTCTGAAATGATTTTCTGATGTCCGATAAGATTTGAGTGATAACGGAAGGCTCTATTACAATTGTTACATATGTAGGGTCTTTCTCCGGTGTGAATTCTCTGATGTTGAATAAGGATTGAACTGTTGCTAAAAGCCTTCCCACATTCCTTACATTCATAGTGCTTTTCTTTAGTATGTGTTTTTTTCATGTCAAATGAGGGATGAGTGGTAACTGAATACTTTCTACATTCTTTGCATTTATAGGTTTCTCTCCAGTATGAATTCTCTGGTGTAGAGTAAGGTGTGAGCCATGACTAAAAGCCTTTCCACATTCCTTACATTCGTATGGTCTTTCTCCAGTATGAATTCTCTGATGTCGAATGAGATTTGAGGGGTGGTGGAAAGCTTTCCTACATGCATTACATTAATAGAGTTTTCTCCATTATGAATTCTCTGATGTCCAGTAAGTTTTGAACAACTGCTAAAAGCCTTTCCACAATCCTTACATTCATAGCATTTTTCTTTAGAATGTCTTCTCCCGTGGTGAATTAACAGTGAGTGGTAATTGAAGACTTTCCCACATTCTCTGCATTCATAGGGGTTTTGCCTAGCATGATATATCTGATGTAGACTATTGAATGTTTCTTGACTGAGACTTTGCATATTTTCATGGGTGACTGTTACAGGTTTAAGATATCCCTCTTGATTTCCCTGTTCTGTCTGAAAATGGTGATTATACCATTATATCTTGATAAATGGAACATCCAAATTCAAGGGTTGTAAGTCTTTCCATTATCTTACATTGAGATGACTTTATTTTATAATTGTCATCATTTGATGATAACTCCTTTGTTGCACATTTTGATTTCACATCTGAGAAGTAATAAGGAAAACATGCATTTTTTTCCCCAGTTCCTGGAAGAATAAAATGTCTTAAATAAGAATATGAACACAATACCTATAAGAAATTGATGGCTTGGAAAAATCTAACTGTGGAAGGTGAGCATAGGGTGGACACAGAAGTGATTAAAGAAGCAGGTTAACTAAGTGTTTCTAAAATGTTGCTTTAGATTAGAATTACTAGAAGCCTTGTTAAAAATACAGATGGTACAAGTATCACTTCAAAACAACTGAATCAAACTACAGGAACAGAACTTAGCTTTAAGAAAAATCTCTAGTGATTCTGATGTAGCCTGAAGTTGGAAAATCGTTAAGGTTTTCCTCTGCACTTATTTTAACATTTGAATAACTTACCATTAACTCCAATGTGATGTCATGATCTGGCTCTGGCTAACATATCACTGAACTATGCTCTTTCCCAGTTCACTATGCTATGTTCCAAAAGCAGATAAAACACTTTTCTATATTAGTTTGATTTCCACTGCTGTTCTCTCTAGCAGGTATTGTTTTTGTTTTTTAAGTTTTTAAAAAAATTTATTTAAGAGATCTCTCCACCCCACGTGGGTCTCAAACTCAGGACACTGAGATCAAGAGTTACATGCTCTTCCAGCTGAGCCAGCCAGGCACCCCATTTGGAAATACTGTTTGTCTTTGTATGGACCCTTCTCTTCCTTCTGATCTCAGTGTAAATATAATTACAAATAACACTAAAAATTCCCCCTCTCAAACTGTGACAACACCAAATCTTATTCTAGTGCCCAGATAACTAATCATAACCTTCACAATTTTTTTCTCATCTATTTTTTTCTCATTTTCTACACTAGACTGGAAGGTTCCTATTGGAAAGCATCATGTCTATTTAATTCACTATTATTTAATCAGTTTTAGCACACTATCTACCATATAACATGTTTTTAATAAGTAGCTATGGAATGGTGAAGATTAAGGAAAAGGAATTAGAATGGTTGACATTATCAATTACTTTAAAGAAGCTTTTATGACTCTGCTGTAACAAGCAAGAGTGAACATTCTTGAAATGAAGAAATAGAGGAGATCTCAGAGTCTGGGAAGATGGTGGTGTAGAAAGGACCAGAATCTGTCTATCCACCTAGACAACTCTGCTGGCAGAATATGCCTGATGTAACTGTTTTAGAATCCTGGAGTCTGTTGAAAGCTTGCAAGGAAAGAATTGGACAGTATATTATAGTCAATTTTAGCCAATTTCAGCTTTTAGCAAAGTAGCAGATATCTATCCCCAGCCAAGCGGCAGGCACCTGTGCACGTGCCCCTGGAGCTGCTTGCACATAGCTTACAGGAACCAGGGTGAAAGCAAAGGATGCTGTCCTCCAGATGTCAGAAATTTGTGCTCTGATTGCTGATTGTTGGTTCTGATCAGAGAGATTCAGACCATTGTTGCTGCAATCCCCCCTTTATTACAAGCCCCTCCCTCTCCAGCTGAAATGACTTTCAGGAGATTTAAAAGGCTAGCGTCCCTCTATTCTCCCCACACGTTTTACTCTTCCCCTTTGGGGAGTCAGACATTAAAGTCTAGGACATTCAAAAACAAAATATATATCATGTGTTGGAAGAACAAATAGCATTAAAATGTCTACACAACCGAAAGCAATCTACAGATTTAATGTAATCCCTATCCAAATACCAATGGCATTTTTCAGAGAAGTAGAACAAATATTCCTAAAATTTGTAAGGAACCACAAAAGGCCCCAAATAGCCAAAGCAATTTTGAAAAGGAAAAACAAAACTAGAGGTATCATAATTCCAGACTTCAAGTAATATTACAAGTAACCAAAACAGTATAGTACTGGCATAAAAACAAACACATAGATCAATGGAACAGAAAGACAACTCAGAAATAGACCCACAATTATAACAATTATATGATCAATTAATCTTAACAAAGAAAGAACATGCAATGAGGAAAAGACAGTCTCTTCATCAAATGGTGTTGGGAAAACTGGACAGCAACGTGCAAAAGAATGAAACTGGACCACTTTCTTACACCATGCACAAAAATAAACGCAAAATGAGTTAAATACCTAAATGTGAGGCCGTAAGCCATAAAAATCATAGGAGAGAGCACAGGCAATAACTTCTCTGACATCAGCTATAGCAACATTTTTCTAGATATGTGTCCTGAGATGAGGGTAATAAAAACAAAAATAAACTGTTGGGACCACATCAAAATAAAAAGCTTCTGCACAGCAAAGGAAACAATAAAAAAAAACTAAAAGACAGTCTACTGAATTGGAGAAGATATTTGTAAATGACATATCCAGTAAAGGGTTAATATTCAAAATATATAAAGACCTTATACAACTCAACAGCCAAAAAACAATCCAATTTTAAAATGGGCAGAAGAGATGAACAGACATTTCTCCAAAGAAGACATACAGATGACCAACAGACAGATGACATCACTCATCATCAGTGAAATGCAAATCACAATCAACATTGAAAAATCACCTCACACCTGACAGAACGCTTTAAAATAGAAAACACAAGGGGCACCTGGGTGGCTCAGTTGGTTAAGTGTCCGACTTTGGTTCAGGTCATGATCTCATGGTTGGTGGCTTTGAGCCCCACGTCGGGCTCTGTGTTGACAGCTCAGAGCCTGGAGCTGCTTTGGATTCTGTGTGTGTCTCTCTCACTCTGTTCCTAATCCTGCTCACACTTTGTTTCTCTCTGTCTCAAAAAATGAATAAAACATTAAAAAAATAATAATAAAGGAAGTGACATTTAAAAAATAAAATAGAAAACACAAGAAACAAGTGTTGTTAAAGATATGGGGAAAGGGGAACCCTAACATACTGTTGGGGGGAATACAAACACTGTGGAAGACAGTGTGGAGGTTCTTCCAAAACTTAAAAATAGAACTACACTATCATCCAGCAATCACACAACTGAATATTTACCAAAAGAATACAAAACACTAATTCAAAGGGATATATGCACCCATACGTTTATTGCAGCATTATTTACAATAGCCAAGTTATGGAAGTAACCTAACTGTTCATCAATAGATGAATGGATAAAGAAGATGCAGGGTGTGTGTGTGTGTGTGTGTGCGCGCGCGCGTGTGTGTGCATGTGTGTGTGTACGTACACATACATATATACAATGGAATATTATTCAGCCTTAAAAAATAATTAAATCTTGTCATTTTAAATGACATGGATAGAGCTGTAGAGTATGACGCTAAGCAAAATAAGTCAGCCAGAGAAAGACAAATGCACATGACTATCCTCAGGTGCAAGAAAAAAAAACAAGTAAGAAGACAAGGGTTAATGTTCCCTATTAATGGTTATTTATGATATAGTTTGCATACTTTGTCCTTGAGATAATGGCCATTCCCTTGAAACTCCCTTACCATGAAACCCTAAACCATGCCTTGAAAATAACAAATGTTGTCCTACATACCAGGATAAGGGCCACTTTCTTTATCACTTTGTAGCCTTTTTACAATTCTGCTTTTGTACTGCCTGCTTGCCTGCTTGCTGATATAAAAAGCCCTGAGTCCTTGGGCTCGGGGTCGCACATTTGAAGTTCTGTGTTAATTCTGTGTGGTCCCAGCTAGTAATAAAGACTCCCTTTATTTGGTGTCAGTGGTCTTGGTTGAGCTCTGTGTCTCTCGGCATAACACTTTGAACAGTCTAAGGCCATTGTTTTAAAGGCTGTCTAATATATCTGCCATGAGGTCTTTTTCAGGGACAGATTCTGATGAATTGTTTTTTTCCTTTGAATGGGACATACTTTCCTTTGTTTTTATATGCCTTGTGATTTTTTTGTTGAACACTGGACATCTAATAATGTGGTAACTCTAGAAATCAGATTTTCTTCTCTTCTCCAGGGTTTGCTGGAGATTGTTGTTGTTATTGTTGTTGTTGTATCAATTGATTGATTGTAGATCATTTCTGTGCCAAAGAAAAGATGTTTTTTCTGAGCCTTTCCTTAGGCACAGTAACTTTCTAATTCTCTCTGTTTATGCAGCTGTTTTCTTTATTTTTTTAAGTTAAGTATTTAATTTTAATTCCAGTATAGTTTACAGTGTAATATTAGTTTCAGGTGTACAATATAGTGATTCAGCAGTTCTGCCAAGTGCAGGCCTAGAAGGTAAACTCTAGGTCAAGATGGAAGGACTGAGCCTAAATTCACGTGCAACACAAAGAACTAAAGGAAGATTTGGAGAAAGTCAATTAAGCAATATGTAAACAAAATGAAAATATCAAGAAAGAGATAGAAACCTAAATTAAAACAAAAAGAAATTCTGGAGCCAAAATGTACAACAGAAATAAAAATTTCAGTAGAGAGATTCAAAGGCAGAATAAGCAAGCAGGAGAATCAATGAACTTGAAGATAAGAAATTATCAACTCCGAGGAACAGGAAGAAAAAATGATTTAAGAAAAGCAAATGGAGTCTCAGGGACTTATGGGACCTCATCAAAAGGACCAACATACAAGTCCTGTGAGTCCCAGAAGAAGGAAAGGAGCAGAGAGAACATATTAGAAATGATGGCTGAAAACTTCCTAGATATGAGGAAAAACATGAATGTAAATATGCAAGAAGCTCATTGAACTCCAAATAACATAAACTCAAGACCTACAATGAGACACACTGTAATCAAAGTTTCAAAAGATTAAGACAAAGAATGAATCTTCAGAGTAGAAAGATAAGTGAATCATCACATACAAGGGATCCTCAATAAGATTATTCAACAGAAGGCCAGAAGACGGGGCGCCTGGGTGGCTTAGTCGGTTAAGCGTCTGACTTTCGCTTAGGTCATGATCTCGTGGTTCGTGGGTTTGAGCCCCGCGTCGGGCTCTGTGCTGACTGCCAGCTCAGAGCGTGGAGCCTGTTTCAGTCTGTGACTCCCTCTCTCTCTGACCCTCCCCTGCTCACGCTGTCTCTCTCTCCTAGAAATAAATAAAACATTAAAAAATTAAAAAAAAAAAGAAGGCCAGAAGACAATGGGAAGATATATTCCAATTGACCAAAGGAAAAAAATAAAACCCTGTCAACCAAGAATCCTATACCCAGCAAAACTGTCCTTCAAAAGTGAGGGAGAAATCAAATCATTCCCAGATAAACAAAAGCTGATGAAATTTGTGACCACTAGACACACCATCCAAGAAATGTTCAAGGGAGTTCTGCAAGGTGAAAAAAAGGAGACAGAGGCAAACCATAAAACAGACTCTTAAGTATAAAGAACAAACTGAGGGTTTCTGGAGGCAAGGTGGGCAGGGGAATGGGTTAAATGGATGATGAATATTAAGAAGGGCACTTGTGATGAGCACTGAGTGTTGTATGTAAGTGATGAATAACTAAATTCTACATCTGAAACNACCCACGAACCATGAGATCATGCCCTGAGCTGAAGTCGGACACTTAACCGACTGAGTCACCCAGGCGCCCCAACTAACTTGAATTTAAATAAATACTTGCATAAAGAAAAAAAGAAAGAAAGGACACTAGGCAGTATCCCTTGAATGTCTATGGAGAAATAAAGATCTTAAAGGTTGTTTTCTGTTTTTGTTTTTTTTTAAGTTGGCTCCACACCCAATGCGGGGCTTGAACTCATGATCCTGGGATCAAGACCTGAGCTGAGATGAAGAGTCGGATGCCTGACTGAGCCACCCAGGTGCCCCAAAATAAGGATCTTTTTTTTTTTTTTCAAAATAAGGATCTTAATAAAGGTAAATAAGTGAGAAATTATAAAAGCTGGTATTATAACAATGGCTTGTAACTTTATTGTTTTTACACAATTTAAGAGACTAATACATTTGTAGAAAAAAGCAATTATTACTGTAATAGCTAGTATTACTGTAATACTGTAAACTTTAGCTGTGTATCTCTAAATATTATTTTCTATATAATTTTGGATATTAATGCATTTAAAGGAATTGGTAGTTTATGTTTGGGGGCACACAATGTATAAAGATGTAATTTTGTAACATCAACAATCAAGAGGGGTGGGAATAGAGATATAAAGGAGAAGAGTTTTTGTATGTCATTGAAGTTAAGGTGCTATAAATTCAAATTAGAATATTGTAACTGTGGGATTTTAAATATAACAAAAGAAAATAGCTGGAGAATATACACAAAAGAAAATTAAGAAGGAATTTAAACATTTCACTACCAAAAATCAAATAAATATAAAAGGAGACAGGAATTCAGGGAATGAGGGACAAGAAAAGCTACAGAGCATATAAAAAACAATTAGCACAATGTTAGAAGTAAATCCCTCCTTAATCAGTGATTACAGGTAAATGTATTAAAATCTCCAATCAGGGGCACCTGGGTGGCTCAGTCTGTTAAGTGTCTGACTTCAGCTCAGGTCATGATCTCACAGTTGGTGGGTTCTAGCCCCGCTTCGGGCTCTGTGCTGAAAGCCAGCTCAGAGCCTGGAGCCTGTTTTGGATTCTGTGTCTCCCTCTCCCTCTGGCCCTCCCCTGCTCATGCCATCTCTCTCCCTCTCTCTCTCAGAAATAAATAAAATAAAATCTCCAATCAAATGACAGAGATCAGCATGATGGATAAAAACACATGATGTAAATATAAGCTGTCTACAAGAGACTCATTTGAGATTCAGAGTCACAAATCAGTTGAAAGTGAGTGGATGTTAATAGATATTCCATGCAAATAGTAACCAAAAGAAATCAGAACTGGGTATATTAATATCAGACAAAATAAACTTTATATCAAAAAGGTACAAGAGACAAAGGATATTACATATTAATAAAAGGCTCAATACAAGTTTATACAATACACTCAATACAATAGAAGATATAATAACTATACATTTATAAACCTAATGACAGACCATCAAAATATATGAAGCTAAAACTGACAGAACTGAAGGGCAAAATAGTTCTACAATAATAATTGGAGACTTCATTACCTCACTCACAATAATGGATAGAACAGGACAAAACATAAGTAAGGAAATAGAGGCCATTAACAAGGTAAACCAATTAGACCTAAAAGACATATACAGAACACTGCATATGAACAACAACAGCATATATAGTCTTCTTCAAAGTGTACATGAAACATTTTCCAGGATAGACCACATGTTAGGACACAGATTAATCTCAATAGATTTAAAAGATAGGTATCATATAAAGTACCCTCTCTGACCATAATGCGATGATGTCAGAAATCTACAACATGAAAACTAGAAAATTCACAAAATTGTGAAAACTAAACAACACAATTTTAAACAATGTATGAAAGAAGAAATCACCAGGCAAATTAGAAAATACCCAGAGGTGAAAAAAAAAAAAAGTACTCAGAGATGAATGAAAACAAAAATATAGTATACCAAACTTACAGGACAAAACTTACAGCAAAACAGTGCTAAGGGAGAAACTTGTAGCTATAAATACTTACATTAAAAAACAAGAAAGAATAGGGTGCCTGGGTGGCTCAGTTGGTTAAGTGGTCAACTTTGGCTCAGGTCATGATCATGGTCAGTCATGAGTTTGAGCCCCGCATTGGGCTGTATCCTGACAGCTCAGAGCCTGGAGCCTGCTTCAGATTCTGTGTCTCCCTCTCTCTATGCCCCTCCCCTGCTCATACTCTGTCTCTCTATATCTCAAAATATAACATTATCTCAAAAATAAACATTAAAAAATTTTTTTTAAATGAGAGAGATTTCAAATCAACAACCCACCTTTATAACTTATAAAAAGAACAAACTAAACCCAAAGCTAGCAGAAAGAAGGAAATAGTATAAATCAGAGCAAAGATAAATAAAATAGAGAATAGAGAAAAACAATGAAACCAAAAGTTGGTTCTTCAAAATGACCAAGAAAATAGACAAACTTTTAGTTACATAGACTAAGAAAAAAAGAAGACTCAAATTGCTAAAATCATAAGTGAAAGTGGGGACATTACCACCAATTCTACAGGGGGAAAGAGAGATTATAAGAGTACTAAGAACAATATGCCAACAAATTGGATAACCTCGATGAAATGGGAAAATTCCAAAAACTACAAAAACTTACCAAAACTAAGTCAGAAGGAAATAGACAATTTGAATAGACTTACAATTGGTAAGGCTATGGAATCATTAATCAAAAATCTTCCCCAACAAATAAAAGGCCTGTAACAGATGGCTTCACTAGTGAATTCTACCAAACATTTAAGAAATAATACCAATCATTTTCAAACTTTTCCAAAAAATTGAAGAGGAGGGAATACTTTCTAACTTATTCTATGAGGCCAGCATAATTCTAATATCAACGCAAGAAAAAGACACTACAAGATAAAAAAAAAGAGTATAGACCAATATCCCTTATGAACATTTAGGCAAAAGCCTCAAAAAAATACTAGTAAACATAATTCAGCAGCATATTAGAAGGATTACACACCATGACCAAGTGGGATTTATTTCTCAAGAAATAATGGAAAATTCAAATACAAGGATGGTGTGATATAAGAAAATGAATCAATGTAATATACTACATCAACAATATAAAGGGGAAAAACATGTGATCATCTCAATTAATACAGAAAAAACAGTTGACAAAATTTAACACCCTTTCATGACAAAAAATATAATAGGAACAAAAAGAAACTGTCTCAACATTAACAAAAGCTATATATGAAAAGCCCATAATGAACACCATACGAAATGGTAAAAGACTGAAAGCTTGTCCTCTAAGATCGGGATCAAGGCAAGGATGCCCACTTTTTTTTTTTTTTAAAGAAAGAGAGAGAGCAAGAGAGCATGCAAGCTGGGGAGAGGGGTAGGGGGAGAAAGAGAGAATATCTTAAGCAGTCTCCATGCTCAGTGTGGAGCCCAATTTGGGCTCCCATGACCCTGGGATCATGACCTGAGCAGAAATCAAGAGTCAAATGCTCAACTGACGGAGCCACCCAGGCGTCCCAAGGATGCCTACTTTTACCACTGCTATTTAACATAGTACTAAACATTCTAACCAGAGGATTAGGCAAGAAAATGAAATAAAAAGCACATCCAAATTGGAAAGGAACAAGTAAAATTATCTCTGTTTGCAGATCATATGAACTTACATGTAGAAAATCCTAATGATTCCATTTAAAAAACTCTATTAGAATAAATGAATTTAGCAAAGTTGTAAGATACAATGTCAACACACAAAAATCAGTTGCATTTCTATAAACAAAACAATGAAGAATCTGAGAAAGAATAAAATACTTAATAATTAACCAAGAAGAAAAAGACCTGTAAAAAAAACTATAAAACATTGCTGAAAGAAGTTAAAGCATAAATAATTGAAATATCCTATGTCCATGGATTGGGAGACTTAACATTTTTTAAATGTTTATGTATTTATTTTTGAGAGAGAGAGAAGTGGGAGGGAAGGACAGAGAAAGGGAGAGAGAGAATCCCAAGCAGTCTCCACGCTATCAGTGTAGAGCCTGATGAGGCCTCGAACTCATGAACAGTGAGATCATGACCTGAGCCAATACCAAGAGTCGGCTACTTACCTGACAGAGCCACCCAGGCACCCTGGGAGACTTAACATATTAAGAATGTTAACAGTACCCAAATAAATCTTGTCCACAAATGGTACTAGGGAAACTGGATATCCACATACAAAGAACAAAGTTGTGCCCTCACCCAACACCATTAAAATATTAACACCAAAAATTAATTCAAAATAGATCAAAGAACTAAATAATCTTCAACAAAGCAGGAAAGAACCCAATAGGAAAAAGGATGTCTCTTCAACAAATAGTGTTGGGAAAACTGGACAGCTACATGCAAAAGAATGAAACTAGACCACTTTCTTACATCATATAGAAAAATAAATTCAAAATGCGTTAAAAACCTAAACGTGAAACCTGAAACCAAAAATTCATAAGAAAAGGGGCACCTGGGAAGCTCAGTAGATTGTGTCTGACTCTTGGTTTCAGCTCAGGTCATTATCTCATGGTTTGTGAGTTCAAGCCCCACGTCCGGCTCTGCGCTGACAGTATGGAATTCCTGCTTGGAATTCTCTTTCCTCCTCTCTCTCTCCTCCTCTCCTTCTCTCTCTCTCTCTCTCTCTCTCAAAATAAATAAATAAACATTTTAAAAAAAATCTAAAAATCCTAGGAAAGAACACAGGCTGTAATTTCTTTGACATTGGCCAGTACAACTTCTTTCTAGATATATCTCCTGAGGCAAGGGAAACAGAAGCAAAATTAAACTATTAGTACTATATCAAAATAAAAAGACTCTGCACACCAAAGGAAACAATCAACAAATTAAAAGGCAGCCTACAGAATGGGAGAAGATATTTGCAAATGACATATATGATAAAGGGTTAGTATCCAAAATATATGAAGAACTTATAAAACTCAACACCCCAAAAATGAATAATCTAATTAAAAAATGGACAGAAGACATGAATAGACATTTTCCCAAAGATGTACAGATTGCCAACAGACATATGAAAAGATGCTTATCATCACTTATCATCAGGGAAATGCATTCAAAACTACAACGAAGTATCACTTCATACCTGTCAGAATGGTTAAAATCAACAACCTAAGAAACAACAGGTGTTGGCAAGGATGTGGAGAAAAAGGAACCCTCCTGCACTGTTGGGAATGCAAACTGGTGCAGCCACTCTGGACAATAGTATGGAGGTTCCTCAAAAAGTTAAAAATAAAACAACCTTCTGATTCAGCAATCACACAAGTAGGTATATACCTAAAGACTACAAAAACTCTAATTTGAAGGAATACATGCACCCTGGTGTCTATAACAGCATTATCTACAATAGCCAAATTACGGCAACAGCTCAAGTGTCCAACAACTAATGAATGGATAAAGGTGTGGTATATTATACAATATAATATTACTCAGCCATAAAAAAGAATGAAATCTTGCCATTTGCAACAACATGGATAGAGCTAGAGAGTATGATGCTATGCGAAATAAATCAGTCAGAGAAAGACATGTATCATATGACTTTACTCATATGTGGAATTTAAAAATCAAAACAAACAAGCAAAGGAAAAAAAAAAGCGACAGAGAGGCAAACCAAGAAACAGACTCTTAACCATAGAGAACAAACTGATGGTTAACAGAGAGGAAGGAGGTACATGGGGGAATGGGTTAAATAGGTGATGAGGATTAAAGGGTGTACTTGTGATGAACGCCCGGTAATGTACGGAAGTGTTCAATCACTGTATTATATACCTGAAATTAATATTACATTGTATGTTAACTAACCGGGATTTAAATAGAAACTTTAAGATAAATCTGTCCCTCCATCCATACATATATAAAAGACCTAAATCAATAAAATTTTTGGAAGAAAACATGGTACAAAGGTTCATAATATAAGAGTTGGCGATGATTTCTTGGATATGACATGAAAGACACAGGCAACAAAAGGAAAATATTGACAAATTGGATTTCATAAAACTTTAAAATTTCTGTGCATCAAAAGACACTCTCAATAGAATAAAAAGGCAACCCACAGAATAGAAGCATATACTTGCAAATCACGTATAAGAGATTAATATCCAGGACATAATAGAGAACCCCTAAAACTCAACAACAAAAATGCAAACAACCTGATTAAAAAATGAGCAAAAACCATAAGTAAACATTTCTCCAAAGATGGACAAATAGGCAATAACCACATGAAAAGATGTTCAATCATTAGGGAAATGCAAGATAAAACTACAGTGTGATACCACTTCACACTCATTAGGATGACTCACACTCATTAGGATACAAAAAACCAAAACAAAACAAAACAAAGGGATAACAACAAATGTCGAGAATATGGATAGATTGGTTGGATTTATGCCTGCCATCAATATCATTAATTAAGTTTGAATTGATTCAACAATCAAACTGAAAGGCTGAAACTGTTGGACTTGATTTAAAAAAAAACAACAAAAAAAAACCCAGACCCAACTCTACGCTGTCTGAAGGAGACAACTTAGATTCAAAGCTGCAAACAGATCTGCTTGGCATTCTGTGTCCAGATCATGACCTGAGCCGAGGTCTGATGCCTAGCCCTGCATGGGGATTTGTGCTGACAGCTCAGAGCCTGGAGCCTGCTTGGGATTCTGTGTCTCCCTCTCTCTCTGCCCCTCCCCCACTCATGCTCTTTTCTTTCTCTCAAAAAATAAATAAACATTAAAAAAGTTTTATTATTATTTTGTCATGGGGGCCACCTCCCTCCTTTTTTTTTTTTTTTTTTTTTTTTTACAAATAGTTTATTGTCAAATTAGTTTCCACATAACACTCAGTGCTCATCCCCACAAGTGTCCCTCCTTGTGATTCTCAGGAAAATGTGTGTGTGTGTGTGGGGGGGGAGCACATAATCAAGTAGCTGCAAAATTTGTGGTTACAGTTTGAATTGAAGGGAATTTTCATTTTCATCCCCTAGAAACTACGTTAAAGCTTAATAATTACTGCTCTAGTTCATTTCAATACACTGATCATCCTCTTACTTGCAAGCACCATCATAGGTTCCAGGCTCTAAGCTGCTGTCAGCACAGAGCCCGAATGTGGGGCTCAAACCCACGAACCATGAGATCATAACCTTAGCCAAAGTCGGACGCTCAACCATTTGAGCCACCCAGGCACTCCAAAGAGCATACAATTCTTGATCTCAGGGTCATGAGTTTGAGCCCCAGGTTGCATGGAGAGATTACTAAAAAATAAACGTTTTAAAAGTATGGACATAAATATAATTAACAAGCCATAAAATTAACTCTTACATTGTACAAGTTAGTCACTTTTAGCACATCCATAGAGTTGTATGACTATCTTCATCATCTAATCCAAGAACATTTTTATCACCACAAAAAGAAACCCTATACCTATCAGCAATCACTCTCAATTCCTCTGAACCCTGCTAACCCTAAATAACTCTTAATTTCCTCTTTGTATCTATCGATTTGCATATTCTGGACATTTCTTATAAATGAAATGTGGTCTTCTGTGACTGGCTTCTTCACCTACAATAATTTTTTCAAGGGCCATCTGTGTTGTGGCATGTTTTTTTTATTGCCATATAATACTCTGGTGTATGGATATAACACACTTTCTTTGTCTATTCATCTGCTTATAGGCATTTGGGTTGTTACCACTTTTGGCTATTATGAATAATGCTGCAATTAACAATTGTGTACGGGTTTTTGCATGAATGTATATTTCCAATTCTCTTGGGTGTATGTATAGGACTGGAATTACTGGGTCACACAGTAACTCTATGTTTAATACTAGCCTCAAATAATGAGTTGAAAAGTGTTTAATGTAATAGCTTTTGAGAACTTACTTTGTGTAAGGTTTACACATGTCTTCCTTAATCCATATGACACTTCTGAAAAAAAATACTGTGTTCAAGATTTTTGATGATGTAGAATATATTGTGCATACAGCACAAATCATTAGTTCAGTGTCACAGATGGGAATTTCCAGGACTAGGATTTGAATCTCAGGCTTGTCATAATCTGAAGCATACAATATTCATAACAAGCCATTTTACTTCACATTTTACTTTCTTCCTCATAGTTCTTTTCTACCCTCATCTCTGTAATAGCTGCATTCATACTCTCTGGTCTTAAAGAATTCCCATGAAAACTCTGTTCCATCAAGTCTGACTTATTCTATTTCATTTCCTCCATCCTCTTCCAATCACATCAGGCTTAGCTAAAACTTTAATGCCTTTTTTTTGGTTTGGTTTGTTTTTAGCTGTTTTTACATCTTAATAGCCATCCTTTTTTTTTCAATTAGCACAAACTCACCTTTATGTTATTACCCTTGGCTCTCAAGTCACCTTAGTTCACATCCTTATTTTAGGATGACTCTAAATGATACCTATACTTAAACTGCAGCTTGACTGTGGACAAAAATCTTTGGCTTTCATGTCCTTGATTATCCTTTTAGCTTTGTTCCTCTGATTTGTGGTGCTAAATATTATTGAATATAAACTTGACACTAGTTGATGTTTCTCTCCTTTAAGCAACTTGAGGTTTTCTTTGGACACTCAAGTCTTCTTTTATCTTAACTTTGGTAAAAACTGAGACATATTCTAATTTTTCAAATCAATTTTCCTTTAACATGACTGTCCTGATCTTGGCACATGGGTTCCACCTGATATCACTCTGCTTGACCTCCACCCTCTTCATGGCATTTCCATTTCCAAAGTTTATACTGCAAAGTAAGCTCCCAGTCTTCTTGAAGTGATTCCACTCCACCTCCCACCCCTGCCATTTCTGGAACCATTAGTAATAGGCTTCACCAGCTTCTAAGCACCATTTCTCACCTCTGCTTACCAGCTTTCATTCTTTGAAATTCTTTTACCTAATCTCAACTATATTAGGAAGTGCTCACATGTATTTTGGAATTCATGGGCTTTTCTTTGAACCTCACTGAAACTGGATTTTTCTATTTTGATCCCAATTTGTGACTTTAATGGTTTCCAAGAGGTTAAAGGGGTAAGATTTATATCTAAGTTGTTGTACTGATCATACTAATAAGTTCTTTTTGTTGTTGTTGTTCCCCCAGTTGGGAGAATCAGGGATCAAAACATGGAAGACCGGAGAGGAATAAAATACAACAACAAATGCTGTAGAAGAAGGCAGAAATTGTACACATGAAAAGAAGATCCCTAAGACATTGGAAGGCATGGGATCCACAGCTATATGCAAGGAACAGACATATGATTTTATAAAAAACATGTTTGAAACTATATATTATACCACTTGGTTTGCTTTTTGATTCTCCAAAAGTCAAGTAAAATTGATGGTACCAGAACATGCGCACCAAGAACCATTCATTTCCAGATTAAGTAAATGAGGTAATTCATACAGTTTCACATATCACTTTACACACATTGGGGCCATCCTCAGAGTTACCACTATCATCTTCAACACACACACACACACACACACACACACACACACACAGCCTGACACTCCAGGCAACCTGCCATCAGCCCCTTTCCAAGTTGTTTGATTACTCACCTCCGTTTTCTTGTGTGATTCCTGAATAGGGTCCAGGTCTTGCTCCACCCTCATCCACTGACAAAGGCAAAAAATGTTGATTTAGTCAGTCAGCCCCAGGTAGTCTCAGTGAGATTATTAATACAGGGAGACCTCACTAAATTAGAGTCAGGAGGCTAGAAGAGGCACTGTCAGTTAAGAAGAATTGACAATTAAGGACGCTCAACAGGAAAGGATGTAAATTACAGGCCCCAAAGGGGGAAATGTACATTGCATCACCTATAAGAAATTGACTACCACTGCAATTCAGCCAATAATAAACTGTCATTATCTTGGTTTTCTCCAGTGGACTTCCTTCAAAACAATCCCTCCCAACCTCCTCCTTCTTTTCCATTAAATAGCTACTGCTCTCCTTTGTTTGCTGGGCTTGCCTACCATTTTGGCAGAGCTTCCTTGCCCTGAATTGCAATTCTGTTATTCCCAACAAACCCATTTTGGTGGTAAAATAACTGACAGGGTTTTTTGTTTTTGTTTTTTTTTTACATGTTTATTTATAGAGGGTGGGGGAGGGGCAGAGAGAGGGGGAAAGAGAGAATCCCAAGCTGGCTCCATGCTCTTGGCCTCGACCACCACTTGGGTTCTACCTCTCCAACAAGAGATCATGACCTGAGCTGAAATCAAGAATTGGAGACTTAACCCACTGAGCCACCCAGGTACCCCTGACAGTTTTGTTCTTAATGTTAACATATACAAGTCCTGAAAAAGTCTTGCGCGAGGCTCCACTCTTCACTGTGCTTAAGTTCAGTCATCTAAGATAATCTACATGGGACCAGTCTCACAATTTCCACCTCTAGACTACATTTCCCAGAAGTTCTTTCGGCTCTAAACGACTTCCGTGGGAACCCAGCAAACTTTTTCTATTTTTAGGAAATATGTGGCTCTCAGGGGCTGGCAAGGTCCATGAAGGAAGTTGTCTCCTGAGGGAGGCTAACTTGGAGACTGCGCTTGGATCTGGACAGCCCCTTGCAGCGATATGGCGAGGGGAGCAAGGATATTGGTTTAGCCCAGGTTTCCGCGCTTGCAGGATGTCGAATCACCAGGCGCCATCTTGTATGAGCCGACTCCTTCCGGACTACATTTCCCAGAGGCCCCCGCAGGAACAGGGCCGCTGTTCACTCGCTTGCCCGACCCTCGGCCTCCCGAGAAGGGTAACTGCAAGGTGAGCGGCCTAAGTTTTGGGGGCGCCACCACGCCGCCGCCGGTGCGTTCGTAGGTTGAAAGGGGCAGTCTGAAGGGGCGGTCGGGGCGGGTCCGTAGTCTCAGGCATGTGTGAGTTGTTGGGACTGGGGAAAGGGGCAAGAGGAACAGGATTCCATGTGTGCCAATGTGACCTTATGTGACTGTGCGGCGCGCTGTGTAGGGGTGTGATTGTCTCTGTGGTGGGTGTGTCATTGCGACTGACCATGCGCGGATCTCTGTTTGCAGGTGTAACTGGAGATCTGTTGTAAATGTGTGGTTCTGACTGTGCGGCTCTGTGTGTGTAGGTGTGGCTGTCCCCATGGTGGGTCTGTGATTGTGAGAGTTCGTTTTGTGTGACATCGTGTCTAGGAGGTGGAGCGTGTACAGAATTTATGATTATGCGACTATGACTGTTGCCTGAGGGGTCTATGTGTGCGTGTAATTGTGGTTGTATGAGTTTTGGCAACACTAACCCTACTGCATGTCTGTGACTCTGTGAAGACGTGTTAAGTATGACCATGTAACTTTTTGTGGCACCGTGTGTGCAGTTGGAGGGTGCCTGTAATTATTGCCAGGCAGGGTGGCAGTGTCTGTTGTCCCAGTGGTTGTGTGAGGTCAAGACAAGATTTTGGTCTTGGACAGCAGAGGCTTCTCCCCTTCTGATATGCTCTGACAGGAATGCTCCCAACAGCATAGACTCTAATCTCTCTCCATAAGTGGTAGGTGTGAGTCCAGAGCTACTGCTCTGGTTGTTTGCACCACAAGATAGGTCTGGCATCTCATGATTCCCTTCTCCTTCCTCCGCTCTGCACTTCTTAGATAGGTCCTCAGAGGAAGAAGGAGGAATGGCTGTTGACCAAGCCAAATAAAAGGTGCGATGGGGTTTACTTTTTGTTTTTCTTCTGGATGGCCTTGTTTAACATAAACTCATCAAGTGACCTGGTTCCTACAAATTCCCATTAGAGAAAATCATGAGAAGCTGTAGGGTGGGCACATGGATCCCATTATTCGCCATCATTTCCTTCTACATAGTGTTCACATATTAATTTAGAAAATAGCTCAATTTCTCCTATGTATTAAGCTTTTGCTTCTTTTAGGCACACACACCATGATTAAAGAATTTGGAAAATGAGATGTTACAGAGAGCAAAAGTAATCTCCTACTACCAAGATATAACCATTGTCAATATTTCAATCAATTTCCTTCTAACAGATTTCCTATGTACATACGGTATACATTATTTTCAAGATTAGAATCTCATAGCATTCATCATTTCCTATCTTGTGTTTTCAGTAAAAATTTATAGCTGTTATATAGTTTATTTTTCCTTTGTTAAAAATTCCTAAATATTACATACATATACAAAAGTGCTTAAAATATAGACAGTTTAAGAAGTAATTATATGGCACCTCTAATATAACAGAAACTTGTGTTAGCCCTCAAGAAGCCTCTATTAATCCTAAGAATGAACTATTCTTTTCACCTCTTTAAGTAACTCTTACTCTGACTTTGGTGATAATATATTTTTGTTGATGTTTAGAAACTAAAAACAATACTCTACCTCATACCTACACATCCTTAAGCAATGTAGTCTAGTTTTGCCTTTTTAACTTTATAGAAATTAAATTCTTCTGGGTAATGTTTGAGTCTTGTTTTTCTCATAATATTGTATTTCTTAGACTTACCCTTATTGTTATATCACAGCTGTATGTTTAAATATTGGTTGTTTCCTGTTTTTGGCTCATTTGAAAGGGCTGCTCTAAGCATATTGTTATAAGTACTCTGGTGCACACATGCTTGCTTTCCTAGGGTATAAACATACAAATGGAATTTCCATGCCAAAGGATATGTGTGTATTTTCAAATTTACTAGATAATGCTGAGCTGGTTTTCAATACGGTGTACCAGTTAAATTCCTACCAGTAGTTTATAAACATAGTCCTCTGTATTCTAATACCTTGGCATTTTAATTTTTTTATCTGCTGACATAAAGGTATATGATATTGTTTTTAAGGTATAACATACATTACAAAGTAGAGAAATCAAAGTATATATGACTTGGTTAATTTTTTTTTAAGTGAGAATATTCATTTAACCAGATCCCTAATCATATTAGGAAACAGAACGTTACCAGCATTTTAGAAGCCCGATTCTTGTCCCACCCATTCACTACTCACCTCTCCCAAAGATAATCGTTATTCTGTCTTCTACTGCCATAGATTAATTTTCCCAGTTCTGGAATTTTATGTAAGTAGTATCACACAATTTGTATTTGGCTTTCTTGGTTTAACATTATATTTCATGTGTAATATGAATGTAATATGTAATAATATTATGTATTGTGAATATGCAAGATTCATCCATGTTGCTTCATGTAGTTGTAGGACATTCATTATTATTGCTGGTTAAAATTCCATTGTATGAATAGAACACAATTTATCCATTCCATTATTGAGTTATTGCATTATTGGCATTTGAGTTATTTTCAAGATTTCAGATTGGAGCTGTTATGAACAAGGCTATTCTGAATATTCTTATACATGTCTTTTGGTGCATATATGAATGCACTTTGTTGGGTATATCCACAGGAGTGCAATATTTGTGTTGTAGGTTATGCATATGTTCAGCTTTAATGTACACTGATAGTTTTCCTAAATGATTTTATCAATTTACACTCCCACTTCATTGTATGACAACAGACTTTAGAACAGAAACTTTGCTATAAAGAACAATAGTTTACAATAAAAAGGTCAGGCCACCAGTAAGATATTACACTCCTAAATGTACATACCATTGTAAAATGTTTCAGATATATTTGACAGAACTAAAAGATGTAGTGGACAAATCACAATCATAGTAGGGGATTTTTAGTACTTTTCTCACTTTTCACAGCACTTCTCACTGACAGAACAATCAATATAAAACCAGTAAAGCTGTATAATATTGGAAGAGTGTAATTGACAAATGACCTGACATATGGGGAAAAACATACCTTACAACTGCAGTATATATTATTTTCAGATGCATATGAGACATTTATCTAAATAGATCATATGCTGGACCATAAAGAGAATCTCAATAAATTTTAAAGGACTGAAATAATACTGTATGTTTTCTTTTTTAAAGTTTATTTACTTATTTTTTGAGAGAGATAGAGTGAGTGGGGGAAGGGCAGAGATAGAGAGGGAAACAGAAAATCCCAAGCAGGCTCCATTCTGTCACCACACAGCCCAACACAGGGCTCAGTTCCACAAACCATGAGAACTTGACCTGAGCTGAAACCAAGAGTCGGACACTTAACCAACTGAGCTACCCAAGGCACCTCCATACTGTATGTCTTCTGATCACAGTGGAATTTGGCTGGAAGTCAATAACAAAAAGGTGCCTAGAAATATCCTCAATATTGGGGATTTAAGCAATGTATTTATAAATAACTGGTGACCCCAAGAAGGAATTGCAATGGAAATTTAAAAATATTTTTAACTGTATGACAATGAAAATATATCACAGCGTGTGATGTTGCTAAAGCTGAACCTGAGGAAAATATATAGATTTGCTAGTAAAGAACGTTGATAAATTAATGATCTATCTCAAGATGTTAAAAAAAAGGATACTAAATTAAACCCAAAGAAAGCAAAAAAAAAGGAAAATAATAACAATTAGACTCAAATAAAACTTTATGTATATTGAAAACAAAATGAATGTGCAATAGAGAAAATAAAGCCAAAATTTTTGTTTTTGGAATTAATAAAACTGATAAACCTCTAGAAAATGCAAAGAAAAAAAAAAGGAAAGAAGACACAGATTACCAAGTCATATGGGAGAAAGGCTGAGTTCTCACTTAATTCTTGGTTGGTACCTGGGACTTGGTTGCACAATATAAGATGATTAGAACCTGAGCCTGGTGACCATTATGCTGAATCCCTTTTTATACTTCATCAAACATGTAAACTTCTGCTTTTAATATAGATTTTTATTTTTGTAACTCTGTTTCCTTATTGGACGTGATGTGTGCTTAAAGTTTTGCATGGTCTGCAGTGTCATCACAATTCATTGTCCTGTCATGAAAATGTACTGGGCTAGGCTAGGTGTCCTTGAACAAAACAAAACAAACAACTTCCTAATTAATAATCACTATTTAATTATTAGGGATTTAATATTTGTTAGTGTTTATTTTATAGGTGATAATAAAGATTGAGTTTACAGTGAGCTCTCATGTGGGACATTCAGCTTATTTCTATTTGGATTTGTATGTGCCCACTTGTGCCTACTAACTGTGGAGGACCTTCTATTCAGGGTTATTGTGTAAAGCCACAGGTGTGATGGGTCCGTCCTGGTTTTGGTACAGTTTTTCCTATTTCTTTTTTTGGGAGGTGGGAGGAGCAGAGGAGAAAGAGAATCTTAAGCAGGCTCCGTGCCCAGCATGGAGTCCTATACAGGGCTCCATCTCACAACCATGAAATCATGGCCTGAGCCAAAATTAAGAGACAGGCTCTCAACTGACTGAGTCACCCAGGCACCCCGTTTTTCCTATTTCTAAGGCTAACTGGTTTTTTCAAAGTTCCTTGAATCTATAGTTTTCAGATTGTATAGGTGGAAACAAGCACTTATATCAGAAATATAAATAGTAAGATGAGGAAAAAATACACTAGGGTAATCACTCACTAATTATGGCTAGTTAAAAAAACTTTTTATTCGCCCTCTTTTGTGCAGTTTATATTTTTCTCTCACACATTATTATGGACTTAAAGCATTTTTCAATGTTTTAATTAACTGACAGTTGTTATAGACTCCATCATAATACAAGGAGGAGTGGCAGGAGAGGTATTCAAGATATTTTGTATAAATTTTCACTGGGTGGCCAAGAAGGGCCACCTTTAGGAGACTTTTTTTTTTTTTAACTTTTATTTATTAAGTAATCTCTACCTGCAGTGTGGGGTTTGAACTCAAAACCCTGAGATCAAGAGTTGCGTGCTCTACCAACTGATCCAGGTGCCCCTTAGGAGACTCTTAAAGGGAATCATTTCGGGGCATTTTGGTGGCTCAGTCGGTTAAGCGTCCGATTTTGGCTCAGGTGATGATCTCACGGTTCAGGGGTTCAAGCCCCGGATTGGGCTCTGTGCTGACAGCTCGGAGCCTGGAACCTGCCTCAGATTCTGTGTCTCATTCTCTCTCTGCCCTTCCGCACTTGTGCTCTGCTTCTCTCTGTCTCTCAAAAATAAAAAATGTAAAAGAAAAATAATTTCTAAAAAAAAATTAAAAAAAGAAAGGGAATCCTTTCAGCAGAGCACCTGATATCTTGAGAGTATCATCTTCTGGCAACAGCAGCAGCAGAACATTCCAAATTTTTTTTCTGTTCTAAGACATGGAGTCTGCTATTAATCAGGAACTCTCTTTTCTGTTATCTTTTCTTCACTTTTCACCTGTCCTACTTGGGATTGAATAGAAGACCAAATACAGAAGACTATTATATCTGAGAGTTTATGTTGAGCAAAAATGCTGCTATTGTTGGACTACTTTAAGTGGTGCCAGAGCTTAAAAGTTTTCTAAAAAGAAAAAAAGGTTTAGTTAGTGTTCACATTGATTTTTGTTTGTTTGTTTTCTTATGGTGAGTCATTTCAACCTTCAAAACTTTCTCATATTTTTCTAGACTGTTGGGGCAAAGGGGTTAGCAGTTAATTGATGAAGTAATTAAATCTGAGACATTTCCCCAAGAACATCCATTATGGAATAATAAGCAAAATTTCCTTTTTGAAAATGATCAAACAAGACTTAAATTTTACATTTGGGTGGGCACCTTCTTCCTCAGGAAAGGAGCTGTGGGCATGACAGGTATGTGTAGCTATTAAATATTAGCTTCATTATACAGTGACTGAACACTCAGTGGTGACTGTGACTTCATAAGGCTATTAACTTTCCTTATGACTCTGTTTACTTAAAAATCAGCAGTCACGAGAGTAGGAGAGTTAGAATAAAGATAGTATTTTTTCAAGAGTAGCACTCAGTATTTTGAGCATGTTTACTCTGGATTAATTAAGTAATATGGGTGGTGCAGATGAAAAAATGAATGGAATGCCTGGAGTTTACTAAAGAGAATCAGGATGAGCATTAGTCTCCCCAGTTTTACTGGGCCTATGCCCTTTCTGTCTTAATTATCTCCATCATCCCTTCTTCTAGCCAAAACCATGCAAAAATGTGCTGGCTCCCCTCTCCCATTAGTCATTCAAAATATTCATCCCATCATCAGCATTCTTGCCCTTAATAGGAAATAGAGTTATTGCCCCTTCCAACATGAATGGGAATGCCTTGGGGAAAGTAATGGGCTCTAGTGGAAATCACATTAGGAAAGCATTCTAAAGAACTGGGTTTTTAAAAAGCTAACTTTCACTCGGCATCATTAGTCATAAGGAAAATGTAAATTAAAACCACAGCGAGATACCACTTCATATCTACAAGGATGCCTGTGATAAAAAAAGAGATAATAACGAGATGAAGATTTTGGGAGAAATTGCTGGTGGGATGCAACATGGTTCAACTTCTTTAGAAAACAGTTTGACAGTTCTTCAAAAAGTTGCCATAGGACTTAGCAGTCTCATTTCTAGGTATAAACTCAAGAGAACTAAAAACATTTATTCACATAAAAACTTGCCTATGAATGTTCATAGCAGTGTTATTCACTGTAGCCAAAAAGTGGAAATAATCCAAATGTCCATCAATTGATGAATGCGTAAGCAAAATGTGATATATCCATACAATGGAATATTATTCAGCAATAAAAGGACTGAAGTTCTGATAACATGCTATAACATGGAAATACCTTGAAAACATGCTAACTGAAAGAATCTGGTCACAAGGGGCCACATATCATATGATTCCATTTATATGAAATGTCTAGAATAGGCAAGTCCATTGAGGCAGAAAGTAGATTAGTGTTTGCTCAGGGCTGATGAAGGAGGGGAAAATGGAGATTGACTGTTAATGGGATTTCTTTTAGGGGAAATGAAGATGTTCTAGTATTAGAACTAAAATTAGATTGTGGTGATATACTAAAAGACATAGAATTTACATTTTTAAATGATTGACAATGTGGTATATTGAAGTTTATTTCAATAAAACTATTAAAACAAAAATCAGAGCTAACCTAAAAGTAGTAGAGGAGAGTCTAGATTGGCTATGACCTGATAATTATTGAAGCTAATGGGTATATGGAGGGTTTTCATACTATTTAAACTCTACTTTTGTGTATGTTGGAGACTTCTGTATTAAAGAGTTTAAAACACACACACACACACACACACACACAAAACCACAAGCAAGACCTCCAGAAATCATTATTGCACTATATGCTAACATGGATTAAATTTAAAAATTAAAAAAAAAAGCAAAACTAACTTAATGCCTAATGGTGAAATACCAGAAATATTCACAGTAAAATCAGGCAGAAGGCACTTTCAGCAGTATTATTTAACTTTTTTTTTCTAAAATCCTTAGAAAACCAGTACTCTATAGGAAATAACTAGAAAACAGTCGCTTCCCCCCCACCCCCCATAACTTCTAGTATCATGCTTCTCTGGGCCAGTTCATTTCCTGCCTGTGGATAAGTGATTCAGTTATGGTTGGATAATAAATAGTCCTCTGGTTTCTTTCAGTCTAAAAAGGGGTCTAATATTAGTAATTAGAGTGTCCATTTCACTGTACTAATCGATGCTATAAACTTTTTTAAAAGTTTAACCACCTGGGGCTTGGTTAAGTGTATGACTCTTGATTTTGGCTCAGGTCAAGATCTCACACAGTTCATGCGATTGAGCCCTACCTCCTAGGGCTCCTCACGATACTCCACATAGAGCCTACTTAAGATTCTCATTGTCCTGGGGCGCCTGGGTGGCTTAGTCGGTTAAGCGTCCAACTTTCNTTCTCCCTCTCTTCCCCTCCCCCACTAGTGCATGAGCTCTCACTCTATCTCAAAAAATAAAATAAAATAAAATAAAATAAAAATAAAGGTTTAACCTCCTGCTCCTTGAGCTAGAAGCTTCCAATGAAAAAGCTTGATGATTACTTCTCTTTTTCTGCTGTCCCACTACACAACTCCTTGAAGTAGGGAGCAGCAAAAAGAGATGGAAAGAAAAATCTTAATTGTATAGNTTTTTTAATGTTTTATTTATGTTTTGAGAGAGAGAGAGAGGCATGAGCGGCAGAGGGGCAGAGAGCAAGGGACACAGAAGATCCAAAGCAGGCTCTGTGCTGACAGGGTGATAGCAGCAAGTCTGATGCGGGGCTTGAACCCTCAAACCATGAGATCATGACTTGAGCTAAAGTTAGACGCTCAACTGAGCCACCCAAGCACCCCATATCTGCCTACTTCTAAGGAGAGGGCAATGGCTCTACTCCAGGTAGCTGCTTACACTTCCTACATTTAGGCTTTGGGCATCAGTCCTCCACGGAGCTCTTTTCTAGAGCTGGAAATCATTTTGGTAGGTTTAGAATAAACCTAGACCCTTGCCAGCTCCTACTCTGGGGCCCATATGTAGTCCCAAGAGGGTGTTAGGCCCCAGTCTTTGTGCCTTCTAAACTCTGGAACATAAGGAAAGTTTTCCCAAGAACTCCTGTCCCATCCCACTCGGAACCTTGGTGGCACTTATATACTTATTATATACTTATTATAGATAAATATTATGTTCATTAATTTTGTATATTTATAATTATATTATAAATAGCAGCCACAAAACTAGTATAAGATACCTAGGAATATCTGAAAAAGAAGTGAGCATGATACATATGGAGAAAACTTCATTGTTCCTAAAGGACACAAACATTGACTTGAATAAATTGAAAATTATTCTGTGTTCTAGGAAAGCAAAACTCAACATTGTAAAGGTGTCAAAACTCCTTAAAGTTGACATATTCATCTTATGCAGCCCCAAGAAAAATACCAGTACCTTTTTAAAAAAATGATTTATGCTCATATGGGAGAGTAAGTCAGAATATCACAAAACTTTTGAAAGAGATGAGTAATGAGGGGTTATTTTTAAATTTTTATTTGTATTTTTAAATTTTTTAGAGAGAGCACATGCAGGTGGGGGAGAGGGGCAGAGGGAGAATCTTTTATTATTTTTTAAGTTTATTTTTGAGAGAGAGAGAGAACAAGCAGGGGAGGGGTAGAGAGAGAGGGAGACATAGAATTTGAAGCAGGCTGCAGGCTACTGGCTCTATGCTGTCAGCACAGAGCCCCATGCAGAAAGCAAACCCATCAACCATGAGATTATGACCTGACCTGATGCTTAACTAACTGAGCCACCCAAGTGCCCCATAGAATCTTTCTTCTATGGATTTTTTTTTAAAGTTTATTTATTTTGAGAGACAGACAGAGAGAGAGAGACCATGAGCTGGGGGATGGCAGAGGGAGAAAAAATCACAAGCAGACTCCATGCTGTCAGTGCAGAGCTCAACGCGGGGCTCAATTTCACCAATTGTGAGATCATGACCTGAGCTGAAATCAAGAGTTGGAGCCACGCAGGTGCCCCTATTTTTATTATTTTTATTTTTATGTTTTTAATTTATTTTTGAGAGTCAGAGAGAGACAGCATGATCAGGGGAGGGTCAGAGAGAGAGGGAGACACAGAATCCGAAGACAGGCTCCAGGCTCTGAGCTGTCAGCACAGAGCCCGACAGGGGGCTCGAACCCACGAACGGTGAGATCATGACCTGAACCAAAGTTGGATGCTTAATCGACTGAGCCACCCAAGCGCCCTGCCCCTATCTATTTTTAATCTAGACAGTCTGGCTTCAGAGTGTCCCAGTTTTTGTTGTTGTTGTTGTTGTTGTTGTTGTTTTAAGACTTTATTTATTTTTTTTTAGAGTAGTTTTAGGTTTACAATAAAATCAAGAGNAGAGTGTCCCAGTTTTTGTTGTTGTTGTTGTTTTAAGACTTTATTTTTTTTTAGAGTAGTTTTAGGTTTACAATAAAATCAAGAGGAAGGTATAGAGATTTCCCACACACACCCAAAGCCGCCTCATTGATTATCAACATCCCCCACCAGGTACATTTAGTACAATTGATGAACCTACACTGACACCTCATGATTATCCAACGTTCATAGTTCAGATTATGGTGCATTCTTGTATATTCTGTGGGTTAGGACAAATGCATAATGACATGTATCCATCATTATACATCGTACAGAGTAGTTCAGTGCCCCCCAAGTCCTCTGTGCTGTACTTACTCATCCCTCCCCCAATCCCTGGAAGCCACTATTCTTTTTACTGTCTCCATAGTTTTTTTTCCAGATTGTTACATAGTTTGAGTCATACAGTATGTAGCCATTTTTCATATTGCCATCTAAGCTGCCTTTATATCTTTTCATGGCTCCATAGCTCACTTCCTTTTATAACTGAATGATATTCTATTGTCTGGATATACCACAGTTTATTTAACCAGTCACCTACTAAAGGTTCCAAGTTTTGGGAATTCGTAATCAAGCTGCTATAAATATCTGTGCGCAAATCTTTGTGTGGACATAAGTTTTAAGCTCTTTTGGGTAAATACTACGAAGCATGATTGCTGGATCATGTGGTAAGAGGATGTTTAGTTTTGTTAGAAACTACCAAACTGTCTTACAAAGTGGCTGTACCATTTTGCATTCCCACCAGCAACGAATGAGAGTTCCTCTTGCTCCTTGGCAGCAATTGGTGTTGTCAGTGTTCTGTATTTTCGCTATTCTAATAGGTGTGCAATGGAAGCAGCCTCTTATTAAGACATATTTTTAAATTACAAGACATATTTTTAAAATTATAGTGAATAGAGAGTGTGATGCTGGCCAAAGAATAAAGATGGAATCAAAATAGAACCACAAATAAATCCAAACATGTATCATCTGTGATAATGGCATGGCATTTAAATCAATGCTATAGTCACCTGCTGTAAGGCTCATTTTTTCCCCTCCTTGTTTCAACATATCTGAAATCAGGATATATCTTAAACAGTTTTTTTCTTTCTTAGTGGCATAGAAAATAATAGTGCCTTTTAAGTCAGATATATTATTCACATGTGACTTTGGTACACTTAGGTAGCCAGCCTCTTCTGTGAGAGAAATTAAGTAGGATTCCTAACTGATATAGCATAAATTTATAATCTTATACTATAGTGTTTTATTAAATAATATAATACCAAAATAAAATATAGTTGATTAAAGACCTAAGTGTGACAAAGCATTAAAAAAGAGAAATTAAAACAATTTTTTTAATGTTTATATTTGAGAGACAGAGACACAGCACAAGCGGAGGCAGAGAGAGAGGGAGACACAGAATCTGAAGCAGTCTCCAGGCTCTGAGCTATCAGCACAGAGCCTGATGCGGGGCTCAAACTCGTGAACTGTGAGATCATGACCTGAGCCGAAGTTGGACGCTTAAGTGACTGAGCCACCCAGGTGTCCCCCAGAAAGAGAAATTTATATAAATATGCATAGGTCAGAAAAATTTTCTTACCCAAAAGCTATGAAAGTTGACACTTTGACTGTTTTGCATGGTAAAAATATATAGGCAAAATTAATTTTTTTTAACAGCTATAGGGGAAGAATGAGGAGTGCCTCTGTGTATGGTGGGTGTGGGGGGTTGTCTTGGGGAGGTGGGGGTTGACAGACTGCCTTGGGCTTGGAAAATGTGAAGATTTGATTAGGGAAGTCTTAGTCCTTCTGATCGGAGCATCCATGGCATCCTTGGCCACACGGTACCATTTGTGTGAATCTGCTTGGGGACCTTAGTGACGGCTGCAGAGGAGGGATCTGCTCAGGCAGGTCACAGCAGCTCCATCGGGTTCAGAACAACATCACTGATGTGGGACAAAGTCTGGCCTGAATCACGTGGCTAAGGCAAGAACCTGGGTTAATCGGATGAAGGACAGGAAATCTCAGTCTATATTCCTTTGAATCCACTAGCCAGGATCCATGTTACTGTAGCTAAAGCCTGGGACTTCTGGGGTTGAAGAAGGAGTTGGATTTATCCCATTCTCACACTAACCACAGTTCTAAGACCCAGAGTAGTCAGCTGAAAGCTGGGAAGCCAGTGTGGTTTCTAGAGCATTTCTTTGCTTTCCTGGTTCTGGTTTTTCAAAACACTGTCCTTTCTCAGGAAAACAGCCCCAAGGAGGACTGATCCTCTCCCACGATACTGAAAGAAAGCCATGGCTCAGGTAAGTTGATGCTTTTTCTTTCCTGACATTTAGTTTCAAATTAAAAAAAAAAATGTTTTAATGGTCGTGAGAATTTGTTTTCCTACTCCTTACATTTCTGGCTATCAGGTTTGCCCTTCAGAGTCTTTGGTCCCCTTTTCCCCTCAATCTAACCAGACAATCCTTTAACATTCTTCTTCTTTTTTTTTTTTTTTTTTGATAATTTTTTTAACATTTGTTTATTTTTAAGAGACAGACATAGCATGTGAGCAGGGAGACAGAGAATCTGAAGCAGGCTCCAGGCTCTGAGCTGTCAGCAGAGAGCCTAACATGGGCCTCAAACCCGTGAACCATGAGATCATGACCTGGGCTAAAGTTGGATACTTAACTGACTGAGCCACCCATGCACCCCCATAATTGTCTAATTTTTTAATTGTTTATTTGAATTAGAATCCAAATAAGGACTGTGCACTGCAAATGGTTGATGTCTTTTGAGTCTCTTATTTTGTTGGTACCCCTTCCATCTATTTCTTTCTCTATTTTTCTTAGAAAAGAAAAAAATTGGTTCATTTGTCCGCTGTGTGGATTTTGCTGATTGCATCTCTGTGGCATCATTTAAGTGTTTCCTGAAAACTGGTAGTTCAGTCTAGATGCTTGAGCAGATTTAGGTGGATATTTTTTGTCATGATGTGTCACAAGTGGTGATATGTGATTCTATCAGGAGGTACATTACATCTGGGTCTCTCGTTTTGTAATGTTATCCACTGCTGATGATTACTGTTTAGACTAGAGGTTGCAGAATGATAGTTTAAGTCTGTCGTTCCTTCTTCATAGATTAGATGGCATACTCTTTATAACATAAAATTTTTTGTCAACTGTTTGGTTACCCTGAACGATAGTCTGTCTAGGAAAGACTATTTGAATAATAAATGAGATGGTTTCTTAGAATCCTACAAAGGTGACCAGTATTTTTTATTCACTATTTTTATTAGTTCCTTTTATTTGAATATGATACCTAGGGACCATAGTCTAGACACTAAGGGTGCTTATTGATATTAGATTAATTATTGTTTCTAAGTCTTTTTTAAAATTTTTTTAATGTTTTATTTATTTTTGAAGGAGAGATAGAGACGGTGTGAGCAGGGGAGGGTCAGAGAGAGGGAGAGACACAGAATCCGAAACAGGCTCCAGGCTCTGAGCTAGCTGTCAGCACAGAGCCCGACGCAGGGCTCGAACCCACCAACCGTGAGATCATGACCTGAGCCGAAGTTGGATGCTTAACCGACTGAGCCACCCAGGTGCCCCTGTTTCTAAGTCTTTTCATGAGACAGTCAGGTGGGGCGCTTGGGAGTCTGTCAGTTAAGCGTCCGACTTCTGTTCAGGTCATGATCTCGCAGTCTGTGAGTTTGAGCCAGGCATCGGGCTCTGTGCTAAGAGCTCAGAGTCTGGAGCCTGCTTCAGATTCTGTGTCTTCCCCTCTCTTTATGCCCCTCCCCCATTTGTGTTCTGTCTCTCTTGCTCTCAAAAATAAATAAAACATTTTTTAAAATTTTTAAAAAAGAGTCAGGAACTTGTCTTTAATATAAAATAAACTGACTACCCTTTTTTTTATTAGTTAACATGAATGTTATATTCATTTCAGATTCAACAATTCCATATATTACTCAGTGCTCGTCAAGATAAATGTACTCTTAATCCCCTTTACCTATTTCACCCATCTCCACACACTCCTCCCTTGCCCATCTCTGCTCTGGTAACCATCTGTTTTTTGCTCTGTAGTTAAGAGTTGTTTTTTTGGTTTGTCTCTTTATTTCCCCCTCCTTTTGTTGGTTTGTTTTCTTTCTTAAATTCCACATGTGAGTGAAAGTATATGGTATTTGTCTTTCTCTGACTTATTGCTTAGCATTATACTTTTTAGATCCATCTAAAATGATCCAAGATTTCATTCTTTTTTATGGCTGAATGATATTCCATTGTATATATATATACCACATCTTTATCCATTCATCTATTCACAGACACTTAGTTTTCCATAATTTGGCTATTATAAATAATGCTGCAGTAAACACAGAGGTGCGTCTATCCCTTTGAATTAGTGTTTTGCTACTCTTTTGGTAAATAACCAGTTATGCGATTACTAGATCATAAGGTAGTTCTATTTTTAATTTTTGTGAGGAACTGCCATACTGTTTTCCACAGTGGCTGCACCAGTTTGCATTCCTACCAACAGTGCAAGAGAGTTCCTTGTTCCCTCAATCCTTGTCAACACTTGTGATTTTTTTGTGTTTTTTATTTTAGCCATTCTGACAGGTGTGAGGTGATATCTCATGGTAGTTTTACTTTGCATTTCCCTGATGATGAGTGATGTTGAGCATCTTTTCAATGTATCTATTGCCCATTTGTATGTTGTCTTTGGAGAAATGTCTGTTCATATCTTCTGCCCACTTTTTAATTGGATTATTATTATTATTATTTTAATCTTTGAGAGACAGAGAGAGACAGAGCAAGCGGGGGAGGGTCAGAGAGAGAGGGAGATACAGAATCTGAAGCAGGCTCCAAGCTCTGAGCTAGCTGTCAGCACAGAGCCCAACACCGGGCTCGAACCCACGAACCGCAAGATCGTGACCTCAGCCGAAGTTGGACACTCAACCAACTGAGCCACCCAGGCACCCCTGTTTTTTGGGTTTTGAGTTGTAACAGTTCTTTATATATTTTGGATACTAACCCTTTATCGGATATGCCATTTGCAGATATCTTTTCACATTCCATCAGTTGCCTTTTGGTTTTGCTAATTGTTTCCTTCACTGTGCAGATGATTTTTATTTTGATGAAATCCCAATAGTTCATTTTTGCTTTTGTTTCCCTTGCCTCAGGAGGCATATCTAAAAAAAGATGTTGTTTCAGCTGATGTTAGAGAAATTATTGCCTGTACTCTTTTCTAGGAATTTTATGGTTTCAGATCTCACATTTAAGTCCTTAATCCATCTTGAGTTTATTTTTTATGCATGGAGTAAGAAAGTCCAGTTTCATTTTTTTGCATGTTGCTGTACAGTTTTCCTAACACTCTTTGTTGAAAAGATTTTCTTTTTCCCATTAGATGTTCATGCCTCCTTTGTCATAGATTAATTGACTATACAATTGTGGGTTTATTTCTTGGCTTTCTGTTCTGTTCCATTAATCTGTGTGTCTATTTTTGTATCAGTACTATACTGTTTTGATTACTACAGCTCTGTCGTATAACTTGAAGTCTAGAATTGTGATACCTGAATATTTTTTTCCTTTTTGAGATTGTTTTGGCTAGCTATTTAGGGTCTTTTGTGGTTCCATACACATTTTAGGAGTGTTTGTTTTAGTTCTGTGAAAAATGCTGTTAATATTTTGTTAAGGATTGCATTAAATCTGTAGATTGCTTTGGATAGACATTTTAACATTATTTGTTCCTCCAATCCATGGAATGTCTTTCCATTTGTTTATGTTGTCTTCGATTTCTTTCATCAGTGTTTTATAGTTTTAGAGTATGGATCTTTCACCTCTTTTGTTTATTCTTGGATTTTTTTTTTTGAAAGATTTTGTTTTTTTTAAGTAATCTCTACATCTATCTTGGGGCTCAGTCTTACAACCCCGACATCAAGAGTCACATGCTCTACGAACTGAGCCAGCCAGCCGCCCCCTAGATATTTTATTATAAAATAAACTGATTACTCTTGCATCTATGTTTAAGGTCCTAAAAGATACTGATTCTGAGTGATACCAGTATAATTTGCTTATTTGTTTTACCCCAAAATACAAATGTAATAGCCTCTGAATTGTTTCTTTTATTACACAATACATATGTTTATTGTTTCAGGGCTCAGTGGTGTTCAGTGATGTGTCTGTAGACTTCTCACAGGAGGAATGGGAGTGCCTGGACCCTGGTCAGAGGGACTTGTACAGAGATGTGATGTTGGAGAACTATAGCAATCTGCTCTCAATGGGTAAGGGCTTCTATACCAGTAATTTAGAGTTCTCCTCTGGAATGTTTCTTTTCCACAGTGAATTTCCCAGCTGCTTTTCGAGTTACCAGCCGAATTTCTGCTCCCTATCCCATGTAAGTGGTTTGAGCTGCAATGAAAAGGAAAAGTTGGAAATGGGCAACAGCAATGACCGTGGCTGAAGCTTCATCCTCTTTCTCTGGCTGTTCCTGTAGTGGCGTCTCTTCTTTGGTCATCAAGGGACTGGATCTGATTTCTGGATCTGGTTTGCCCACTGCGTAACCATGTTCCATATCTTTTCTTGTGAGCAGGACTTTACATTCCTAAGCCTCAAGTCATCTCCTTATTGGAACAAGGGAAAGAGCCCTGGATGGTTGGCAGAGAGCTGACAAAAGGCCTGTGTTCAGGTGAGTGAGAAATGGTTGGGCAGGAGCAAGCCACTACAGCTGACCCATACAGGAACAGCACCTTTGCGGTATTTCTAGACTTGTGGGAAAAGCTGAGTCCTTTTAGCATGAGTTTACAAATGACCTGTTTCATTCCTTCTCTCACTTACTACTCTTTCTACTACTTGTCTCCAGCACGCCTCATCATTTCAAGTAGAATGTGCCCTTCACGTCCCCTCCAATAAAACTCTTACCCGTATTTATTTTTATTTTTTCTTAAATATTTTATTTTATTATCAAGTTGGTTTCCATGTAGCACCCAGTGCTCATCCCCACAAGTGCCCTCCTCCATGCCCATCACCCCCCTTCCCCTCTCCCCCACCCCCATCAGCTCTCAGTTTATTCTCANTTCCCACCAACAGTGTAGGAGGGTGCCCGTTTCTCCACATCCTCGCCAGCATCTTGAGTCTCCTGATTTGTTCATTTTAGCCACTCTGACTGGCGTGAGGTGGTATCTCAGTGTGGTTTTGATTTGTATTTCCCTGATGAGGAGGGATGCTGGGCATCGTTTCATGTGTCTGTTGGCCATCTAGATGTCCTCTTTGGAGAAGTGTCTGTTCATGTCTTCTGCCCAGTTCTTCACTGGATTATTTGTTTTTCGTCTTACCTGTATTTTTAAATTCAGTTCCTTGCTAGCTTTTCTTCCTCTTCAGCTCCTCTAAATGTTTTCTGTTACCACCCCCAAAATAACATGTGTGTATGTGCACTGCTCCTCCTCCCAGGTACTCGTCTTCATTAATATTACTTGCCAGTGACTTGTTTTATCAGTTTGTTGTTTGTTCTTCCTTTACCCAGTGTTTTTCATTTACTAATTTGTGCAAGGGGGTCTGCCAGGTGCTGCAGTTTGCTAATCATATATGTTATTAAGAACTTGGAGTCAAAAAGTAGGGCTAAAATATATTCATAAAAAATTTACACAGAGTAGAATTCAGTAAAGAGAATCAGAAAGCTTAGTGGAAAATCAGGGGCTAAATAGGCAGAGGTAGAAAATCCATCCTGAGGGACGCCTGGGTGGCTCACTCGGTTAAGCGTCCAACTTCAGCTCAGGTCATGATTCAGCTCAGGTCATGGTTGCTGGGTTTGAGCCCCATGTCAGGCTCTGTGCTGACAGCTTGGAGCCTGAAACCTGCTTCAGATCTCCTTTCTCTCTATCTCTTCCCCACTCTTGCTCTGTCTCCCTCTCTCTCAAAAATAAACATAAGGAAAAAGAAAAAAAGAAAATCCATACTGAAATAGTAGTTGAGAGTCTTGCATATGATTGTAGTCACCATCTATGAAGGACAGTATTGGGAAAAACAGAAGGGTCTGTGCCTTTAATGGAAAGGGAGAGGTGGCAGAGGAGGACAGATTTAGGATAAAGTGTTCCCTTATCCTAAAGGCCCCAGAGAGCATTACTATATAGCAAGCATTGGTCCTGGCGCTCGGATTATAGCATTGAACAAAAAGTTCAGAGTTTTGCTCTTCTGGAGCCTATGTCCTACAGGGTGAGAGAGAAAAAATAGATATATTTATGTCAGATGGTGGTAAGTGTATGAAGGGAGGGTAGAGAAGGCTTTTTTGATGAGGTAATATTTTAAGACCTGAAGGAAGTGAGGGAACAAGTAGTGTAAATATTTGGTAGAAGAGATTTAGGCAAAAGGAAAAGGAAGAACAGTCCTTGAAATAGAGCTTTTTGGCTCTTACCATTGTGGTTGGAGCAGAATAAATAAGCAAAGAGGGACTTGTATGAAAGGAGATGGGCAAAGTAGCAGGATGTGTTTGTGTGCTAGGTGCAGGTGGGAGGTGGGTGTACCTGCAGATGATTTGGGGTCTGGTGGGGCCTTGGTAATTGTGAGGTAAGGATTATCTCCTTTTGTATATTAGGAAATGGGGACTTAGAAAGTTGAAATAATTGCCCAGGAACATACAGGGAGTGACTGTCAGAATTGGAATTCCACTCCAGTCAGCTTGCTTCTAGTTCCTTTCATCTTTCCATGACAGTATTTTGTACTGTGTCTGCCTTTCTTTCTGTCTGCCTCAAACTTTAGCTGCCTCCTCTGTCAGTCACTTCAGTGGTACATGAGCAAGTCTCTCTCTCCTCCCAAGATCAACACCATAAAATTCCAAAGCAAGCAGTATTTTTACTGAATCACCAGAACATAACATATTCTGAGTCTTCCCTATAGGCCACTCAGCACCTTAAACTTAAGTTCTGAAACTTTAAGTTTTTCCCCCTTGTGGCTAGCCTTCTCTCTTTCAAACTGCAGCCAATATATCCTTACTTTGGAACCTGTTCTGTTTCCAGCCCAGCTGGGAGTGCTACAGTTCTGACACACACTACCCAGGGTTAGCAAGACCCCACAGATTTCACAGTAGGGTTGTACACAAGACTGCCCTCACTTTTCTTTTTTTTTTTAAGTTTTTAAAAAATATTTATTTATTTATCTTGAGAGAGAAAAAGAGCTAGAGCAGGGGAGGGGCAAAGAAGGAGAGGGAGAGAGAAAGAATCCCAAGTAGGCTCCACACTGCCAGTACAGAGCCCATTGCGGAGCTCGAACTCATGAACTGTGAGATCATGACCTGAGCCAAAAGCAAGAGTTGGACGCTTAGCCAATTGAGTCACCCAGGTGCCCCACTTCTTTTTTAATTAATTTATTTAAAACTTTTTTTTTTATTATTATGTACAAAGAGTGAGAGACAATGTGAGCAGGGGAGGGAGAGAGAGAGAGAATCTCAAGCTTCACAGAGTGCAGAGCCTGATGCAGGGCTTGATCCCATGACCTCAGGATCATGACCTGAGCCAAAGTCAAGAGTCGGATGCTCAACCAGCTGAGCCACCCAGGCACCCCAAGACTCCTCTCACTTTAGATGCCAGCTGCCAGTCCTGGGGTTCTTAGAGACCTACACTTCTGAGCAATGGGCTATAAATTTGGGGATTTCCACAGTCCCTGCAAATTTAATAATTTAGTATAATGATTCACAGAACTCAGGAAGGCTCTATACTTACAACTGCAGTTTTACTCTGAAGAACACCTATTAGGGCAGGGTCTAGTGGGCTTCCAGATGCAGAGGTTCCACGCCCTCTCCCTGTGGAATCCAAGTGTGTCACCTTCCCAGCATCTCAGGTGTGTTCACCAACCAGAAAGCTCCGCTGAGCTTTGGTGTCCAGAGTTTTTTCTAGAGTTGAATTACTTTGGCATGATTGATTGAGTCACTGGCCACTCAATCTCTGGCTCCTCTCTCATCCCCAGAGGTCCAGTAGCTGAAAGTCCCTACCATCTAGTAGGGATCATGCTTGATCTTTCTGGTGACCAGTCTGCAACCTGCAGCTGTCTCAGATCTGCCATGAATCACCTCATTAGCATAGCAAAAACCACTCCTATCACTCAGGAAATTCCAACAGTTTTTGAAGCTCTCTGTTATAAACCAGGGGCAAAGACCAAATTTATTCTGTATGATACCACAGAGCCCAAGAATCTTTCCCTATATGTATTTATGCCTCTTAGGAAACCTTTAATGGAGGTCAGAAAATGATCCACCTTTTGTAATACAGATAGTGTGATGGTACACTGTGGTTTCTTACATACACATACATCCATGCTTATATAGATATATATATAATTTGTAATCTTTTCCTGTGCCCAAGTATTGTATATTTATCATCCTTTCCTTATAATTCTAATCCATATCAATATTTGGGAATCATTGTGGTTTCCTATTTCTATAGTCTCCTCCCTCCACATTCTGCATTGTATCTCATTAATTTCAGTGCATTCTTTTGGTCCATTTTCAGATTAAGCACATATATTTGAGAACTGTATGTCATTTACTGTCAGATATTATTTTCACTTTAATTTTTCCATTTCTATTATAAAAATTTAACTTTTCAAAAATGAGGGGGAGGGGAAGAAGAATATTTATAATTTCATTTTCTTTCAGATCTGGAATCAATGTGTGAAAACAAGTTATTATCTCTGAAGAAAGAAGTTTATGAAATAGAATCATGCCAGAGGGAGATAATGGGACTTACAAAGCATGGCCTTGAGTACTCCAGTTTTAGAGACGTTTTGGAATATAGAAGCCACTTTGAAAAACAATTGGGATATCAAAGTGGGCATTTAAGCCAAGAAGTATTCACCCATGAATACATGCCCACATTTATTCAACAGACGTTCTTTACTCTACATCACATACTTAATAATGAAGAGAAGCCCTATGAATGTAAGAAATGTGGAAAGGTCTTTAGTCAGAATTCACAATTTATTCAACATCAGAGAATTCATATTGGTGAAAAATCTTATGAATGTAAGGAGTGTGGGAAATTCTTTAGTTGTGGCTCACATGTTACTCGACACCTGAAAATTCATACTGGCGAAAAACCCTTTGAATGTAAGGAATGTGGAAAGGCATTCAGTTGTAGCTCATACCTTTCTCAACATCAGAGAATTCATACTGGTAAGAAACCCTATGAATGCAAGGAATGTGGGAAGGCCTTTAGCTATTGTTCAAATCTTATTGACCATCAGAGAATTCACACTGGTGAAAAACCCTATGAATGTAAAGTATGTGGGAAAGCCTTTACTAAGAGCTCACAACTTTTTCAACACGTGAGAATTCATACAGGTGAGAAACCCTATGAATGTAAAGAATGTGGCAAAGCTTTTACTCAGAGCTCAAAGCTTGTTCAGCATCAGAGAATTCATACTGGTGAAAAACCCTATGAGTGCAAGGAATGTGGCAAAGCCTTTAGTAGTGGCTCAGCACTTACTAATCATCAGAGAATTCACACTGGGGAGAAACCCTATGATTGTAAGGAATGTGGGAAAGCTTTTACTCAGAGCTCACAACTTCGTCAACATCAGAGAATCCATGCTGGTGAGAAACCCTTTGAATGTCTTGAATGTGGGAAGGCCTTTACTCAGAACTCACAACTTTTTCAACATCAGAGAATTCATACAGATGAAAAACCATATGAATGTAATGAATGTGGAAAGGCCTTTAATAAATGCTCCAACCTTACACGACATCTGAGAATTCACAGTGGTGAAAAGCCCTATAACTGTAAGGAATGTGGGAAGGCATTTAGTAGTGGCTCAGATCTCATTCGTCATCAGGGAATTCATACTGATGAATAATAAAAGTTAAAGCTCTTGTCACTTTCCCAACATTTTTAAACAAAAAGAAATTCATGTTTGACAGTTACCCTTTCACTGTTTTTTGTTTTTAAATTTTATTTTATATTTCTTTTTAATCCAAATATATTTCACTCTAAATTATTAACTAAGATTCTAAAGTGACATTTGCATATTCCCTGTCCCCCAATCTTGTACGAAGGGCAGTTTTTCAATAATTCTTTCTTTCCCCATTAGTTTGTTCTATCTTCTTGGTGACACATTATACTCTTATTTATATTTGCTTGCATTTTTTCTTCTCTGATCTATATATTTGTGCTCACACCAATATCACACTATTTAAAACTGTGTGACCTTGTATTGTTTAATTGTGGCATTACAGCCGTGGTTTTGAAGTCAGTATTGTTTATTTCATGTCACAAATTTATATTTTCTTACATAAAACAGAAAATCAGAAAACCAGAAACTAAAAAGCCAAGATTAATTATAATCATACCAACTATAGATGACTACTTTTAAGTTGGTAGAGCAAATCCTACCAGATTTTGTTTTTAAAGAAATCACGGTATACATGTTATCCCTTTACCTGTTTTGATCATGCCAAAAAATATGGTTGCCATTTTAGTAAATATAGTATTTTTTTAAATGTGGCTTTAAAATGACTTTATTACTCATGTTTTATTTGCATCTAAACATTTGCAGTTATTAAATATGCCATGATTCATATGGCCAAAATTTTATCTTTGGATATTTCTTTTAAAATATTTGTTTTTTTTTTTAAATTTTTAATGTTTGTTTATTTTTAAGAGAGTGGGGGAGGGGCAGAGAGAAAAGGAGACAAGGATCTGAAGCAGGCTCCAGGCTCTGAACTGTCAGCACAGCTGACTCAAACTCATGAACTATGAGATTATGACCTGGGTGGAAGTTGGCCATTTAACTGAGTGAGCCACCCAGGTGCCCTAAAACATCTGTTTTAATTATTGAAATTATCCAGAATTTCTCCCCATAAGCTGTTTTGTTCCCTTTCATTAACTCTAACTCCAATTTCATACTAGAAAGGTAATTAACCACTGTTATCAAAGTGTTTATCCTTCCAGTTTTAGTTTCATTTATTTTGTTTTTACTTTTTAATTATATATGTTAGTGGCATTTTATTTCTTATGTATTAGTAAAAATAATCATGTTATACGTATTGGTTTGTTGTGAGGCTTCAATGAATTAATAAATGTAAAGTGCTTAGAACTATTCCTATCAAAAAGTAAATGTTTAGTAAAAGCCCACTATCATCAGTGATATACTCATTTTCATAGTTTTCTTCATTATTATTTGTGGAAAGGATTTTAACCATGTTCTTTACCTTTGTCTTAATCAAAGAACTCATAATGAAAAGAGAAATTAATGAGGTAAGTATTGGAAAGTTTTTCTCATCACTCATTATTCCGCATGGAATTTAAAAGGAAAAGAAAAAGAATGTGTGAATAGTCTTCCTTCAGACTTCATCTTCTATGCTGCACAAAGATTAATGCCAGTCTGAAACCCTGCAGATATAATGATGAGTAGTTAAAAGACAGCTGCCAAAAAACAGGAAGAGATGAGTATATTTTTCTTAATAACTAGTTAATAACTTAGAACAGAAAACATACAAGCCACATTTTTTTTTTTTATCGGAGTTGGAGGAAGAACTCCAGATACAGAAAAAAGGTAGACATACTTTAGTCATTTGTGTGGGGAAGCAGGGATGATAAATGAATAGCAGTGTGAATTAGAAATTGAAATGACTACATATTTAATTTTGAAAGGACTGTATGTTTTTGGTTAATGACAATGTTCTGAGATTAGGTTGCATAACTGTGTGTGTACACTAAAACCACTGAACAATATACTTTTAAAGGGTGAATATAATAGCATATGAGTTTTATCTCAATTTAAAAACTTAAAAGTACTATAGATATTTTTATACCGTATCTGAAAATCTAGATGAAGCATGTGATTTTTATAAAGAAATTGAACTGACATCAGAACTGACTAGAGAAAATATAAAATCTTAATAGATTCTCCTCCAAAAGGAACATTTTATTTTAAAAATATTTTTTTAACATTTATTTATTTTTGAGAGACAGAGACAGAGCATGAGCAGGGGAGGGGCAGAGAGAGAGGGAGACACAATCCCAAACAGGCTTCAGCCTCTACGCTGTCAGCACAAAGCCCAACATGGGGCTCGAACCCATTAGCCATGAGATCATGACCTGAGCTGAAGTCAGAAGGTTAACTAACTGAGCTACCCAGGAGCCCCAAAAGGAACATTTTAAAATTAGACCAAACTACTTCAGATGTCACACAGCTATCACTAAGGAAGACACCAAATTAGATGTATTTAATAGATGAAATCTATGAAATGTTTTAGGAAATTTTTTAGGACACAGACTGAGATAGCAAGTTATCTATTATTATAAATTTATAATCCTAATGTAAAAACTTGCTAGAAGAAAATAAATTAAGATAATATGTCCAGAATTGGTTATTAAAATATGCAGTGTTATAAATTAGCAAATCAAATCTAGTAATCTATTGAAAGAAAACAAATATTTGTCATAATCTGGATTTAGGAACACAATGTTTCTGATAAACCCTCATCCAAACTTTCTACTTGCTTTCTGAAACTTGAAAAACAAATTGATTTAGATAACATCGTATCCCTTCACATCAGAAACTCAGGAGCCAAATGGATTGGGGGAGAAGGAATTCCCTGAATACAATACAAGGTAACTAACTTGGAATTTCTAGAGTTCAGATAACTAAAGCACTTTAAGTGAAACTACACTATCAAGCCCCAATACCTTCTAGGTGCACTCTTCTTGTTTCTTTCTTAGCAGTATTTGACAGAATGGGATTATTTTATAAATAAGGAGTTATCCTACTTGCTGCAAAAACACAGCATTCATCCATTTATACTCTACTTCTCACTTGAAGAGTCTTTAAAACAGCCAATGAACGCAATCATTGGCATGTATGTTAGTACATGGGTGTAGTGGGAGGCAGGAAAGAGATTATTAAACAGAATTTCAACTTTCATTGCTATTAGAATGTAGAGGGGTACAAAAGACCTTCACTTCCACGACAGCAAGAAAAACCTTGACAAGATAGAAAGTAATAGTTTCCTACGGCACTGTCCTAGAGCGGCGGAGGCAAGGAAGCACTGAATTGAATTTCTGATAGATTAAGCCCTTTTTAGGTGGCCAGATTGCTATGTGACTTTCCATACCTCGGTGGAGTGCATGGGCTGGGGATGGGAGTGCATGTGGGTGGATGAAGGGAGTACAGATGAAGAGACTGCAGAGATAAAGAGAAATTAGAGTCTACAATGATACTTAGGACTCTCTGGATGGATTAAAATCCAGAATAAACAATACTATCAACGAACTTTATCTAACTGACATTTACTTAATGATACTATATATACTTTCTACCACAGAATATACCTGCTTTTCAATTGTACAGGAAACACTAAGACCACACGTTGGGCCATAAAACAGATTCAATAACTGTCAACAGACTGACATCATACAGACTATGTTCTTTAGTGCAGAACTAAACAGGGCTCAGTGATTAAAGATTATATAGAAAATCCGTTTTCTTCCAGATGCTTGATAGTCTTAGCTTTTAACTTAGGTGTGTGATTCATTTAGAATTAATATTTGTGTATGGGATAAAGTACATGTTGAGGTTCAGTCTTCTCCCTCACATAGACACTCAGTTGTACCAGTACTTTTTGTTAAAAAAAGACTTTCATTTCCACTGAGGTACTTTGGCACTGTTATCAAAAATCAATTGATCATAAATGTATGCCTTTACATGAGCAATGTACAACTGTAAATGGAACAACAACAAAAAACAACCAGTAGTTTATGGAAGAACATGGATACTTAATTGAATAAGTGTAATAAAAGATATGAGAGACCTTTATATAGAAAACTATAAAACATTGCTGAAAGAAGTAAGACAAGGTCTAAATAAATGGAGATGTTAGGACTATGGCCTGGAAAACTCCATATCTTTAATCAAATTTCCCCAAATTTATCTGTAGATACAATGCCATCCCAGTCAAAATACCGCAAGCTTTTTAAATTTTAATTTGCAAAATTATTCTAAAAAGTGTACAGTTGTTCCCCTTCCTTATCCATGAGGAATATGTACCAAGACCCACAGTGAATGCCTGAAACTGCAGCTAGTGCAGAATCTGATTTTTGTCTTATGAAGTCAAAAACTTGCATCTTTTCCCTTAAAGGAAGTACTTCAGAGCTTCTCTTTGACATTTTCAAATTGCCAGCACACTACTCTTGTGCTTTGGGGCCATTAAGTCAAACAAGGGTTACTTGAGTACAAGCACTGTGATACCACAACAGTTGATCTGATAACCTAGACAGCTAAGTGACTGATAGGCAGGTAGTATAGACAGTGTGGATACACTGGACAAAGGGAGACGTCCTGGGTGGGATGGAGTTATGGAATAGCAAGAGATTTCATCACACGACCCAGAATGGTGCACAGTTTAAACATGAATTGTTAACTCCTTGGATTTTACATTTAATATTTTTGGACTGTGGTTGACCATAATAGGGTAACTGAAGCCTGCGAAAGGGAAACTGTGGATAAGTTGGGAGCTACTGTATAGAAACCGAAAGACCTAAAACAGTTAAAAATAAGTATTGAAAAAGAGCAAATTGGATGACTTGTGGCATCTAGTTTCAAGACTAGCTATAAGGCTATGATGAGGCAAGAAAGACTAGTGGTTAAGCATAGACAAACAGGTCAATGCAGTAGAACAGAGTCCAGAAATAAAAAACAGTAAGCCCCAGAGTTCAACTTGTTTATTCCAGCATGTCACAAATTAATCTGATGAAGGGATGCCTAGGTGGCTCAGTTGGTTAAGTCTCTTCATCTGTACTCCCTTCATCTACCCATATGCACTCCCATCCCCAGCCCATGCATTCTACCCAGGTATGGAAAGTCACATAGCAATCTGGCCACCTAAAAAGGGCTTATTCTATCAGAAATTCAATTCAGTGCTTCCTTGCCTCCACCACTCTAGGACAGTGCCATAGGAAACTATTACTTTCTATCTTGTCAAGGTTTTTCTTGCTGTCATGGAAGTGAAGGTCTCTCGTACCCCTCTACATTCTAATAGCAATGAAAGTTGAAATTCTGTTTAATAATCTCCTAAGAAACAGGGTCCTGGGATCAAGCCCCATGTTGGGCTCTGTGCTGAGCGTGGAGCCTGCTTAAGATTCTCTCTCTCCCCTGCTCACACCCCACATTGAGAATAGCGATTAATGAAATAAAAAGCTAAAAAAATAATAAAACAAAATAAAATAATAAAATAATTTATTCCTCAGGGTTACATCCACAGAGGTTGATTTAAACAAGGATAGGATAATCAGGCCCTATACTACCAGTCTAAATTCTTGTCTAGTTCTCAGTTCTGCAAGTTCCTCAAAATAATGTTTTCTAGGAGGTTCCAGGTACTAAGTAGCTAACTTATTAACAGTTTGTAATGGCAAAATTAAACTTCTTTGGGCTTTTGTGTATCCTGGCTTAAAATGTACATAACATAACCATCCCTTCTGCCTCATAGAGTGGTCATGAAGATGGATGAATCAATGTTAACTAAAAAGACTGAGCAAATGGCAAAGGGATATATTTTGTTATGAATCAGACAAAATTTGCATTGAAGGCATAATAAAATTGCAGAAAATTTATTGGTGAAGTACCCAAAATAGGGACAAAGAAAAGTCTACATTTGTAAGACTATTTTCTATATCAAGAATCCAAGCACTCATTTCCTAAGCACAGAATAAACACAGTCAATTTTTATTTTTTCAGTCAGCTACAAAACACTTCCAATTCTACTGGTTACTAAGCTCATTTTGTTACAGTAGTCCTTCACATTCTCCAGTGTTCAACTGCTCATGCCTCCCTTGGACATCATCACTAGCACATGTTGTATTTATCCCTCACTATGTGTTAATGGTTATTCATTTCCCTTTCCAAAGCTGTCCTCTCTACCAAGGAGGTGGCTCTTTATTACAGCATATTGAGAGTATCTCTTACTCCAATTAAAATGAATCCCCCCACATTGATTATGATAACTGTTAGTACAAGTCAGTATTATCAATGCATCTCTGAATTGAACTGACTACTTTAACCAGCTTTATCTCAAAGACGGTTCTTCCTGGGAGGGTTTCCTATCAAGCCAAGGATTAGTCTATAATGATCAACCATGCTGGTTTTCCCAGGATGAGAGATTTCATGGGACACAAGACTTTCAGATAAACCAGGATAGTTGTTTGCCCTAATCTAAGTATACTTTTCTCCCTCTGAGCTCCATAGAGTCCTCTGCTTTGGGCAAACTACCACTACTCATAGTTCTTGTATTTGTCTCTCTGGTGGACAAGGCAAAGACCTGACTTTTTGTTCCTTCCTTATTTAGGAGACATGGCAGAATGGGGTGAGTTTGAATCACTCTGTACTATTTGGTGGAACGGTCTAAAGGAAGTTTATGTGTGGTTAACATCAAATGTATGGTTACCCCACTGTCCTAGGACAGGAACAACTGTCTGTCAAGTCATCTCAGCTTAACCCAGCCTAGAAAAGCTGTCTCCCAACCAACCTCCACACGTGTGAAATAACTACTTGTTTTAAACCAGAATTTAAGGGCAGGTTATTATGTAGAAATGGTAGACTTACACAGGGAGGTAAAATCTTCTGGAAGTGAAAAGTTGGGAAGTGGGAATCCATACATTCATTCTGGTGGGAGTGCAAATCTATGCAAGCACACTGGGAAAACTAGTCATGACTTAATCAAATTTTAAATGTCTGTACCCCAAAATATTCTATTTGTAGGAGCACAAAATGGAAATATATTTCTGGTAACATAATGAACACATAAACTGAAATATAGTGAGAAAATAGAATATTAAACTGAAGCTAAAACAAATAAACTATGGGTTTCCAATTATTGGTCAATGATCGGACATATATAAGTACTACATGAAACATGCAACAATCTGCTTTAAGTACTTGGGGAGATTATACATGAAAATGATGCCATTAAGTTCCTTATAGTGCAACCAATGATATAAAACAAAAGTATGCAGAGACAACTGTATCTAATGTAATATATGGAAAATGTCACTAGAATAGGGTAGTGGTGGCTTGTGAGAATTCTGAAAAGAAAACCTCATTTTGCTTGCAAGAAAAACTACAACCTTGGGCACCTGGGTGGCTCGGTCGGTTAAGCATGTGAATTCAGATCAGGTCATGATCTCATGGGTTGTGAGTTTGATCCCTGCATAAGGATTCTGCTGTCAGCACAGAGCCTGCTTCAGATCCTCTGTCTCCCTCCCTCTCTGCCCCTCCTCCACTCATTCTCTCTCTTTCTCTCTCTCTCAAAATAAATAAACATTCAAAAAAAACCGACAATATTATAATTCCTGGGAACTCTGCAGAGAGTATTGGAATTTGTGAAAAAAAAACTATTGATATTGATATTGTCATATTTCTGATTATATTAGGTCCAAAGTGATAATTATCAACAAAGATTATTCTTCACAATTAGGTTATTATGGCTAACTGGGCTCAGTCAAAAGAAAAAAGAAGACCGTCATGAAAAAGAGATGAGAGAAAGTGACAACATGAACACCCAGCACACCCATGACACAGTTTGAAGGATGTGGGTGTTAATTTTTAGACAGAATGGGAACACATACCCAAATGCTTAGAAACACAGTTCTTTTTCAAATATTGAGAACTAATGAGCACAGTGAAAAACTATTCAAATTACAAAATGTTTTTAATTTATTTTTTAAAAATGTTTTAATGTTTATTTATTTTTGAGAGAGAGAGAGACAGCAAGCGAGCATGAGTTGGGGAGGGACAGAGTGGGAGACACAGAATTCAAAACAGGCTCCAGGCTCTAAGCTGTCAGCACAGAAACTGAAGCAGGGCTTGAACCCACGACTGTGAGATGAAAGCTGTTTTTAAGAATAGCAAGCTTTTCCTTTTGTCCAAGGAAAAATACTTTTTAAGAATGGGCTACTTCAGGGAGCCTGGGTGGCTCAGTCAGTTAAGTATCTGACTCTTAACTTCAGCTCAGGTCATGATCTTAAGGTTCATGGGATCTAACCCCATGTCAGGCTCCAAGTTGACAGCACAGAGCCTGCTTGGGATTCTCTCTGTCACTCACTCTCTACCCTTCCTCCCCTCTCAAAACAAATAAATAAATATTAAAAAAAAAAAAAAGAATGAGCCACCTCTCCACCCCTTTAGATGAATTTGGGAAGAGCTATTAACAATGAAAACAAAGCAAAATCATCTTTTATATGGATGGTGCCAGAAGTAGTAAGAAGCACGCTTAAGCAATGCATGCTTAGGCAAAAGGGAAAAAAACCCAGATCACCTGGTAATACTTGATTACAGTTTTACATGCTGTTTGTCATTTCTTTTTCTATCTTTTGTATCAATGGATCTATTTTTATGTAATCATCAAGTTGATCAAGCAATACTCAAGGAGAGTAGTCAGAAAACAGCTTCATTTTTATCTCTCATTGTCACTTTAAATTTGTTAGGTGGATTTTCCCTAATCCTGCTGCAAATTTTAGTTAGAGGTCATGATTTTTTTATCACTCCTACCTACCACAAACAGTTTCAGCTCAGTAATATAAATGTCTAGTCTTCAGTGAAAATTAAGACTTATTCCTCTACTTCTGTTTGTAGTTTGTGGCAAATCGCATTTTCCAAAAATGACCGCAAATACATTTTTGGTCTTGGCTGGTCTTCCAGAACCTTTGCCACTCTCTCATCAGGAATTGTTGACATTTTCCCTTTCCACTGAATCTGGATGGGCCTTTCAAACTGTGAGCACAGTGTTAATGATGCTATGTGATTCTGAGGCTAGGCATAAATAGTGATATAGCTTCCATCTGGATCTTTCTTGGGACTCTTGCCTTTAGAACCTTGAGCTGCAATGTAAAATGTCTAAGGCTACCATGCTGTTAAGAAGCCCAAAGAGGCCCACACAGAAAGACCACATAGAAACCCTGAGATTACATGAAATAAGAGATGCCCAGCCAGCTCCCAGTGCCTCCTGGGACAGTTCCAGTGACTTCTGGGACAGTTCTGAACTGAATCCGCACAGTTCCAGATTCAGAGATCATGAAATATTTGAGCCAAACTGCCCACCCAGATTGTTCTAGAATTCCTGATAGAAAACATGAAAGATAATAAATTACTGCTATTGTTTGAAACCATTAAACTTGACAGACTGGATATATACAAACAGACAGATCATGTATAAAATAGAATTCTGACCTACAAACTGCAGCAACCAACTAGTTTCCAATCAGGAAACCAAACTATGACCTCGGCAGCAATGAGCCCACAACATCCAGGATTTGACTGCCAGCTTCCCTATTCCCTGTACCACCTCTGCATTCGGTTTAGGACCAACCACAGAAAGCCAAATTCAGTCTCCAAACCAGTCATATAATATGCACCGCTTCTCATTAGCCCACATCCAGCTTTTCTATGCCAACTACCTCCAATCAATGTATTCCTGAAGCCTTCTCTTTTTCACTATAAAGTCTTCCCACTCCCCTGCCTGCTTTTGAGCTCTGCCAAACACATGTGACGGTGGCTGTAATACCGGTAATTTGACACAATCTAATGATAACAAGATAAGACAATTATATAAGTGGCATGTCGAATTTACAAAATTTTGTGGAAGAACACTTAATGTTCAATATATTTTTGATTTAAAAAGCAGCTTAAGATGACATTCATATAAAGGATATAAGCCTTACGTACAGCTGTGTCTGAATAGAGTAATTACAGGTATTTTTGATACCTGATTGTAGACGGCAGAGGCACGTGTCTGTTTCTGTGTTTGCTGGTCCGGCTCTGCCAAAGGGGACGTCCCCGGCTGAGACTCTGGGTTCACCTGCACGGGTCTGCACGGGTCTCCGGGAGGGCCTCCCGGCGCGCCCCCGGCCTGCGCGGGGGCTTCTGGGAGATGTGGGCCTCCCTCCAGNTCCGCGGTGCGGCTGAGCAGGGCGGGTTCCGCGCGGGGCGCGCCCTGTGAAACTCTAGTGGCGGTCTCCGTGCCCAAGACCTCCAGGCGGATGCCTGGAGAGGCGAGTCCGCCAATCTGACGGGCTGAGGGTGGCAGGAATAGCCGGGAGTACCCAGGTCGTGCGAAGGAGGAACGAAGAAAACCGAAAGATTGGGGCCCCCGAGGTCTGAGGGGTGACATAGGGTCTTCTTGGTTCTATTGAAGATGTGGCGGATGGCTGCGACTCTGTGTTCTCAGGTTGGTGGGATGTCATGCACACTTGGGTTGGGGGGCAGAAGCCAGGGGCTCTTGGATTTACACATCTCGCTGGGTATTTTGGTTTGGGGGCTGCTGAGATAAGGCAACCCCAGGTTAGGGGAGAGGACAGTGAGGTAGGTAGAACAGGGCGTTTGGGGGACTGTCTGGGGTTGTATGTTCTGAGGTGTTTGTGGAAGTGGCTAGATCTGTGCATTCTCTGGTTTGGGAGATAAGGGAGGAGTTAGGAAGTGAATGCCCCTGGGTTCGGGATGTGGTGAGGAATGTGAGTCTTTAGGGTGAGAAGTGTTCTGGCATCCCTGGATTTGGAGATGTGGCTTGGACTTTGAGGAGGGGGGTTCACAGTCCCCACCTTCCTTGCAGATATTCCTTCCTATGAGACCACCTTCACCTCTGACTTAAAGGGGTTTTCCAAAATTGGGCCAGGGGACATGTTATCAGAGGGATGGGAAGGCTGTCCTGGACACCAGGGTACGCTATTCCTTCAGCCAGGCCCCCTGTGGATTGCCAAAAGACTTGACCCTGTTTTGCATCTGAGAAACCCCAGAGGTCAAAGAGGTCAGCAGCTTCCCTAAGCACCCAGGTGCTGTGGAGTTAAAAGACCTAATCCTGGGGACTTGTCTCTGGAGGTGGTGAAGCCTGGAGTATCACACCTTAGCAATCACCTGCACAGATCTCTGCAAAAGAGAATTCCCTATACTCTTGGCCACAAAGGCTGTAGGGATGTTGTTTTAACTTTGTTGTCCCAGTGGAAGTTACAGCCCCAGATGTTAAAGGTGGAGGTGTCCCAGGTGTGAATTTAGTAACATAGATGAGCCCTGCATCACAGCCTGGCTGTATCTCTGCAAAGCCCCTCTGAGTGCAGAGATTCTTTACATTCCTTATGGTCTGGCAGGTGGAAGTTGTTTTTGTTTTTAAGTTTTTATTTTAATTCCAGTTAGTTAACATACAATATTATATTAGTTCCAGATGTACAATGTAGTGATTCAACACTTCCATACATCACCCTCTGCTCATTACAAGTGCACTCCTTAATCCTCATCACCTATTTAACCCATCCCCCGACCCCCTCCCCTCTGGTAACCATCAGTTCTCTATAATTAAGAGTCTGTTTCTTGATGTCTCTCTCTCTCTCTGTGTCTTATTTTCCCTTTGTTTGTTTTGTTTCGTAATTCCACATATGAGTGAAATCATGTGGTATTTGTCTTTCTCTGATTTATTTTGCTTAGCATTATACTATCTAGTTCCACCCATATAATTACAAATGGCAAGATTTCGTTCTTTTTAGCCTAAGTGTCCATCAACTGACGAATGGATCAAGAAGATGTGGTTTATCTATACGATAGAATACTACATGGCAATGAGAAACAATGAAATCTGGCCATGTGTAGCAACATGGATGGAACTTGAGGGTGTTATGCTGAGCGAAGTAAGTCAGGCAGAGAAGGACAGATACCATATGTTTGCATGTAAAGGGGGATTAGGAGGAACTTAATGAAGGACCGTGGGGGAGAAGAAGGGGAAAAATAGTTGGGGAGAGGGAGGGAGGCAAACCATGAGAGACTTTTGAATGCCAAGAACAAACTGAGGGCAGATTGGGTGGGATGAGGGGAAGGGGCCTTTTGTGTGTGATGAGCATGGAGGAGGGCACTTGTGGGGATGAGCAGTGGGTGTTATATGGAAACCAACTTGACAATAAACTAAAAAAAAAAGATTTCATTCTTTTTATGGCTGAATAATATTCCAATATAAATATACATATAAATATGTATCCCACATCTTTTTTATCCATCAATTGATGGACACTGGGCTGCTTCCATATCTTAGCTATTGTAAATAATGCTGCTATAAACATGGGGTACATGTATCTCCTTGAGTTAGTGTTCTTGTATTCTTTGCGTAAATATTCAGTAGTGTGATTGCATAAGGTAGTTCTATTTTTAACTTTTTGAGGAACCTCTATACCCTTTTCCACAATGGCCGCACCAGTTTACATTCCCACCAACAGTGCAAGACGGTCCCTTTTTCTCCACATCCTCTCTAACACCTGTTGTTGAGTTGTTGATTTTAGCCATTATGACAGGTATGAGGTGATACCTCATTGTCGTTTTGTAGTTTTGATTTACATTTCTCTGATGATAAGTGATGATGAGCATCTTTTCATGATGGCCATCTGTATGTCTTCTTTGGAGAAATATCTGTCCATGTCTTCTGCCCATTTTTCAATTGGATTATTTATGTGTGAGGTGTTGAGTTGTGTCAGTTCTTTATATATGTTGGATACTAACCCCTTATTGGTCATTTGCAAATATATTCTCTCATTCTGTAGGTTGCCTTTTAGTTTTGTTGATTGTTTCCTTTGCTTGCAGAAGTTTTTTATTTTGTTGTAGTTCCAATTATTTATTTTTGCTTTTGTTTCCCTTGCCTCAGAGAGCATATCTAGAAAGAAGTTGCTTTGGCCGATGTCAAAGAAGTTACTCCCTGTGTTCTCTTCTAGGATTTTTATGTTTTCAGATCTTGCATTTAATCCATTTTGAATTTTGTGTGTTATGAAAGAAAGTGGTCCAGTTTCATTATTTTGCATGTAGTTGTCCAGTTTTCCCAACACCATGTGTTGAAGAGACTGCCCTTTTCCCATTGGATATTCTTTCCTGCTTTGTCAAAGATTAATTGACCGTATGCTTGTGGGCTTATTTCTGGACTTTATATTAATACTTTTATTTTCCTTTTAAGTAGAGTGCATCTTCAGACACTGGGTATGAGGATTTCTGGCATTTGACTCAATTCTCACTGCTCCCAGCTCCCTATTCTTCCCTTGTTGGAATCTGCTGGCCCTGGGAGATCTGTGAAGAGAGGAGAAAATGGCCCCCAGGTTCCTGGCAGCAAGATCCCCTGTGAGTGGGATTTAACCTCTTGTATGCAGTAATCTCTGCCCCTAGTTAGATGACATGTTTGTTCACTGCTTTGCAGAGCCCACCAAGGTGCTAAGACAAACATGAAACATGGCACAGCTTTTAGAAAGCCACACTCCCTCTTCAGTGTACCCTCCCTACCCCACCACCATATCAGAGTCCTGGCACACCTTAACCTTTGCCTCTACTTTCCATTAAAATAGTTCACAAATGATTCAGTATCTCTTCCACAAGCCCCAGTGTCTGCTGTGTACATTGAGAAGTGCTGTCTTTTCTTGAGGGCTTGTAGGCCTTGTTGAGGTTTTTGTTTTTGTTTTTTACTTCAGAGGATTTTAAAATTTAAATAGCATCAAACATTTTTTAATGTTTTATTTATTTCTGAGAGAGAGAGAGAGAGAGAGAGAACATGAGCAGGGGAGGGTCAGAGAGAGAGGGAGACACAGAATCTGAAACAGGCTCCAGGATCTGAGCTGTCAGCAGCACAGGGCCCAACGCAGGTCTCGAACCCAGGAACCGCGAGATCATGACCTGAGCCGAAGCTTGACGCTTAACTGACTGAGCCATCCAGGCATCCCTAAATGGCATCAAATTTATAGATGAATTGCAATAATAGTACAAGAACACCAATATTCCCTTTACTCACATTCATCAATTGCCAACTTTTTGCCCAGTTACTTTATCTTTGCATCTTTATATGTTTATAATTTTCTGAATCATTTGAGAGTAAGTTGCAGATATCAGCATGTCTTTTATCCCTAATTACTTTGGCATACATCTTCTGATCTCTCCTCTTTCATTCGTGATTTATATCTATTTGGGCCCTCTCTCTCTCTCTCTCTGTCTCTCNTTCTTCTGGCTTTGAGCTTTCTTTGCTGCTGCCTTTTCTAGTTCCTTTAGATGTGAGGTTAGGTTATGTGTTTGGACCCTTCTTGCTTCTTGTGATAGTCCTGAACTGCAATATATTTTCCTCTTAAGACTGCCTTTGCTGCATGCCAAATGATTTGGACTGTTGTGTTTTCATTTTCATTTACTTCCATGTATTTTTAAATTTCTTCTTTAATTTCCTGGTTGACCCTTTCATTCTTTAGTAGGATGTTTTTCAACTTCCATGTATTTGGGGGGCTTTTCAAATTTTTTTCTTGTGGTTGATTTCAAGTTTCATAGTGTTGTGTTCTGAAAATCTACATGATATGATCTCACTTCTTCTATATTTGTTGAGGGCTGTTTTGTGACCCAGTATGAGATCTTTTCTGGAGAATGTTCCATGTGTACTTGAGAAGAATGTGTATTCTACTGCTTTTGGATGAAAAGTTCTGAATATATCTGCTAAGTCCATCTGGTCTAGTATGTCATTCAGAGCCATTGTTTCCTTATTGATTTTCTGTCTAGGTGATCTATCCATTGCTGTAAATGGAGTATTGAAGTCCTCTACAATCATGGTATTATTATCTATACATTTGTTTTATGTTTGTGATTAATTTATATATTTGGGTACTCTCACATTGGGGGCATAAACATTTACAACTGTTAACTCTTCTTGATGGATAGACCCCCTAATTATGATATAATGACCTTCTTCATCTCTTGTTAGTCTTTGTTTTAAAATCTAGTTTCTCTGATATAAGTATGGCTACTCTGGCTTCCTTTTTACATCCTGTAGCATAATAGGTGGTTCTCCATCCCTCACTTTCAATCTGCAGGTGTTGTCAGGCCTAAAATGAGTCTCTTGTAGGCAGCATATAGATGGATTTTGGTGGTTGTTTTTCTTAATGTTTATTTATTTTTGAGAGAGAGACACACAGCACAAGCAGGGGAGAGGCAGAGAGAGACACACACAGAATCTGAAGTAGNTTAATGTTTATTTATTTTTGAGAGAGAGAGACACAGCACAAGCAGGGGAGAGGCAGAGAGAGACACACACAGAATCTGAAGTAGGCTCTAGGCTCTGAGCTGTCATCACAAGCCTGATGCGGGGCTTGAACTCACGAACCACGATACCATGACCTGAGCCGCTTAACTGACCAAGCCAGCCAGGCACCCCAGATCTTGATTTTTTATCCATTCTGGTACCCTATGTCTTTTGATTGGGGCATTTAGTCAATTTACATTCAGAGTGATCATTGAAAGATACAGATTTAGTGTCATTGTATAATCTGTAGGTTTCATGCTTGTGGTGATATCTCTGGTCCTTTTTAGTCTTTGAGCTTTCCACTCAAAGAGTCCCCTTTAGGATCTCCTGCAGGGCTGGTTTAGTGGTCATGAGCTCCTTTAATTTTTGTTTGTTTGGGAACAGCTTTATCTCTCCTTTTATTCTGAATGACAGCCTTGCTGGATAAAGCAGTCTTGGCTGCATATTTTTCCTATTCAGCACATTGAATGTTTCCTGCCACCCCGTTCTGGCCTGCCAAGTGTCAGTGGACAGGTCTGCTGCTACCCTTATGTGTCTACCCTTGCAGGTTAAGGGCCATTTGTCCCTAGCTGCTTTCAGAATTCTCTCTTTATCTTTGTATTTTCCCAGTTTCACTGTGATATGCCATAGTGTTGGCCTGTTTTTGTTGATTATGAAGGGAGTTGTCTGTGCCTCTTGAACTTGGATGCCTGTTTCCTTCCCTAGATTAGGAAAGTTCTCAGCTATAATTTGTTCCAATAAACTTTCTGCCCCTTTCTCTCTTCTTCTTCTAGATATTATTTCACTTCATTAAATCGCTTAGGTCTCTAATTCTCTCCTCGTGGTCTAGTAATTTTCTTTCCCTCTATTTTTCAGCTTCCTTATTTTCCATAATTTTACCTTCTATTTCACCTATTCTCTCCTCTGCTTCTTCCATCCTTGCTGTCACTGCATCTAATTTATACTTCTTCTCATTTACAGCATTTAATTCATCGTCACTGTTTCTTAGGTCTTTGATCTCTGCAGCCATAGATTCTCTGCTGCCTTCTATGCTTTTTTCAAGCCCAGCTAATAGTCTTATAATAACTGTTATTCTAAATTCTTGTCCAGATATATCATTTATATCTGTTTTGAGCAATTCTCTTTTGTCAGTTTTTCCTGGAATTTCTTTTGAGGGGAATTCTTTTTCATCATTTTGACTAGATTTCTGTCTTTTACGTGTTTCAATAGCTTTTTATGTGCCCTGTACCTGTGAGTACTACTATATTAAAAGGAGGTCATATACTGTTCAGGGCCTGGCACTTCAGGAAGTGTTTTTGGAGTGTGTTGCATGCCCTCTGTGTGTTGGCTGCTCTATTGTAGTGCTCATAGTAGTGGATTGTTTGGACCTTCCACCAGCTGTGCTTTGATTTGTTCATTGAAGTAACCCTGGAAAAAAGGGAAAGCAGGAGTGGGGGATCCTTATCCCATAGAAAGAGGAAAATGAAAGAGGTGAAAAAGTAAGGACCAGCCAAAGAAGAAGGAGATACAGAAAAGGTGTAAAAAGAATAGAGTAAAAAATGCCTGATTAAAAAAACAACTAAAACAGAAAAAGAAAGAAAGACAGATAGACAGACATATATATAGATACAAAAAATAAGAACTGAGCAAAAATCAAATCAGAAGCTATTAGCCTGACTCCAAAGGGAAAAAAGGGGAGGGTAGAAAGAAAAAGATGAGAGAAGAGAAGGGAAGGGAAGGGAAAGGAAAGGAAGGGAAGGGACAGACTAACATTAAAAGCTGCAGGACAGTTGTCTGTTGGTACCTGGGCCTGGAGGCTATGCTGGTCTGGAGGAGAGGGCACCTGGATCGGTCATTGTCAGTCCCAGTCCAGTAGATAAGCAGTTACCAGGTACAGAGGGGCAGGGTTTGGGGTAAGCGTCTGCCTCCACAGGGGGCTGCTGTCCTGTTCCCTGAAGCCACACTATGTTGGTGATGGGGAGAAAAATGGTGACACCCCAATCTCTTCTCCTTGGACTGGGTGTCTCAAACCACGTTGTTCAGGCCACCCTCACAGAGCAGCGCAAGTGGCCAGCTTGTCCGACACCTCCTAGGTGTTCAGCTAGGATTCAAAGCCCGATGTCTTAAAGGGTCCCATACTGCTCAGACCCCCCAGTTTTGGGGGAGTGTCACTCCACCCAGCTGACAAACAGCCTCTAGCTATTGCTTTTGACAGGATCTTTTGCCCTTGTGGGAGCAATAACCCCTCTTCCCACAGTACTTGAGGGAGGGGACTGTTCTCTCCCAGTGTGGCCTTCAGATTGCTCCTGCACCCCAGGGCTGGCTCCTTGCTCCACCAGGTGCACACACATGGCAGAGGCTCTGGTCTGGAGGAAGCCACGCACCCTTGAAAACGTTGATCTTCAGTTCCTACTGTTTGCAAAGTAGAAACTGGCACTCTCCATATTTCTCGGTCCCTAGTCCATGGTCTGGAGAGGTTTATCTCTTGTCCTAACACAATACCATGCTTCCACAGCCTCTCTTTCTCTCCTTTTTATCTCTCCACAGAAGAGGTGCTGCTGTTTTATCTCTCTCAGTTCGCGTACATGTACCTCTGTCCCACCAGACTGTCTCTGTCAACCTGTGGAGATTTTTCTGTCACTCTGCAGACTGATTTCGTGGGTGTTCCAAGTGATCTGACCTCAATATTGCTGTGTTTGAGGGGCGAGGGAAATCCTGGTCCCCTTACTTCTCTGCCATCTTAACTCCTCCCTTGGGATGCATCTTCTAAACACAAGGACAGTCCCGTAGATGACGGTAGTATAATTCAGGAAATTTAACATTGGTGTAATACTATCATTTAATCTCCAACCCATAATTAATTGCCAATTGTCTTAATAACTTTCTTTATGGCTTTTATTCCTTTGTTACTTGTCTTTAGTTTTCTTTAATCTGGAACATTTTCCCTAATGTTTTTCTGTCCTTATTATCTTGATTTTTAAAAAATGTTTAAATGCTTATTAATTTTTGAGAGACAGAGAGAGACAGCATATGAGTGGGGGAGGAGCAGAGAGAGAGGGAGACACAGAATCTGAAGCAGGCTCCAGGTTCTGAGTTGTCAGCACAAGCCCCACACAGGGCTCAAATTCATGAACGATGAAATCATGACCTGAGCCGAGGTCAGACACCCAGGTGCCCCTGAGCCCCAGATGCCCCTAAGGAACACTTTCCTTAATGTTTTTCTGTTTTTATGGATCTTGATTTAAAAAAATTTTTTAAACATTTATTCATTTTTGAGAGACAGAGAGAGCGCACAAGTAGGGGAGGGGCAGAGAGAGAGGGAGACACAGAATCCAAAGCAGGCTCCAGGCTCTGGAGCACAGAGAACGATGTGGGACTTGAAACCACCAGCAGGAAGATCATGAGCTGAGCTGAAGTCAGACGCTTAACTGACTGAGCCACCCAGGTGCCCAGATCTTGATTTTTATCAGTACAGGCTCAGCTACTTTGTAAAATGTTCCTCATTTAAGATTTATTTGATAGTTCTTCATGATTAAAGTTTTACACTTTTGACAGGAATAACACAGAAGTGATGTGTTCTCAGTGTGTCATATCAGATGGTACATAATATTGATTTGTTTCATTACTAGTGATACTAACTTTGATCATTTCATGTGTTTATTGTCCACTTATATATCTTCTTGAGAGAAATGTTTATTCAAGTCCTTTGCCCATTTTTTTTAAGTTTACTTACTTTGAGAGAGAGAGCATGTGTGTCTGCAAGTGCGGGAAGGGGGAGGGACAGAGAGAGAGGGAGGAAGAATCCAAAGCAGGCTCCAGGCTCTGAGCTGTCAGCACAGAGCCCAACAAGGGCTTGATCTCATGAACCGTGGGGTCATGACCTGAGCTGAAATCAAGAGTCAGAGTTGGACACCCCCCCCACCCCCAACTGACTGAGCCACCCAGGTGCCTGAGGTGTTCTTTATTTCTTCGTGTGGATTGAGTTATTGTGTAGTGACATTTCATTTAAGCCTAAAGGACTTCTCCCCTTATCATTTTTTGTTGAAAACCAGAACTCCTGAATATTATAATATGGCAACTCTAGAGATTATATTTACCCTGTTCCCCAGGGTTTACTTTGGTTGCTTGTTACATTTGTTGATATTTCTTCATTTACTGGCTTTTCTGAACTAATTTTGTGAAGTCTAAATTCATTGTTTTATGTGGCCATGGAAGTCTCTGTTCTACTGGCTTGTGCTGATTCAATAGAAATTTTCTTTACCTAGAACCAAAAATAATGCCCTAGTCTTTGTGCAGATAGTGTGTGTGTGTGTGTGTGTGTGTTGTGGCACACTTTCAACACTTAGGCATTTGGCAACTATGCTTTTTTTTCACTTCCTGGTTGGATAGAGCCTGAAGGTAAATCAGAGGTGAATATTAGGACCTTCTCTAGTACAAACTCATAAAGATACAAGTGAAAGTAATTTATTGAAGCTTTGGTTTTGGTGACAAAAGTATTTCAATATCTTATTATTATCCTATTACAACATATATAATGGAGGATACTTTAACTCTTACAAGGAATTAGTTTGCTCATTATCTACTGTTCTTTTTGTTTGTTTTATCTACTGTTCTGAAGTGATATCCACAGTAAATTATTATATGAAAAAACTAAAGTGGTTTATAATAAAATAATGAAAACACAAAACTTTATGTATACTTTTGCATGTTTGCATGTTTGCAAATACTTTTATGAATCCTGGAGAACATTGTGGAAAGATGTTTATCATCTTGTTAACACTGGAATTGAGCTAAAGGATAAAGTGGAGGGAAAATACTGACTTTTCCCTAAATAATTAAACAGGGAAAGATGAAGAAAACTGATTAAAAAATGTCCAAAGGGAGAGGGGAAAATATAGCAAAATTTTTAGAAAGAGTTTAAAAGTAGCAGTATAGGGGGACTTGGATGGCTCAGTGATTTAAACACCTGACTCTATTTCAGCTCAGGTCATGATCTCATGGTTCATGAGCTGGAGCCGCTCATCAGACTCTGCGCTGACAGTTCTGAGCCTGCTTGGAATTCTCTCTCCTCTCTCTCTGCTGCTCCTCCTGCTCTGTCTCTGTCTCTCTCTCAAAATAAATAAATAAACTTTAAAAATATAGCAGTATATCATGGACCAAGCTGTGGACTTAGAAGCCCATCTTTCCATTTGTTGTGTTACATTGGCAAAGCCTTCTAATGCCTTTTCTGGTCTTATTTTCTACATTTAAATAATAGGTGTAATTGTCTCTGTCTCTTTCCATATACATATGTTTGTTTGCTTATTATTTATTTAAGTAATCTCTACACCCAACATGAGGCTCAAACTCACGACCCCAAGAGCGGGAGTCACACACCCTTCCAACTGAGCCAGCCAGGTGCCCCTATATTTATATTTTATTTTAGCATGGAATGGCATAGTCCTTTTTGTAATCCATGTAAAATTTGTACATGAACCTGATGTGTAATAATCACTTACATTGCTTTTAAAAAACGATTACTCTTGATTCAATAGAAGAATGTTGAGTTATTGGATGAAAAGAGAAAGATTCTAGCATTGGAAAAGAAATTTCCAGCTACATGGTGTTTATAAGAGACAGCTGAAACAGATTCATACACACTAAAAATACAAAGACATTTTAAAATGGTATCACAGGAAAGTGTTAACAAAATAGTTTCAGGTATAGCAATAATATCAGACAAATAGGAAGCAAGGAATACTATTAAATAAGGCACAGGGAGTAAAATTCTATATCACAATATGGAAAAAAACTAAAATGAGCGGGACAAAAGTCAGGAATAAAAGAATAAGAAAGCAAAATAAATAGGATTTCTCTAATATAAAGGGAGCTGTGAATTTAAATAATAAGCATAAAAATATGTTAAACATAAGTATCCTAATAGGAAAAAACCACTTAGTATTGTATAATGTTAATTTTTTGGTTTTGATCATTGTACCAAGATTTTATAAGATATTAACATTTAGGGGATGATGTTAACACACAGAAGGTCTCTATACTATTTTTGTGTCTTCCATGGTAGATTATAGTTAAAAAGTTAAGCACCTACAGAACCAAGGCAGAGGGTTAATAAAGGAAACAGGGCAGAATATTGGAATGAGTCTAATTACTCTGCTCAGTGAAATGAGAGAAGTTATTACTTTAAAATAACTTGGAAAATAAAAATGAAATCATTGAAATAAAAAATGTAATAAATGGGCTGGATGAAAGAATGAATGCAGTTCATTTATTTAAAATCTTTTAATGTTTATTTTTTAGAGAGAGAGAGAGAGAGAGCGAGAGAGCGAGGGAGGGTCAGAGAGAGAGGGAGACACAAAATCCAAAGCAGTATCCAGTCTCTGAGCTGTTGTCAACACAGAGCCCCACACGGGGCTCATACTCATAGACCAGGGGATCATGACCTGAGCTGAGATCATGACCTGAGTCAAAATCGGATGCTTAATGCACTGAGTCACCCAGTCTCCACAAAATGAAAACAGTTTAAATGCATGTGTTGAATGAACGGGAAGATAGAGCTGAGGAATTTGTCTGACTGCAGTGCAGATGACAACTATGAAGGAACCAATGAAGGGCATGGAGGATTCCGAAGGTCTACTATGATCTCATCTTACAGAAATTCCAGAAGGAAAGAACAGCCAAGACAAGGGGAGTAAACCAGAAGCCCATTCTTCATCCTCCTCTACCCCTCCCCCTGTCCCCAGCTACAGACAAATGGGAGTCCACTAGTCCAAGTGGCCACAATGGCCCTGAGTGGTCATGTGTTGAAACAGACACCCTCACAGGTGGCTTCTGGGAAAGAATATTTGACCAGACAGTCTCACAGTGCCTATTAAAAGTCAAAATGTACACTCTTTGGTGAGCAATTACAACCTAAAGCAAAAGTCACAACAGATAAATGAAAAAAGGTAACACTTTAAAAATACTCATTACAGTGTTGCAATGAAATAAAAACATTGAAAATAATTTAAATATCCACCAGTAGGGGAATATGAATAACCATGGTTCATCTTTACTGTGAAACTAATTAGTTAAAAATTTTTTTTTAATGTTTATTTTCTAGAGAGAGAGGAGCAAGTGGAGGAGGGGCAGAGAGAGAGGGAGACACAATCCAAAACAGGCTCCAGACTCTGAGCTGTCAGCACAGAGCCCGATGCGGGCTCGAATTCACAAACTGCTAGATCATGACCTGAGCCAAAGTTGGATGCTTAACTGACTGAACCACACAGGTGCCCCAAAACTAACCAATTTAAAAGAAAAACTGGAATACGTGTATGTACTGAGATGGAAAAATTCCCAAGAAATAATATTAACTAAGCAAAACAAGTACAAAACATATGTGTAATTTATGTAAGCAAAGAAAAACCACCTATTTCTTTTATTTATTTTTTATTCATTTATTTATTTTAGAGAGAGAGTGTGAGAGCAGGGGAGAGGGGCAGAGAGAGAGAGAGAGTGAGAATCTTAAGCAGGCTGCACACTCAGTGCAGAGCCTGACCTAGAGCTCAATCCATGACCGCGGGATGATGACCTGAGCCGAAATCAAGAGTCGGGTGCTCAACTGACTGAGCCACCCAGGCCATCCCCAAAACTCCCTATTCCTACATGTTTTATACTTAATATAAATAAAATAAACTCTTTAAAAGTATACACTAGTAACAATGACTTTAAAAGGTATTATATAATCACAATATAAGCTATCNTGGGTGTTATATGGAAACCAATTTGACAATAAACTATTTGTAAAAAAAAAATGTTTTTTTAAATAAATAAAAATGTTACTATGGGAAAAAAAATAAACCGTTCCTTCCAAACAGAGTTTCAGATTCCACATAAAGAGGAGTTTGCTAAAATTAAACCCGTTCGTCGCGGTTACCTATAAGAGAAGCGCTGCGCCCAGAGCCGAGGTAANGTTTGGTATTTGCAAAGAAGGGATCCTTCACCGCAAGCGTCTGTTTGATATTATTCATTAATGTCTTCTCTGTCCGTTTCCTTTATTATTTATGATATTTTAGCCCACTGGTAATGAGACCTGCGTGTACCAAGTCGGGTCTCGGAGTTTACGGGTCGAAACAAGGATAGAGGGTCTCCTGCGCCGACCGCAAATCTTCGAGAAGATGAAGCAGAAAGCGCGAAACATGATTGCAAAGTTGAGCTGCTGCGCCCAGGCAAGCGGTCCTGCATAGGCTCCCGCAAGAAACTTTTGTTATTTTTTGTAGGTGGGTGGCCGCAAACTCTTTTTATTTGTCAGGAAGAGGCGATCCCCTCCTCCCTTGCACATCCATTGGCTAAGAACTCTGTCTATATTTGAGATACCTTCATTCTTCCCTTCTTCGGTGTTGCCTTGAAACCGAGTACTGTGTGTTAACCTTTATAATCGGGTTTCCCTAAGACCAACGTTTCCGAAAGCCCGTCCACAAGCGTTAGGCACAGGCGAGCGCGGGGCTGGAAGAAACAGTCCTGGCAGCTGGCGCTGAATGTTGTTCCACATTTTTGCGTTATTTTTTTCGGCAGGTGTTTTGTGCAGGACGCCCTTCGGGAATGGTTGGCCGATGGGTTCAAGTTTATTAAATAAATTCCTGGTTAGAGCGCCCCAACCTTTATAAACTCCCATTCTCCTTAGCTCTATTATTTAGTGGAATGTCTGTGAAAAGGACAGCCAGATACAGTGGCTTTGGGGATTTTATGTTAATAAAACCAACTCTTAGTTTTGATTGTCTTAGGCTTTATAATATTTATTTTGAGAAATTGCTGTGAAAGACACAGCAAGTTACTTTGAATTTTGTTTGTTTTACGGGAAAATAAATTCCTGATTTTGATGTTTTAGTAGTAATTCCCCAATTTCTTTAAAATCTTACTTTTTGAGAGGACATATAGAGACAGTGGTTTTTGTAAAAGGAACAGCCAGTTAAGGAGGTTTAGGCATTTTTGTTTTGTTAAAAACAACAACCCTGGTTTGACTCTCTTAGTAATAGGTAATAGCACTACCTTCCCAAATTGACCTTCCCTTTAAAATATCACTCAGTGGATCTCTTATTTGGGTAGGATTTATTTCATAGCTTTGGATGAGAGACCTCCTGTATAGGCTTAGGTCCCTATGCCAAATGAAATTTTTTCCTTGGGAATATTGCATTTTCTTCTTTGACCATGCCTCAGTTTAGAAATGTGTTTACTGTCCTGACTTTTCATCTTCTCCTTTTTCTTCTGTCTTGTCTAGCTCACAGAGCAAATACTAACCAAAAAGAATAACTTGAGGGATTTGGAGACATATTTTGATATTACTTATCACTATGTGAGGTTGACTTTTAGTCATGGAGCATCAGTCACAGGCCTGGAAGGCCAACAGCCTCATTCAGATCACAGGTCCAGCCTTTATTAGCTGTCTGATCTTGAACCCACCAATGAATCTCTCTGTGGCTTTGATTTGTCATGGAGAAAATGGTAGCATTCAGAGTGGCTCAGGCTGCCAGGTCCACATTGATGATCCAGGGGAAGTGCCTGGCCTCCATCTGCTCCTTGCTGCCCCAACCTTTGTCCTGTTAATTGAAGAAAAGCTCCTATAAACACTTCCTGGAGGTGCGTTTACTCTCCTAATGGCCTATGGAGAAACCCCTTCACATTTTCAGTTGCTGCCTCTGCTTTTTGTCATTCCTAACCCATCTCACCGGATCTGGTGTGATCTTAGTTGTGTGTGTTTGCACTCAGAATTTCGGCTTACTTTTCTCTTCAAAGTCTGATTGCTCGCTTCCTACCTCAGCCAGGTTGTGGAATTTCTCAGGACCCACTCCCAGCCCACCCCTGGAGGCTTGTATCACTCCTCCTCCCACCCCATCACTGCAACTTTATTGATTAAACATTTCATGGTGGGCATCCCTTCCTGACTTTATATTATGTTAAATTATATTGAGTTATTTTTCTCTGTGTTTCTGTGCTGTGTTACACTGGGTAAGATTTTGCCTTCTGCTCCTGAAGGAGGGTCACAAGGAGTTGTTGAGATAGATGGGGAGACACTTGACTGATATTACTTTCTTTCTTTTAACTCAAATTAGTTAACATACAGTGTAGTATTAGTTTTAGGAGTAGAACCCAGTGACTCATTACTTACATATAATACCCAGTGCTCATCCCAAAAGTGCCCTCCTTAATGCCCATCACCCATTTAGCCCATTCCCCCATCAACCTCCCCTCCAACAACCCTCAGTTTGTTCTCTGTACTTAAGAATCTCTTATGGTTTATCGTCCTCTCTGTTTTTAACTTATTTTTCCTTTCCCTCCCCTCTGTTCATCTGTTGTGTTTCTTAAATTCCACATATGAGTGAAATCATCTGATATTTGTCTTTCTCTGCCTGACTTATTTCACTTAGCAGATGGAACTCTCGTTCCATCTACATTGCTGCAAATGGCAAGATTTCATTCCTTTTTATCACTGAGTAGTATTCCACTCTCTGTATATACATCTTCTTTATCCATTCATCAGTCGATGGACGTTTGGGCTCTTTCCATAGTTTCACTATTTTTGATAGTACTGCTATAAACATTGGGGTGAATGTGTCCCTTCGAATCAGCATTCTTGTATCCTTTGGATAAATACCTGGTAGTGCAATTGCTAGGTTGTAGAGTAATTCTATTTTTAATTTTTTAAGGAACCTCCATACTGTTTTCCAGAGTGGCTGCACCAGTTAGCAGTCCTACCAGTAGTGAAAAGGGTTCCTCTTTCTCTGCATCCTTGCCAACATCTGTTGCTTCCTGAGTTGTTAACTTTAGCCTTTCTGACAAGTGTGAGGTGGTATCCCATTATGGTTTTGATTTGTGTTTCTCTGATGATGAGCTATGTGGAGCATCTTTTCATGTGTCTATTAGCCATCTCGTAGTCTTCTTTGGAAAAGTGTTTATTGTGTCTTCTGCTTATTTCTTTACTGGATTCTTTGTTTTTGGGGGGTTGACTTTGGTAAGTTCTTTATAGATTTTGGATACTAACTAACTTTATCCAATATGTCATTTGCTAATATCTTTTCCCATTCTGTTGGTTGCCTTTAGTTTTGTTGTTTTCTTCACTGTGTAGAAGCTTTTTATCTTGATGAGGTCCCAGTAGTTTATCTTTGCTCTTGTTTCCCTTGCCTCTGGAGACATGTCTTGTAGAAAACTGCTCTGACCAAAATCGAAGAGGTTGTTTTCTCCTCTAGGATTCTGATGGTTTCCTGTCTCACATTTAGGTTTTTCATTCATTTTGAATTTATTTTTGTGTGTGGTGTAAGAAGTGGTCCACTTTCATTCTTCTCTGTGTCACTGTCCAGTTTTCCTAGCACCATTTGCTGAAGAGATTGTCTTTTTTTTTCCATTGGATACTCTTTTTCTGCTTTGTCAAAGATTAGTTGGCTATACATCTGTGGGTCTATTTCTGAGTTCTCTATTCTGCTCCATTGATCTGAGTGTCTGTTTTTGTGCCGGTACCATTCTGTTTTGATGATTACAGCTTTGTAGTACAGCTTTACAGTCCAGAATGTGATGCCTCCAGCGTTGGTTTTCTTTTTCAACATTACTTTGGCTATTCGGGGTCTCTTCTGGTTCCATAATAATTTTAGGATTGTTTTTTCCTAGCTCTGTGAAGAATGCTGGTGTTATTTTGATAGGGATTACATTAAATGTGTAGATTGCTTTGGATAACGTAGACATTTTAACAATATTTGTTCTTCCAATCCATGAGCATGGAACGTTTTTCCATTTCTTTGTGTCTTCTTTCATATGCTTTCTATAGTTTTTAGTGTACAGATCTTTTATCTCTTTGGTTAGGGTTATTCCTAGGTATCTTATAGTTTTTGGTACAATTATAAATGGGACTGATTCCTCAATTTGTCTTCCTGTTACTTCATTATTGGTGTATAGAAATGAATCTGATTTCTATACATTGATATTATATCCTGCAACTTTGCTGAATTCATGAATCAGTTCTAGCAGGTTTTTGGTGGAGTCTTTCAGGTTTTCCATGTAGAGTATCATGTGACCTGCAAAGAGTGAAAGTTTGACTTCTGTGTCAATCTGTATACCTTTTATTTCTTTTTGTTGTCTGATTGCTATCATGTTAATGGAGCTCAAAAGACAGCTGGAGTATCTATATTTATATCAGACAAACTAGATTTTAAGACAAAGGCTGTGACAAGAGATGAAGAAGGGCATTTTATTATAATTAAGGGGTCTATCCATCAAGAGCTAACAATTATAAATATTTATGCTTACAACTTGGGAGAACCCAATATATAAATCAATTAATCACGAAGAAACTCATTGATAATCATACCATAATAGTAGAAGACTTTAATACGCCACTTACAGCAACGGACAGATCATCTAAGTAGAAAATCAACAAGGAAACAATGGCTTTGAATGACACACTGGACCAGATGGACTTAACAGATATATTCAGAACACTTCATCCTAAAGGAGTGGAATATACAATCTTCTCCAATGCACATGGAACATTCTTGAGAATAGATCACTTACTGGGACACAAATCAGCCCTGTCCATTCCTGACCTTAGGGTGAAAGCTCTCAGGTTTTCCCAATTGAGAATGATATTAGTTGTGGGCCTTTCATGTATGGCTTTTAGTATGTTTCTTCTATCCCTACTTTCTTGAGGCTTTTTATCAAGAAAGATGCTGTATTTTGTCAAATGCTTTTTCTGCATATATTGAAAGGGTTGTATGGTTCTTATCCTTTCTCTGATTAATGTGGTTTATCACTTTGATTGATTTGTGAATATTGAACTAGCCCTGCACCCCAGGGCATGATAAAGATCCCACTTAATCATGGTGAATAATTCTTTGAATGTGCTGTTGAATTCAATTGGCTAGTATCTTGTTGAGAATTTTGCATCCAGGTTTATCAGGGATATTGACCTGTAATCCCTTTTTTGGTGGGGTCTTTGATTTTGGAATCAAGGTAATTCTGGCTTCATGAATGAGTTTGGAAGCTTTCTATCCATTTTTATTTTTTGTAACAGTTTCTTCTTCTAAAGGAGAGAGAAATATCTGGTAGAATCCCCCTGGGAAGCCATCTGGCCCAGGACTCTGTTTGCTGGGAGATTTTTGATAACTGATTCAATTTCTATGTTCGTTATGGGCCTGTTCAAATTTTCTATTTCTTCCTGTTTGTGTTTGGTAGTGTGTGAATTTCTAGGAATTGTCCATTTCTTCTAGATTGTCCAGTTTGTTGGCATATAATTTTTCATACACTTGTTTGTATTTTTGTGGTATTGGTAGTGATCTCTTCTCTCTCATTGTGATTTTATCAATTTGGGTCCTCTCTTTTCTTTTTGAGAAGTCTGGCTAGGGGTTTATTAATTTTATTTATTCTTTCAAAAAACCACCTTTTAGTTTCATTGATCTGTTCTGCTGCATTTTTGTTTGTTTCTGTATTGTTTATTTTTGCTCTAATCTTTATTATTTCCCTTATTTTGCTGGCCTTGGGCTTTATTTGCTGCTCCTTGTCAAGCTCCTTTAGGTGTAAGGTTAGGTTGTGTATTTGGGATCTTTCTTGCTTCTTGAGATGGGCCCGAGTTTCAATGTACTTTCCTCTTAGGACTGTCTTTCCTGCATCCCAAAGGGTTTGGACTGTCATGTTTTCATCTTCATTTGATTCCATGTATTTTTAAATTTCTTCTTCAATTTCCTGGTTAACCCATTCATTATTACATAGAATGTTCTTTAACCTCAGTGTATTTGAGGGCTTTCCAATTTTTTGTGTGTGATTGATTTCAAGTTTCATAGCATTGTGATCTGAATATGTGCATGATATGATCTCAATCTTTTTGTGCCTGTTGAGAGCTGATTTGTGACCCGATATGTGTTATGCTTTGAAGAGTGTTCCAGGTACACTTGAGAAGAATGTGTATGCTGCTGCTTTAGGATGAAATATTCTGAATATATCTGTTAAGTCCATCTGGTCCAGTGTGTCATTCAAAGCCATTGTTTCCTCATTTATTTTCTGCTTAGATGATCTGTCCGTTGCTGTAAGTGGGGTATTAAAGTCTTCTACTATTATGGTATGATTATCAATGAGTTTCTTTGTGATTAATTGACTTATATATTGGGTTCTTCCAAGCGGGGAGCATAAATATTTACAATTGTTAGCTCTTCTTGATGGATATACCCCTTAATTATAATAAAATGCCCTTCTTCATCTTTTGTCACAGCCTTTGTTTTAAAATCTAGTTTGTATGATATAAATATAGCTACTCCAGCTGTCTTTTGAGCTCCATTAACATGATAGATGGTTCTCCATCTCCTCACTTTCAATCTGCAGGTGACCTTAGGTCTAAAATGAGTCTCTTGTAGGCAGTATGTAAATGGATCTGATTTTTTTTTTATCCATTCTGATACCACATGTCTTTCAATTGGAGCATTGAGTCCATTTACATTCAGAGTGATTATTGATAGATAAGAATTAGTGCCATCGTGTTACCTGTAGAGTTGATGTTTCTGGTGATGTTCCCTGATCCTTTGTAGTTTTTGCTGCCTCGATCTTCTTTTTATTCCTCCACTCAGAGAGTCCTCCTTAAAATTTCTTACAGGGCTAGTTTAGTGGTCACAAACTCCTTTAGTTTTTGTCTGGGAAAGTCTTTATCTCTCTTATTCTGAATGACAGCCTTGCTGGATAAAGTGGTCTTGGCTGCATATTTTTCCTATTCAGCACATTAAATATTTCCTGCCAATCTCTTCCGGTCTGTGAAGTTTCACTGGACAAGTCTGCTGCTACCCTTATGTGTCTACCTTTGTAGTTTAAGGACCTTTTGTGCCTAGCTGCTTTCAGAATTCTCTCTTTATCTTCGTATTATGCAGGTTTCACTATGATAAGTCATGGTATTGATCTGTTTTTGCTGATTTTGAGGTCTCTGTGCCTGTTGTACTTGAATGCCTGTTTCCTTCCCCAGATTAGGGAAGTTCTCAGCTATAATTTGTTCCAATAAACCTCTACCTCTTTTTCCTGCTCTTCTTCTGGAATTCCTATGATATGGAAATTGTTTTGTTTCATGGAATCACTTAGTTCTCTAAGTCTCCCCTTGTGATCTAGTATTCTACTTTCCCTCTTTTTTCAGATTTATTATTTTACCTAATTTTATCTTATTTCACATATTCTTTCATCTGCTTCTTCAGTCTTCATTGTCACTGTATCCAGTTTATTTTGCATCTCAGTTATAGCATTTTTAAATTTGTTCTGACTAGTTTTTAGGCCTTTGATCTCTGCAGCAGGGGTTTCTCGGATGTCTTCTATGCTTTTTCCAAGCCCAGCTAGTAGTGTTATGACTGTTGTTGTAAATTCTTGTTCAGATATATTGCTTATATCTGTTTTGAGCAAGTCCCTGGCTGTGATTTCTTCTTGACTTTTCTTTTGGGGAGAATTCCTCCATCTTGTCATTTTGGCTACATTTCTGTCTTTTGCATATTTTAAAAGCTTGTTATGTGTCTTGCACTTGAGAGTACTATCATATTAAAAAGGGGTCATACACTGTCCAGGGGTCATACACTTCAGGAAGGGTTTCTGGTGTATGTTGCCTGCACTCTGCTGTTGTGTCTTGGCTTCTCTTTCCCACTGGTCAGTCCTCTGCAGAGCTTCTCCTTGCTTACAGTGGTGGAGTGTTTAGACCTCCAACCAGGTGTGCTTTGACTTGTTTGTTGAGGTAACCCTGGAAACAAAGGAAAAAGTGGGGTGGGAAGCCTGATCCCATAAAAAGAGAAAAGTGTAAGGGAAGAAAAGAAGACCAAAGAGAGAATAAAAGAATACATAAAGGAGATTGCAAAAAAAAAAAAAAAAAAAGAAAGAAAGAAAGAAAAAGAAAAAGAAGGAAAAAGAAAAGAACAAAGAAGGCTGATTCTCCCCCAAAAAGAGAAAAGGAAATGAACAAAAGAAAAAAAGACAGATAAGAAACTATGAGCCTGAAACCAAAAGAAAAAAATAGTTGTCTGTTAGTGCATGGGGGTTGTTGCTGGCTGTGCTGGTCTGGAGAAGAGGCCGGCTGCATTGGCCCAGGGTCAGTCTTGCCCCAGTAAATAAACAGTTGTCAGAAATGGAGTGGCAGGGTTTGGTGTTGCTCTCTGAAGTCCCACCATATTGATTTGGGGGGAGGATAGCACCATCACAATCTCTTGTCCCCACCCAGGGATCTCAACCCCTGCTGTTCAGACAGCCCTCACAGGGCATTTAGCTTGCCCTGCACCACAGTTCTGCTGCATTTTTTCCTTTGGTGTGTGACTGGGATTCAAGACCTAAGGTATTTTTTAAAAAATTTGTAATGTTTACTTATTTATTTTGAGAGAGAGAGAGAAAGAGAGAAAGAGAGAATCACAAGCAAGCTTTCTGCTATTGTGCAGAACCCAACACGGGGTTTGATCCCATGAACCATGCAATCATGACCTGAGCCGAGACCAAGAGTTGGATGCTTAACTGATCAAGCCACCCAGGCACTGCCAAAACCCAAAGTCTAAAAGGACCTGGCATGGCACGGATCCGCTCCTCTCCTCTGAAGCAGAGCCTCTCCACCCTGCTGATGAAAGGCCTTTGGCTGTTACCTGCAGGGTCTGTTTTCCTTGGGAAGGCAATGTATCCTTTTCCAAAAGGACTCCAGGAAGGGGACTGTTCTCTCCCAGTGCACCCCAGAGATCTCTACACCATGATATACACTCCAGGACCAGCTCCCTCCTCCTCAGGAGCACCCACCACAGTTCTGCTGTGGAGAAAGTCATGTACTTTCAAAACTTCAGAGTTTGAGCTCCAAAAGCTGTTTGCAAAAAAGATCTGGGACACTCAGTACTTCTCTCTCCCGAGTCTGTGGTCCAGAAAGGCTTTCCTTTTATGCTAACTTGATGCCGCACTGTCTCAACTCTTTTTCTCCCTTTTATCTCTCCACAGAAAGGGTTCCCTCTCCGTCTGCAGCACTGCTGTTTTTCTCTCCAATTCACATCCATGCACCTCACTTCTGCCAAGCGGTCTCCCTCCAACTGTGGAGATCGTTCTGCCACTCTCAGTTAAATTTCCTGGGTGTTCCAAGTGATCTGACCTCAGTAGAGCTGTGTCTGAGGGACAAGGAAAGCCCAGGGTGTCTCTACTTCTCCACCATCTTAACTCCTTGGGCTGATAGTTTTAAAGGGCTCCCCTAAGAAGGAAGAAGGTGAAACTTCTTCTATTTTTTTTTAAATAAGAGAGTGAACCTTCTTAGACAAATCTTGTTTTTATTCTTTCAGATCTGAATTTTGGGCAAATCTTGTAGAGATTGAAGAGGTAAGGGTAAGCTTTTAATAGTTAAACTGAGGAAGGCCCAGGAGATGACTTGAGTTGTAGTTTGGGGTGGCAAAATAGTAGACAGGTAGACAGCAGGAAAATCCAAATATAACCCAGAGGGAGAAGAGAAAATACCTTTCAGAAATCAGGGCAAAATCCCAATAGTATCACTGGGATGTGGGTTCCCCTCCCAGCTCCACCCTTGCAGTGCCAGTGAGGGACGGTGGAGCTGTGGGGTGAGAGTTTGATCCCTCTGTTCAAACACACCCAGATGCACACGTATGATGTCATAGTGATAGTTCACTGTGGGGTGAGAGTTTGATCCCTCTGTTCAAATGCACACCCAGATGCACACGCATGATGTCATAGTGATAGTTGAGACAATGACCTTAACAGTTTAAAATTCTTCAGCTTGCAGGTGGGTGATTGGGAGATAGTTTTTATGTTTAGTCACCTGTGATGGTTTTAGTTTTTTACACAAACTGTTGAGAATGTTTTTATAACTATAGATAATAGAGAAACTACTAATCATGCTAAAATCCTCCCATTTTTTGGTCCAGAGCTGGGACTGGACCTCCCATCAGTGAGGAGCCCTAAAGGCTGGAGTAAAAAAAAGCAAGTATTCCTGTAAACCTCTCATTTGTCTTCTCTCCCAATGTCTTCTTTAATTTTATTCACATCATTTTAGGGGATTATATTTGGCTTGCTTAGACTCCTGGATAGAAAATGTCCCAGCTAAGACCTAATTTTTTTTTTAAGTTTATTTGTTTTGAATGAAGGAGAACAGGAGAGGGCCAGAGAGATAGGGAGAGGGAAAATCCCAAGCATTGATAGTGCAGATCCATTAGGGGGCTCTAACTCATGAACTGAGATTCATGACCTGAGCCAAAATCAAGAGTCAAGCGCTCAAAATGACTGAGCCATCCAGGAGCCTCTGAAGACCTCAGATTCTGACCATATCACAAGAGTTGTTTTGTTTTGTTTTATTGCTATTGCTAGGTTCCAATTGTGGGTATTCCATGAAGGAACAATCCAGATTCCTTGAGTAGTTTCCAGATCTGTAGGCCTCTTCTGTTCTCAGGAGTAGTTCTATCAGAGTAGGAAAACCTGATCTTGGATATTTAGTTTCAGTCTTCTGTGAGAAGTTATAAAAATAATTTTCTACACCTAGCTGTAAAGTCCTCTTGGTGGATGAGAAATTCCACCAAGTCCTTCAGGGGGATTAAAATCTCATTTGGATTACCCTAATTCCAAGAGTTTTGGTTGTTAGAATTTTCTCAAATTTTCATGAAAAAGTATTTCATATTTCCCATGAAGATACATTCTCCTTGGCAGTGAACTTTGAACTTTGTTTTCTTATACATCCAAATTAGATTTTCTCTTAGTTTTTCTGTTACTGACTTCTAACTCAACATTAGCAGTAAGTTAGTCCAAAGGGAACAGCACAGAGATGATAGTGGAAGGCAACTTCAGCTCTGTTGGGGAAGTGAGATTCCTGCTCCAGACAGAAACATTCTCACAATCTCAGCTTATTGGTCTGGAGCTTCAATTCTCTTATAATCTGTACTTTAATGGAATGGGGCGTGTGTGTGTGTGTGTGTGTGTGTGTGTGTGTGTGTGTGTGTGTGTAGAGAAGTGGGACTCTCTTTTAAGCCAGCCAGTTTCGATGCTGTGTATGTGTATATCATTTGTCCTAAGTAGTTCTTGTTTCAATTATAATTTGTTCTGTGAGCTCTCATTGATACAACAGTATTTTTTAAAAAGTGTTGTGAAACTAGGTAGTTTTGTATGTCAGCCTAGCACCCATAGGTGTCACCCATGCTAACTCTGCTGCTGTCCATAAATGAGGCATGTCCACACCTGGATCACCAGTGCCCTCCAGTGCCAGCAAGTGAAGGTGTTTACCAGGGGTGTCTCTGTCACTTCCCTCCACCCACCTCTCCTTTGCCCCATGCCCCTACCCTGCTGGAGACCATTTCTCTCCAGAACAGTGCTTTTAAATAGAAATATAATGTAAGCTGCATATGTATTTTTAAATTTTCTAATAGCTACTTTTGAGAGATTAATAAGAAACAGGTGAAATAATCTTTAACATTTGAATAACCCAATATTTCCAAAATAGTCCGGTCTCAACATTTAATCGATATAAAACTTATTAATGAGTTAACTGACATTCTTTTTTTAAGATTTTATTTTTAAGTAACACACAACATGGGGCTCAAACTTACAACCCCAAGATCAAGAGTTGCATACTCCACGGACTGAGCCAGCCATGTGCCCCTTAATTGGCATTCTTTTGTGTCTTCAACATCTGGAGTGTACTTTGTACCTATACCATTTCTCAATGGCCTCGCCATGTTCAAGTGCTCAGTAGCCACATGTGATGAGTGGCTACATTATTGGACAGCACAGCTCTGGAGAATGTATGTACTTTCTTGCAGTGTCCTTTATTCTCATGGACCTCCACACCCCTGGAGTCTGTGACTGTTGCTCCCTCTTTCCTCTCTTTTCATTTCTCATGTTCCTTTTCTGATCTGGAGACTCATTTCCACTTCCTGAACATTTTGGCCTGATTTCTTCTGTCTTGCTTTCCTTTGAGGGCCACAAAGCTATAGCATATGTAGCTGTATATAATTTAGGATGTGTAAGACCTCACTCCTTTTATAATTTTTTTAAACATTTATGTATTTTTGAGAGACAGAGAGAACACGAGCAGAGGAGGAGCAGAGAGAGAAGGAGACACAGAATCAGAAGCAGGTTCCAGGCTCTGAGCCATCAGCACAGAGCCCGACGTGGGGCTCGAACCCACAAACTGTGAGATCATAACCTGAGCCGAAGTCAGATGCCCAACCTGCTGAGCCACCCAAGTGCCCCAAGACCTCACTGTTAAGTACTGCTTTGCCTTGTTGAATATTTTTGATAATCATTTTTATATCTTTTCTATCCATTTTAGGATTTCCACTAAACTGATATAAAATTTTGTGTTCTTTTATATAAAAAAGAAAAATTTATTTAAAAAAAATTCTACATGAGTGGTAGTTATTTTTACCTAGGAAAGTCCATAAATACCATAGAATGGGCATATCAATGATGTTCATTCCTGTGCTGTGATGGAATGTTATCCGGTACAGGGTGTCAATCCCAATGAGGGAGGGAGGAAAGCAGGAGTTCTCAGAGCGCCAGGGTCACAGGTTTTCGGGAAGGTTTACATGGATACACTGCTTGGGCCTGTCACTCTACCTGACAGAGCACTCCTTCAGTGGTACCTTTTATCTAGACATGATGCTATTAAATGTTCTTTCAGCATCTTGAAGGTTTTTATGTTTGAGGAGTTTACAGAGAAGCCCCCACACACAGGTTTCAAGTCCCTTCTGCTGCTGCTTTGCTCTTTAGTACCTCCCCCTGACCTGGTTTTAGACTAGATCTTTTTTTTTTTTAAATGTTCATTTATTTTTGAAAGAGAGAGACAGAGCATGAGTGGGGACGGGGCACAGAGTGGGGGAGACACAGACTCTGAAGCAGGCTCCAGGCTCTGAGCTGTCAGCACAGAGCTCGATGTGGGGCTCAAACACAAACCCTGAGATCATGACTTGAGCCGAAGTCGGACGCTTAACCGACCAACTGAGGCATCCAGGTGCCCCTAGTGTTAGACTAGATCTGAACGGGGTCCTTGGACCAGCAGCATCAGTGTCACTTGGAAACCTATTAGAAAAGCAGATTTTTAGGCCCCACGCAGACCACTGAATTAGAAACTCCAGGTGAGGCCTAGCAGTCTGTGTTTAACAAGCCCTCCAGGTAGATCTGTTGCGCCAACATTCGAGAAGCACTATAATTAGATCATGTTTGAGTTCATGCTAACTTAGTAACAGTCACATGTGTCTGCTCACTGCCATGCCCTTGCACAGGAATCTCTGGGAATCACTATTCCCCAGTGCCCTCTCCTGGACTTTGTAGTCCCTCTTACTTGAAGTCTGTCTTCCACAGCCTCTGCATTTCCTGCTTTAGTTTCTAGTGAGTTCTGTGGTATGTATGTCCATGTTTAGGACATTCTAGAAACAGCCTGGGCTGGAATTGCCCTCTACTGATGCAGGTGCAGGCAGTAGTGTTGTTCAGAAGGGAGGCGAGAAGCTGTGTCTGTGTGCATCTCACAAAATAGACTGATGCTCTCTAACTGCTTTGTTTTTATCTCATCTCCTGTTGACTTCACAATGTGAGTCAATTTGTGTGAACATCTCTACTATTTTATGCATCTCTACGGATGCATAAATATAAGTATTTACGTGAACATATAAAGTCTGCATATGTGGATAAACTCTCCTTACATATAATTTATTTATCCATCATTACACACCTGTGGTGTCTAGCTGATTCCTATGTCTTATTTTCTGCTGCTGTACCCATCTCTACTTGAATGTATATTAAATATTTTATTATAAAAATATACAAATACTGTGTTTACTTTGTGTTTTTTTCTCTCACTGGGGAGCCTTCTCCCCTCTGGGGTTTCAGTGTGGGACCAGCAGGTCTCTGGGCCCTTTGGGAGGCCCGGGCTTCTCTCTGACCTCTGCTCTAACTGCCTTCTCTGGCCAACTCTGTTGGAACAGAAGGTGTTGCCCGCTAGCCTGTGGCTGCAGGGACATAGCAGAGGGGTGGACGACCATCTCTTACCCTCGAACTCCAGAGTTCCCACGTGAGTATTTTACTGCTGTGTCTTTCTAAGGACAGGATTGTGCTCATTTTCCTCGTCTCCTTTTTTTGAGTTTATTTATTTATTTATTTGAGAGAGAGAGAGACAGTGCAAATGGGGGAGGGGCAGAGAGAGAGAATCCCAAGCAGGCTCCGCACTGTCAGTGCAGAGCCTGACACGGCTTGAACCCACGAAGAAGCCGTGAGATCATGATCTGAGCTGAAACCGAGCATCAGATGTTTAACTGACTGAGCCACCCAGGCTAGGCACTTTTGAAGGGCTGTTACCTGTGCTTATTATTTACCCCATTTGCCCATCATGTGCTGATGCCACACATGCCACCCTCCCATCTGTGCATAGGATGGGAAAGGCTCTACACTTGACTCTCTTGTGGGTTTTTTGTTTTGATTTTAATAATCTGATGCCAACCCTTGAATGTACCTTCCAGGGGTATCTGTCATCTTCCACGTCTACTATGATCTTTTGTGTATCCCCCTCTCTAAGGGCTGTCTCTGTAATGACTTAATGCACAACTGCACTTCTGCCTCCTGCATTCCCATAAGCGCCCCCACCCACCCTCATCTGATTACTTCTTCCCTTTCTCGTATTCACTTTTTCTGTTCATTTTCTGACCTAAGAGGTGATTGCTAGCTCCTTAGTTTTCTGCCTCTGCCTTAATTTCTAAGTCATAGATTACTTTCAGGCTGAAAGCCTCCCTCTATCCATTTCTACTCATCATCATTCACTGGAAATTAATTTTTAAGGATTTGACTTACTGGTGATTTAGACTCACCACCACCCCCACCCCCCGCCACCGTCCAGTTATGGAGTTTTGTCCTTCCCTTTTTGTGATCAGTTGTACTCAAACATTTTGGGTTTATTCACACTAGAAATTCCTTCTATAGTGCTTTTCAGGGAGGCACTATTTTTAAGATCTCTGGATACCAAAGTAGACTTATTCTATAGTATTTCCCTCATTGTTTCTTCTAACGATTTAATAGATTGCAGGCCAATTTCTTCTTTGTCATCAGTAACATAGTATTTTGTCTGGGTTTTAATTTCAAAAAATGTTTCTTCAATTTTTTTCTTCTTAATTGATTTTCCTAGAGGGACATGACTAGTTCTTTTACCCACTGTGTTTATAATTTAAATGGAGTTTCACAGCTCTGGGCCTCAGAGTGCAAATAGGAGTATGATAGAGAGGACTCCTCAAAGCACAGAGATTAAATCTCAAAGCTCTAAGATTTATTAAGCAAACTCAGGTTCAGGGTAAAGGGGTTCTGCACCCTAATTCCAATTGTGGGTTTTCCTCCCCCACACATCCAAGCAATTCTCAGACATCAGCTGGGTGTCCTACATTTCAACTCCATTCTAACAATGCCTTCCTGGAGACAGCATCACAGGTTAAGGGCTCAGTCCTACAAGACTCCCTCCCATCCCCCCATTTAAGATGCCAATTATAAGTCCAGGTTGTCACCTGGGCTTTGACCAACTGGCTATAGATTGGAGGCTCCAACAATCCTCCCCTCAGGTTCATTTAATTTGATAGAAAGGCTCACAGAATTCAAATAAATATTTTACTTACTGGATTACCAGTTCATTATAGAAGGATATAGCTCAAGAACAGCCAGATGGAAGAGATGCATAGGGCAAGGTATGGGGAAGGGTCACAGAGCTTTCATTTTCTGAGTGCACCACTCTTCCCGAATCTCTACCAACCTGGAAGCTCTCTGGACTCCGTCTTTTTAGGGTTTTATGGAGGCTATTTACAGAGGCATGATTGATTAAGTCATTGGCCACTGTCGATTGTTTCAACCTCCAACCCCTTTGGGTACGAGGATATAAGTAAGTTCACAGAGTCACATCATCATCTGACCTGCTGGGGTTTTTTTTTTGTTTGTTTTTTGTTTTTTACTGTTTATTTATTTTGACAGAAAGAGGAGAGAGAGAGAGAGAGAGAAGGAAAGCGCTTGTGCGAGCAGGGGAGGGGCAGAGAGAGGAAGAGATAATCCCAAGCAGGGGATTTTTAACTCATGCACAGTGAGATCATGACCTGAGTGAAATCAAGAGTTGGATGTTTAACCTACTGAGCCACCCAGGTGCCCCTCACCTGACCTGCTGTTATATTATGTTTGAATTATTATAGGTAACCTATCAGCCTGGGTCTCTTTTCACTGACTGTGTACACATATGTCTACACATAGGAATCAGGATCTTACCTCCAACCACCTCCCCCCACCAACACCCCAATCCTTTCTCTCAAGCTTTCATTCCCTCCATTTCATGTGTGCTCTTCCCAGCCCGATGCCTGACTTTGGTTCGTAATGAGTTGTTAACAAGCATTCCACATTCATGGATATGATACTCTTGGTGAGGTATGCCACCAGGACTGGAATAGAGCACTGGGCCAATCCTCCTTCCTGAACACCATCCAGTGGGGAAGGTGAATACTAACATGCAAACTTTGTTATTTCACTCCTCCAGGTAAAGAGATATTGGAAGATATTCTGGAGTAGGGGTGTGAAGATTCAAGAGTAGTTTTGGAATATGTGCACTGTGATAGGTCTTGGAGGTGTCCTGTGGGTGGGGCTTTGGAAGGTTCAGTTATCAGGAAATTGTGGATATTAAGGAAATCAGGAAAGAAAGATAATACAATTCAACAATTCAGGGTAAGCTCCCAGAGGGCTCTTTCTGGCTACTTAATACCCTGAAGCCAGGCCTTCACCTCCTATCAGGGTACAAGGCAGATGCCAATGAGATTCGTATAGTGTCAGATCTATTCATGCCTATCCCTACAGCTAAGACTTTGGGGACAAAATATAAGGGGCACCATAAAAGCTCAGTCATCAAGATAAATATTTTAAAGGTAGTATCTCTGAAAATCAAAATTAATGCAAAAAAATCATGATGAACAAAACTCCCAAATTATGCTTCCTCTTCACCCCTCATACCCCACCTCCCAACCACAACCCCGGTAAATTTATTCTAAGTGGCACCTGTCACCTAGCTTCCAATTTAAAAAAAACAACCCACAAAACAAAACCCCCCCCAGGGATTTCTGGATCAAGCTGCAGTTCCTTACCACACTACTACTTCTACCACCAGGGGGTATTTTGCTCTTGGCCTCAAGTCCCAGCCTCCCTACCCACTAAAATCCAGGGGACACAAGACCAGAGCTGGGAGTTAGCCCAGCCAATCCTGCTCTCCTAAAAAATAGCCTTGGCGTTTCCTGTCCGTACTGGCGCACACTCCTACCTCCGGGGACCAACGCCGGTTGTCGCTCTTATCCCCGAGTCCCAACAAAGTATCACTCCACTGCTTCAAGTGCTCTGCCGTGACCGGCGCCCACCTGCGCCAATCCGGACCCTGGTTTCCGCTACGGGAAGGGCCCACGGGGCAGAGCCTTGGATGGGTGACCCCAGTTCACCCGCGCCGCTGTCAGCGCGCAGTCTGGTCACCCGCCTCCGTAACAACTTGCGGGAAGCCAGGACCACATTTCCCAACATCCTCGGGCACTTCTGCGACTCTCTTGTGGTCTGCAATATCTCACTGCCCTTCGGAGAAGAAACGTGTGCACCTTGCGCTCTGGACATCTTAACAGTGGGCTCCTAAACTTCGTTGCAAGAGACGTGCGAAAGTCAGTCGCCCGGCTGTTAGCCAGCCGACTCACCCACCACCTGTCTGTCTCAAAGACTACACCGTCCAGAAGCCCGTGCGGCCACTTCCGCCGTCCCTTCCGCTCCTCCTGTTGTTGAGTTGACGTAGCAGGAGCATTTCCGGTTTGTGGGATCCGCCGCTTGCTGGTTGGAGGTGGCGTCGGCCACCCCTTTCGAGATTTTCCCACACTTCTGCACTTCGTTCCCGAGCCTCAGCCTCAGGATCGGCAACGTGCGCCCCGCGTTCTGTGAGTGCCCTATAATCACTGCCTCGTCCAGTCAGCACATCCCTCTGCTTGTCCCTCTTTTACTCTTGGGGTCACAAGTTGCCTCGTATTCGGGCGCTCTTCTGTAGGCACCTCCAGGCCATTATATTTTCATTCCAGCCCGTAAGGTTAGAGACGGACCCCCCCCACTCTGCTGCAGGGGGACATGGGCTCCACTCCTTGGCCAGAGCTTGGGGCTGAACTTGAGGGGGTGCTCGGTCACCCTAGACCCTTTTCCCAGGGCTCTGGATGGGAATTGGGTTGTGCTGGTGATTTCTGTGACCCTCTTAACCCGCTGTTGTGGTCAATGTGGTCAACGGAGTCGACTCCCCAACCCCCCATTGACTCCTGGGGAGGAGCTTCTCCATAGGGTCATTTCTCTTCACCTCCCCAGATCTGTCTTCTGTGACTTTGCCCTTCTCCAGGGAGAGCATTCAGGAGATCAGGAAAATGGCCACGGGGCTCCTGAAAGCCAAAAAAGAGGTGAGAATTTTCATCAAATTCCGTCTTGGCTGCCAACAGCATGGCTCTGGCCCTTTCTCTTGCACTGCAGGCCGCCTTATATTGGGCAAAGTTCACTCCTGTTCCTGGAGGCAGGGTGGCTCATCTTACATGGAGTCCCCCTTCAGCATTCCTTTCTGTTCCTTCCATACCTCAGTCATCCTCGAAGTGGTCAGTTTTGAGCAACACACGTAGAACAGTTTAAATAAAAATACAGAAACGTCCACGCATAATTGTCCAGTGATGAGGATGAAGGGCAGGTACTGCAGAGATGCTTGTGACCTGAGGCGGTCAGGGAGGGCTTCCGGAAGAAGGAGGGCTGTCAGAAGCGCCCCTGAGGGTTTGGCAAGTTGGAGAGTTGGCAGAGCAGGGAGGAGAGCGGCAAGCATGATTAGTCTGAGGCTGGGCACACTGCCCCGGCCACAGTGTGGGAAGGTTGTAGTGGCTACTGGAATGATTTAAGGTTGATTTTTATGTGGTCGTGACGATACAAACGCATGGAACACAGAGAGGAGTTTGATGGTCTGACCTGAATTTTACATTGTGAGCATTTTCAGCAATCTGGCAAAGGGGAGATTTCACCCAAAATTCTAGATTGTCTGCTTCTCTTAAAATAAACTGCACTTACTCTTGTGTCAGGGAATTCACACGGAACAGTGGTCTTCATAGTTTGGACAGGTCCTGCTGAGTTTTTTTGTTTGTTTGTTTGTTTTTCCTGGTGAGTTTATTTGCAGCACTTTCTACAGTATCTCCCAAACTGGGGTTGAAACCATTGACCAGCTAACATTTTGCCTGCCTCTCTCATGTATATAACCTACCTAGCCCCTGGAGGATTTTCATTTTGCACCTCTGAGTCTGGGTGGCTAGGTTGAGTGCTAGACGGAGGAGTGTAGACTCTGTCTTTGAGTAACCTAGGTTTTGAAGGATGTTGAGAAGGAATTTGACATAAGGAAATCCATGGCATGGATGTATAGGGACTTAAGGGGAAACTTTCTAACTCCTGTCCATGGTAGCCATGATGACCTTCCCTTAATTGAATGTGATTAGCATTTATCGAGCACCAACACAGTTACCAGGCTGGTTTTCTATGATTTTTGATGTGCATTAACATGGTTATTCAGATCTGCCTTGACTATCCTTATAAAAAAAAATCAGGAAAATTTAAACAGAAAATGAGACTTTGATTTATTCTTAATCCTGGTCTTCTGTGGTAGAGATTTATGATTTCCTGTATGTTACCAGAACAACTTTGAGAGTTCTGTGTTTCTCATTTGTAAAATATTTCATTCATTTGAAAGTGTTAGTACTAAGAATGCATAATAAATCTGAGGACGTTGCCTAATGTAACATTGAATCTTTTGTGTGTATTTTCTTCACCTCTCGTAATGTTAATAGGAAAGCGTTCTAATTTCTGGGAAAAGCTGGACTTTGTGTGAGCTGATTTTTCCTGCCCCTAACACTTAAAAAAAAAAAGTATTAGGAAAAATCGATTAAAGGGTACAAGCATTTGAATGGCTAAGTTGTTTAAGATGAAACCTCTGTGCTTAGAGGAGTACCTGACGCATATGAAATGTTTGGTGCATAGAGGAACCACAACTTTAAATAAATTTATTTGAAAGAACCAAGTAACAAAGGAGTTTCTGTTGTTTGTGTTAGTATGTTATTTGGGGTGCAGAATTAACCACGTGTTTCAGGGGGTTTGGGTAGATCATCAGGTACTCTGATATGCATGACATCTGAATTATGAAAACCAAGTTAAACAAATATACAGTAGGATATTAGCTATGACTGCCAAGGACCTTTGCCTGAGAGAACAAATGAGAATATGTAACAAATGAGATGGGCTGGCAGGCACAGAGTGTTACTAATACTCAGCATTTTTTGATTTCGTTAAACAAATTACCTGAATGTCTGCTGTGTGCAGAATACTGGGTGGACAACATTCAGTAATGTGGAAAGACACAGCCTGCACACTTATGAGTCTTCCATTTTGTTTTGGGATTCTGTTACCATTGGGATTTTGTTTAAATGTTTTTATTTCTGAGAGAGAGAGAGACAGCTTGAGCAGGGGAGGGTCAGAGAGAGAGGGAGATACAGAATCTGAAGCAGGCTCCAGGCTCTGAGCTAGCTGTCAGCACAGAGCCCGACGTGGGGCTCGAACCCACGAACCATGAGATCATGACCTGAGCCAAAGCCGGCGCTTAACCGACTGAGCCACCCAGGTGCCCCTGGGATTTTGTTTAATCTCACGCGCGCGCGCGTGCACACACACACACACACACACACACACACACACACACACACATTTTGATAGACCTTAATGATAAAATCACTATATTAAACTAGTACTAGGGTGCCTGGGTGGCTCAGTCGGTTAAGCATCCGACTTCGGCTCAGGTCATGAACTTGCGGTTCATGGGTTTGAGACCCATCGGGCTCTGTGTTAACAGCTAGCTTGGAGCTTGGATCCTGTTTCAGATTCTGTGTCTCCCTCTCTCTGACCCTCCCCTGCTCACGCTGTCTCTCTCTCTCTCTCTCAGAAATAAATAAAACATTTTAAAAAATTAAGAAAAAAAAGCTAGTACAGTGTATCCAGATGATTTTTTTATAAGGAGAGGGTTAGGGCTACCAACACTTATCCCACTGAAAGTGATTTATATAATAGTGCATATAATAGTGAATAGATGAACCCATCCACTATTAACCAAGTTGGGGGAACATTTTTATTATTTTTTTAAATTGCAGTATAGTTAACATACAGTGTTACATTAGTTTCAGGTGTACAATATAGAGATTCAGCAATTCCGTGCATCACCCAGTGCTCATCACCAGTGCAGTCCTTAATCTCCATTACCTAGTTTACCCATCCCGCCACCCACCTCCCCTCTGGTAACTACCAGTCTGTTCTCAGTAATTAAGATTCTGTTTCTTGGTTTCTCTCTCTTTCCTTTGCTTGTTTTGTTTCTTAAATTCCATATGAGTGAGGGGCGCCTGGGTGGCTTAGTCAGTTAAGCGTCCGACTTTCGCTTAGGTCATGATCTCGCGGTTCGTGGGTTCGAGCCCCGCGTCGGGCTCTGTGCTGACTGCCAGCTCGGAGCCTGGAGCCTGTTTCAGTCTGTGACTCCCTCTCTCTCTGACCCTCCCCTGCTCACGCTCGCTCGCTCTCTCTCCTAGAAATAAATAAAACACATTAAAAAAAAAATTAAAAAAAAAAATTCCATATGAGTGAATCATATGGTTTTTTTTGTCTTTCTCTGACTGACTTATTTTGCTTAGTTTTGTACTCTCTAGTTATATCCATGTTGTTGCAGATGGCAAGATTTCATTCTTTTTTATGGCTGAATGATATTCTATTATATACTTATACCACATCTTCTTTATCCATTCATCTATGATGGATATTTGGGCTGCTTCCATTATTTGGCTCTTGTAAATAATGCTGCTGCAAACATAGGAGTGTATATATTCCTTTGAATTTGTGTTTTCGGGTTTTTTTTTTGGGGGGGGGATAATTACCCCGTAGTGAGATTATTGGGTGGCAGGGTAGTTCTATTTTTAACTTGAGGAACCTCCGTATTGTCTTCAGCATGGCTGCGCCAGTTTGCATTCCCACCAACAATATAGGAGGGTTCCGCCCACTCTAGGGGGAACGTTTACTTTGTTCTATTGTAAATTTTGTTTCTGTGATCAATTTTGTGCATGGAATTCTTTTTATAGATTTATATTTATTCTCACAACAAGAATATGATATGGTAAATAGAAATGATTGTTTTGAAGCTGTGGGGACTCAACACAGGTTGGAGCTTTGGAACTTTGCCTATTCAAAAACTTTTGATACATTGGATTATTTCTTCCATTTTTGAGGCCCCCCCTTCTTCCATCATGATGTCTGCTTTATGTTGTGCAGTTTTCTTGTTTTTGTTTTTATTGTTACAGTGTGTAATTTTCCATCCCCAGAGTAGACCTGCCAGTGCAGATCTGTTTCTATTCTCATGTGAATGTTCACAATGGTGTCCGGACTTGTTTCTGCATGTTGATATAGTCCTTTGCTACCACTGCGTGTTTCTATAATTCTCATTTTCCCCAAACATTATGATAACATCAGTTTTCTGTTCAGAAGCCCTCTTTCAGTGGCTCATGACAGTGTCTTAGATATTCGGGACACCCTTCATTTCAAATGTGTGGTTCTTTTCTGACATTATGTTCTGATTATTAGTTCTGAAAGCATGTTTATTGCCAACACAGTGGAGTCATCATATATACCTTTAACTTAGATTAATTAATCTTTTAGGCGCTTGGCTGAAGCAAGGGAGAAAAATAACTGTTCCGGGCATTCCGATGAATCTGTCCTCTTCTCCAAGTAATGACTTCATGCTCCAGAGTGAGAGAAAAACGGGAGAACTGAATCTCTTCTTTGTCAAATCTAAGGAGTTTCTGACAGCATTAGCATCACAGCAAGTCAAGGATGATCTTAGTTGTAAAGTATTTTTCATCTAACATGATATTCCTTTATCAGTATATCAGTGAGCCTTTGCTGCGTAACAGACCGCCCCAAAGCTTATGGACTTAAAACAAAATAATTTATTCGCACACACTTTGCTAGGTCAGCATTTTGAACTGGGCACAGAAGGGTGCTTTGCAGGCTTCACCCGGGCTTGCTCATGATGCTGTAGTCAGCTGGTGGTTTGACTGGGGCTGGAGACCATCCATGCAGGACCGTTACCCTGCTAGTTGGTTAGGGTGCTCTGGCTCTTGTTTTTTCACCATGTGTCTATATTTCCTCTTCATCGTACTTACAAACTGCTTAGTTGCTTCTTTAGCTCTTCTCTTTGTATAGGGTATCATATGTAGCTAGGAGCATCCAACAGAAGCCTTTTACGGGGTTCCCAGAGATCTCTTTAGCCAGATCTGAAAGCCAGGAAGTATTTTTTTCGGTTTTCCAAACTAGCCCAGGTGACAGTTTTGCCAGCATGTAAAATGCATTCCCTTTCTCAAGCCACCATAGTGGTTTCCTCGCCACTTTTCTAGTCTGCACTAACAGTTTGTGTACTACTTTTCCAACTTTTGCTAATACCTTCTGTGGTTCCTCTTCCCAAAGCTAATGACCCGTGTTTTCGGTATTTGTTATGGCACTTCATTTCTATCTACTGATTGGACTTCAAACAAAATCATTTATTAGCTCACAATTCTGTGGGTCGGCCATTAGGCTTGGCACAGCCGAGTGGTTCTTCTCTTGATTTATCTGGCCTTACTCATGTGGCTGTAGTCAGCCAGCTGCTCAGCTAGAGCTGAATGGCCTTCCATGTCCACTGGTCGATAGGCTGAGGTACCTGAGTTCTTGGTTCTCTCTGTGGCCTAAAGCAGGCAAGGTCAGTTTATTTATCTGGTTTCCTCAAGGTTTACTGCAGAGAGAGAAGCAAGGCCAGCCCTGAGCCCAAATGCCTTTCAAACCTCTACTTGCATCATTTTGCTAATGTCCCACTGACTAAAGCATGTCACATGGGCAAGCCTAGAGCTAATTCAGGAGGAAAGTGCATAAAGGGTACAAAAAGAGAGGCATGACTCCGTGGGGGGCCATCCATACAAAGCAGGATGTTATACCTTTTGGCTCTAAGCAACAGGAAACCCTGCTTAGCTATTCTAAAACATAACTGAGCCCACCTAAAACAAGGCTCAGGGGTAGGGGCACCTGGGTGGCTCAGTTGGTTAAGCGTCCAACTTTAGTTCAGGTCATGATCTCACAGTCTGTGAGTTCGAGCCCCACATCAGGCTCTGTGCTGACAGCTCAGAGCCTAGACCCTGTTTCAGAAACTGTGTCTCCCTCTCTGTCTGCCCCTCTCCCGCTCATGCTCTGTCTCACTCTGTCTCAAAAATAAATAAACTATTAAAAAATTAAAAAAAATAGTCCAGGGGCGCCTCGATGGCTCAATTGTTTGAGCATCCAACACTTGATTTCAGCTCAGGTCATGATCCCAGGGTTGTGGGATCCAGCCTCATTGGGCTCTGCACTGAGCGTGGAGCCTGCTTAAGATTCTTTCTCTCACCCTCTCTCTCTCTGCCCCTCCCCCCTCTGCCCCTCTACCCTTCATGTGCTTGCACGCACTCTCTCTTTCTAAAAATAAAAAATATAAAGAAAGTCCAGAGTCAGGGTGCACTTTGGGGGGTTGGTTCTCACTTCATAAGCTTATCAAGGACTGGGAGTCTTTCATTCCTCCCCTCGACTCTGTTCACAGTATCAGCCTCATCCATGCTGGTTCCTCTCACAGTCATAGGATATTTATTAATAGCAACTTTAAACCTCACAACAACCCTAAAAGTAAGTAACATTATTCCAATACCCATTTTTAGAAAACTTGAGACACAGGCATGTCAAGTTACTGATGCAAAGTCATGCGAGAAGGAGGGCTGTCATTTGAACATGGTTGTCTCTAGAGTGTGCTTGTAGCCACTGTTTCTCAGACTTGTCTGTGAATCAGAATCACTGAGAAGGCTTGTGAAAGCAGATTGCTGGACCCACACCCTAGAATTTCTGATTCAGTGGTTCTGGGATGGGGCCTGAGAATTTTTTTTTTTTTTTTTTTTAACAAATAGTTTATTGTCAAGTTGGTTTCCATATAACACCCAGTGCTCATCCCCACGAGTGCCCTTCTCCATGCCCATCTCCCCCCTCCTCCCCACACCCATCAGTCCTCAATTTGAGAATTGTGTTTTTAACAAGTTCCTCAGGGGTGCTGGTGCTGTGGGTTCAGGTCCCACACTTAAAGCCAGTGCACTTTGCTCTGCTGCCTCTGTTGGGTCCTCTGTGCCCACGTTTATGACCATCAGGAAAAGGATGGGCTCCCTTTCACTCCATCTGATGAATGAAGTCTTCTGCTAGGATCCAGCAGCAGCCTACTTGTGTCTTGTCGGCCTCAGATCCATTCTTCGGCTGACAAAGGGACAGATTGCTTTTATACCAGTCAGGCCTCCCCTTGACTAGGCTTTAATGCTCCACACTGCCAGCTGGGTTGCTAGCCAGTGAGAGAGGTTTGGAATAGGTCATGGAGAATCATCCACTTAGTGTTTCCACACTCCCTACGTGTATGGTTCCCAGACAGAGAAACCATGAATTTTTCCAAGGCTGCAGGAATACCAGTTGTGTTAAGCTTGTTGAAGAAATGTAGGTTGGTCTCCAGTGTAGCTCCTTTGTCAGAGACTTTTTAATTTTTTAAATTTTTTTAATGTTTATTTTTTTTCCATTTTTAATAGTTTATTGTCTAGTTGGTTTCCATATAACATCCAGTGCTCATCCCCACAAGTGCCCTCCTCCATGCCTATCTCCCCCCTTCCCCTCCCCTCCACCCCCATCAGTCCTCAGTTCTCAACATTCAAGAGTCTCTCATGGTTTGCCTCCCTCCCTCTCCTCGCCTATTTCCCCCCTCCTTCTCCCCCACAGTCCTCCGTTAAGTTCCTCCTAATCCTCCTATACATGCAAACATATGGTAACTGTCCTTCTCTGCCTGTCCTTTGTCAGAGATTTTCAAGGTGTGTGTGTGTGTGTGTTATGTTCATTCTAAGAACAGGTTGTAAAATCAAATCACCAGAAGGACTAGGCAGATATCTGAAAGATATCCTTTTCTTTCCTATATTTAATTATGAAAAGTTTCTCTTTTTTTTTTAATGTTTTATTTATTTCTGAGAGAGAGAGAGACAGCATGAGCAGGGGAGGGTCAGAGAGAGAGGGAGACACAGAATCTGAAACAGGCTCCAGGCTCTAAACTAGCTGTCAGCACAGAGCCCAATGTGGGGCTCGAACCCATGAACTGCGAGATCCTGACCTGAGCCAAGTACGATGCTCAACAGACTGAGCCACCCAGGCTCCCTGAAGAAAAGTTTCAAACCTATAGAAACAATATAAAGACTTTAACATTGACTCACATACCTATCACCTAGATTCAATAGTATTTTGCTACATGTGTGTTACCACTTCTCTATCCACATGTATACTCCTCTACCATCAGTTCAAGGGTATAACTCAAATATTACCTTAAATGCACAGTACAGGATAGGATTTTATATTCTTTCGGCCTTTCAACCCGTCTGTAGTCTGTTACAAACTATCTGCCGTCTTTTCCAGCTAGCACTTTTCATTCTTTATTTCCTCCCATCCCATTTGTCTTGTCTGCCGTGCCCACCTCTGTTCTTTCTCTTTGACCCTTCAAAATCTTGCCTGCCCTTTAAGACCAAGATCATACCTTCCTCTCATAAAAACTGCTCTCATCTCTCTATCTTGAGATTCCTCTGACCCAGTGATTTTAAGCCATGACTGTACTTTGGCTCCTGTATGTATGTATGTATGTTTATTTATCCATCTGAGAGAGAGAGCAGGGGAGGAGTAGAGACAGGATCCCAAGCAGTCTCCCTAACAGCAGTACAGAGCCTGACGCGAGACTCGAACTCATGAACCTTGAAATCATGACCTGAGCCAAAACCAAGAGTCGAACGCTTAACCGACTGAGCCACCCAGGCGCCCCTACTTAGGTACCCCTATGGCACTGGGTGACTCAGTTGGCTGAGTGTCCAACTCTTGATTTCGGCTCAGTTCATAATCCCAGTCTTGGGATCAGGCCCCGCATTGGGCTCCATGCTGAGCATGGAACCTGCTTAAGATTCTCTCTCTTGGGGCACCTGGGTGGCTCAGTCAGTTAAGCATCCAACTTTGGCTCAGGTCATGATCTTGCAGTTTGTGAGTTCAAGCCCCATGTTGGGCTTTGTGCTGACAGCTTGGAGCCTGGAGCCTGCTTCGGATTCTGTGTCTCCCCTTCTCTCTGCCCCTCCCACGCTCATGCTCTGTCTCTCTCTGTCTCTCAATAATAAATTAAAATGTTTAAAATTTTTTAAAAAAAGATTCTTTCCCTCTGCTACTCTTCCCTTACACTCGGAAGGGAGGGAGGGAGGGAGGAAGAAGGGAAAAAGAAGGGAAGGAAGGAAGAACTAGGGATGAGGGCTAAGAACCATAGCTCTCACTCCTCCTGTCTGTGTTTTATGAATAATCATTAGTTTGGTGGAGAGCTGGTTCTGGGATTACCAAAGGAAGGGGGACCAAGTGGGGTCCTCTCTTAAAGCCATTCTACAACCAATGTAGAACAGTTGCCCTGGCAGGGAACTGAAAATTTAGGGGAGGGTCCCCTGAGAGGGGAGAGATACAGTGCCATCCCTCAAGGAATGATGGTGTTTTGAGAAAGGATGCAAAGTCAATTCACCAAAGGGACCAGGCAGGTAGCTAAATGAAACAGATAAGGTAGGAGTTACAGCAATCTGCCAACAACACGCCTAGGCTGATGGATCCCCAGTGTGAGTCACCTTCAGCTAACTGTGGCCCTGAAGCAATGCGAAGCCCACATGAGTCAGATTTATGGATTTTTTTTTTTAACAGGACTCATAAGTTGATATTTCATGTGAAATCATCCATTATATAAGTCATCCTTTATATATGTAAATAAAGCTTTTAATGCTTTGTATACCTCAAACTAACCCTATCTGTAGACTGCAGCTTTTACCCTCTTTTAAGTGTTTATTTATTTTAGAGAGAGAGAGCACGCACGCAAGTTCTAAGGGCGGGGGGCGGGGGGCAGAGAGAGAGGGAGACAAAGGATCCAAAGCTGGCTTGAACTGACAGCAGAGAGCCTGATGGGAGACTCATGCCCTGAGCTGAAGTTGGGACGCTTAACCCCTGAGCCACCCAGGCACCCCTTGCCCTTTTTTAAAAGACAGAAAAACTGATGGGGTAGGAAGATTCCCAGAACTGGATCCCTAGGCTCCTTGGGGCTTGGTTTCTGCACACCTCCAAGCCAAGACACCTCACCAAAGCCTCATGCCAAGGGCCATTATATATTCCCACCTTCCAGTGTTCTAGGTAGCAGAAGGTCATTTGAAACTTTGTTCAGGGAATAATGATAATAAATGCACATTCAGTCATCTAAAAATATTTGACTGCTTTTGCAGGCTCTGTTCTGGGCACCAGGGCAATAGCAGTGAATAATGCCTCTGGAACTTAGAGTCTGGCACAGAGTCAGAAAATAAAAATGAGTAACATGTGCATTATCTAGAGTGAAGGGGATACATTAAAGCACTAGAGGGGAATAAGAACCTGAGTGAGAAGAAAGAATTTTCATACAAAGGCCAGGGAATTCCTCCCTGAGCAATCAGTGTGTACAGCAGACATTTGTCTTGAATCCTTACATTTACCAACTTCTCTGATCCTCAGCACAATCCTGTAGGATACGCACTGTTTTTCTTGGTTCACAGAAGAAACGGAAGTGCTGAGAAGTTAACTAATTAGTAAGGATACTCTAGTTGGGGACAATGTGATCTGAGTCCATACCCTTCCCAACCACCCACTTGCACTCTTCAGCCCAAATCAGAGCAGTGGCGGTGTGAGGGAGGGGGAGGAATGGATCCTGCTACAAATACCCACCAATACCCCCATTGGTTGGTATTCAACACCCTCCGCCACCCCTGCCGCTGAGACTCAGCTGCTTCAAGCAGGTAGAGCATAAATGCTTATATCAGGTAGTCTCTGATCTTCTTCAAACTCCGTAAGGTGATTATTTTTTATTGTTTCACTTTGTGTGTGTGATGTCTTCCTCTTCTCCCCGCCTAGATTTAAAGCTCCCAATGTGAAGGGACTTGTGTTTTGCTTTTATCCGCCATAGCATGTAGCCTAAGATGTTGACAGTAATAGGTGCACAAACGGTGCTCGCTGGATAGAGATTGGAGAATAACGGTCTTTTATTTATTTATTTTGAGAGAGAGAGAGCGAGCACATAAGCAGGGGAGGAACAGAGAGGGAGGGAGAGAGAGAGAATCCCAAGCAGGCGCCACACTGTTAGCGCAGAGCTCAATGCAGGGCTTGAACTCACAAACCGTGAGATCATGACCTGAGCCAAAATCTAGAGTCAGAAGCTTAACCAACTGAGCCACCCAGGTGTTCCCTAGAACACCTTGGCACTTAGTCCCCTTGGCACTAAGATCATATAGGGGAAGGAAAAAAAATCATTTTTCCTCTACCTATTTTAAGTTCATTGCCTGGGGCCCTGTAAATCAGACTGACAAAAAAACAGATTAACAAGAGAAAAACAGAAGTGTATTAACACATACATCATATCTACACATAGGAGTACTCAGTGGTGAGTAACTCAAAGGTGTGGTTAGAACTTCGGCTCATATAGCATCTTAAGAAAAGAACAATAACTTTTTAGAGATGTGACAAGACAGAGGAAAAGGATTTTGAGTTTTCAAGGTGGCACCTTACCTTCCAAGGAGGTAAATACAGGGGGAACTGATGGAAGGTAAGGCCTAGTTAGTAAGGTTGTATAAATTCCTCTGGTGCCATCTCCTGGCTGATAAGTTGCTTCCAGTGATTAATTTCTATTCTTCCTGGTAGAAAGGGGAGGATACCCTCACAGATTTATGTTCCGCTTTTAGACAGATAGGAGGAGTGCAGAGAGCTTTTCTTGTATCTGCTTCTGCTCAGTTTCCTGCAGCTCAAAATAATACTTATGTCAGGGGCACCTGGGTGGCTCAGTTGATTAAGTGTCCAACTTTGGCTCAAGTCATGATCTCACAGTTCGTGGATTCGAGCCCTGCATTGGTCTCTGTGCTGACAGCTCAGAGCCGGGAGCCTGCTTCGGATTCTGTCTCCTCTCTCTGTCCCTCTGCTACTCGCTCATGCACGCTCTCTCTCTCAAGAATAAATATTAATAAATAAAAATAATAATACTTCTGTGAAAATGGCATAAGTTGTAGTGGCATATTCTGTTACCCTTCATTTACAAAGTAGGGTTTAGAAATCTCTACCTCCCACAGGGAAGCCTTTTCACTCCTCATCCTAAGCTGTGAGCAAGGAGAACTCCCAGATGAGCTACAGTGTGTTTTGTGTTAAAGGCATTCGTGGCATTCAGGGATGTGGCTGTGGACTTCACCCGGGAGGAATGGAGTTTGCTGAGCCCTGCCCAGAGGACCCTGCACAGGGAAGTGATGCTGGAGACTTATAACCACCTGGTGTCACTAGGTAAGGATGGCTTCCCTTAGCACTTAAAGTCTGTTCCACAGAGTATTTTCTATACACCGTGAGGAAAGGCTGCCATGAAGCAGTTTTGTCCTAGGGTTGAGCTTAAAAACAATAATTTACATTTTCCCTCAGGGTAAGTCTGGATTTAATAAAATTGGAAACAGGTAGATTTACTCATGTTGCATATAACACTGTATTTCCAGGCCTTTCTCAAGCCTGGGGCTCTCTTTTGACTTTATCTTGTTTGAAACCTAAGAGATTTTCATTCACTGAGTATTAATATGTTAATTTTATGATTGGAGTCACCTTTACTTACTGAACTCTTCTTCTGTAGAGGGTTCACTGTTTGTTTTTTTTAATGTTTTTTTAAATGTTTATTTTTGAGAGAGATAGTGGGGGAGGGGCAGAGAGAGAGGGGGAGAGACAGAATCTCAAGCAGGCTGTCAGCTCAAAGCCCAATGTGGGGCTTGAACTCACAAACCTTGAGATCATGAGCCGAGTCAAGTTTGGCACTCAACCAGTCGAGCCACCCAGGCACCTTGAGAGTTTTTTACTATTTTAGGTCCTCCATACCATCCTTTGGGTTTCCCTACCAATTTTGGCTCTGAGTTCTGGAATGGCCCCTTGAGCCCATAACCAAGAATCTCCTTGTTTTTTTCCCCCTATGAACAGAAATTCCATTTTCCAAACCAAAACTTATTTCTCAGCTGGAACAAGGAGAAGAGCCCTGGACTGAGGAGAAACAATATCCGCTGGGCCTCTGTGGAGGTGAGTATGACACAGGGAAGATGGGACCATCCGGAGCTTGACAGGGAAGGAGGAAGCATCTCTCAGGTACAGGAAAGAAGCTCTTCTCAGGTCTCCTGGGTCATTGGTAAGTCTGCCTGGCATGAGCTCCCTTCCAGAACATTATTTTCAGTTGAAGGTAGGACTTTCTTGGCTTCCTTGTCTCTTTTCTCTACCAGGAAGCCTCCCTTCCTCTTACGTGGCTTGCCTTCTTCGTCATGTTCAGTCTTTCCTCATTCATGGGCTTCTTTGTCTCTTGATCTTAAAAACTGCGGGGCGCCTGGGTGGCTTAGTTGGTTAAGCGTCCGACTTTCACTTAGGTCATGATCTCGCGGTTCGTGGGTTCGAGCCCCGCGTCGGGCTCTGTGCTGACTGCCAGCTCAGAGCCTGGAGCCAATTTCAGAGTCTGTATCTCCCTTTCTCTCTGACCCTCCCCTGCTCACGCTGTCTCTCTCTCTCTCTCTCCTAGAAATAAAAAACAAAACAAAAAAAAAACGGCACCTACCCCGTGGACATGAAGTCTGCTACCCTTCAGATATTTTCCAGTTTCTGTTAGGCGAAACATAATTGATTATCTCTACCTTTCCAATTCCCATAGTTAAAAAAATGCATTTCTCAGTATTGAAGATTACAGCAAGCTATGAATAATAAAAAAATAAGTTCTCATGAGCCAGCATCCCAGCTTGAAAAATAAAACATTACCTAAACAATTGAAGTTCCTATTTCCCTTCCCCAGATTCTACCTTATACCCTCCCACACTCCTGCCCAAAGGGTAGTGTTTTTTCAAAGTTTGGGATTTATAATTCTCATACATGGCTTTTTATTTTGCTTCATATATATGAATCCCTCAACCACCTATAGTTGTTTGGCATATTTTTAAACTTTACATTAATGTCATCATAATATGTATATCCTGTAGTTTGCTCTCTTCACTGACACTGGGTTTATAAGATTCATGCATGTTGATATATGGTGTTCTGGTTCATTTGTTTTTACTGCTATATCATGTTTATTGTATTCTGTGCATAATTAAAATATAATTCGCTTATCCATTTTATTTTTTTGGTTTTGCCAATTTTGGCTATTAAAGAATGCAGCTATAAATACTCTCATGCAGGTGTCCTTGGGCATAGTAGCACTTGTTTCTCTAAGATACGTGCCCAGGAGTAGAGTAGCTGAGTCACAGAGTGTGCACTCCTTCATCTGGCCTAGGCAATGCCAACTGGCTCTCAACAATCGTTTCATTAGTCTGTGAGGTTGCTTTTAGTTTTTGACCATCCTTTGGGTATAAAATGGCTTCTCGCACTAGTTTTAATATGATTACCATGGAGTTTGAGCATCTTTTCAAATGTTCATAGGTTGATTAGCATTGCTGTTTCCTCTTCTGTGAATTGCCTGTTCAAATCTTTTGCCTGCGTTTCTTTTTCTTGCCCATTTGTAGAAGTATTTAAATAAATCCTGAAAGTGAATCCTTTGTCTGTTAAATGTATTATGTCCGTCTTCTTCCAGTCTATGGGCTGCCTACCTGCTTTTTCAAAAGCTGTTAGGAGCACCTGGGTGGCTCAGTCACTTGAGCATCCGACTTCAGCTCAGGTCATGATCTCACGGTCTGTGAGTTCCAGCCCTGCATCAGGTTCTGTGCCTCCAGCTCAGAGCCTGGATCCTGCTTTGCTTCTCTGTCTCCCCCTCTCTCTCTGCCCCTCTCCCGCTTGTACTCTGTTGTCTGTCAAAAATAAATAAACATTGGGGCGCCTGGGTGGCTCAGTGGTTAAGTGTCTGACCTTCGGCTCAGGTCATGATCTCATGGTCCGTGGTTTTGAGCCCCCACCCCCGTCAGGCTCTGTGCTGACAGCTCAGAGCCTGGAGCCTGTTTCTGATTCTGTCTCCCTCTCTCTGCTCCTCCCCTGCTTGTGCTTTGTCTCTCAAAAATCAGTAAACATTTTAAAAAAATAAACATTAAAAAATTAAAAGGTTGCCTGGGTGGCTCAGTCAGTCGGGTGTCCGACTTCGGCTCAGGTCATGATCTCGCGGTTCGAGAGTTCAAGCCCCCCATCAGGCTCTGCTGACAGCTAGCTCAGAGCCCGGAGCCTGTTTCAGATTCTGTGTCTCCCTCTCTCTCTGACTCTCCCCTGTTGATGCTGCCTCTCTCTCTCAGAAATAAATAAAATGTTAAAAAAAATTTTTTTTAATTAAAAAAATTAAAAGCTGTTAAATTTTGAAATAATTTAAGTAAGTTTTAATCTGTACAAATAGTACAGAAAGTTCCCATCCATTCTCTCAACTTTCTCTAATTTCACAACCCAAGAAGTTGACATTGGTACAGTACTGTTAAATAAACTACAGACTTTAATCAGATTCATATTTTGTCAGTTTTTACAGGAACTTTTTTTTTTAAGTTTATTTATTTATTTTTAGAGGGTGTGTGCAGGGGAGGGACAGAGAGAGACGGGGAGACAGAGAATCACAAGCAGGCTCTGTACTTTCACTGTCAGCCTAGAGCCTGATGTGAGGTCGTGACCTGAGCCAAAATCAAGACTCAGATGTTTAACTAACTCAGCCACCCAGGCACCTCTAATTTCCTACAGCTTTATAGTAAGTCTTAGTGTCTGGTAGGTTAAGTCGTTCCGTCTTATTCTTCACGTGTCTTTGTAGCTTTACCCATTGAGCTTTTACAATCAACTTGTCAGATTTCATAAAGTATTCTGTCAGGATTTTGTCGTAGTTGCACTGAATTTATATATTTGTTAATATACATGTATTAATATATGAATTGGAAAGAATTGACATCTTTACAATATTAAATCTTTCTCTTAGTGTGTTGTATTTCTTCACTTATTTATTAATACATCTTTATTACTACCTTTTGCTAGGTTTTATAACCTTCTTTAAATTTACCTTTCTAAATTTATACATAGGCTTTTTTTTTTTTCTAATTTTTTTAATGTTTTATTTATTTCTGAGAGAGAGAGAGAGAGAGAGAGAGCAGGGGAGGGTCAGAGAGAGAGGGAGACACAGAATCTGAAACAGGCTCCAGGCTCTGAACTGTCAACACAGAGCCTGACATGGGGCTCAAACCCATGAACCTCGAGATCATGACCTGAGCCACCCAGGCACCCCTAGGCTTATTTTATCTGAGAATTATATTTTTACAAACTAAATTTTTATAATTTTTTTTGTTAAAATGTGTGACTAAAATTCATTTCATCATAATGATCACATACCCAGTGGCCTTGTGAGTAGTTTAATTAAATTCAATAATTTTTCCTATGTATATACAGTCTTTGGAGTTTCATATGTATACAACTATTTTACCTGTTTATTTTGCCTTTTTTTCTTTGGCATTGTTGATCATGTCTATTACATGTTTTATGTCTGAACTTCTAGTAAATATTTCCTTTCTCTTCTTACTTTGGGCTTATTTTACTATTCTTTTTCTAAGTTTTTCAGATGGATGCTTAACATTATTACGTTTCAGCCTCCCCTCTTTAGTAATACTGGGATTCAAGACTATAGATGTCCTTGTATTCCTAACACATATTTGCAGCTTCTGTTCCACCTCTGAATCCTGACGTCTGGCACCTTGAGCCCATAAGGCTTTGGTATTTCATCATTGTTTCCCCACTGCTGTGGTGGTGTGTGTTGGGAGTGCTCTTTAGCAAGAAACTCACAAACGAAATTCTTACCCTTCCCTTTCCATGCTTTTTTAGTGTAAACTCTTTCCTCCCACCAGCTTCTGGTCACTTTTGAGTGTTTTCCAGTGACTTTAAGTAACTATTGTATTTTATCCAGTTTTATCATTGTTTTCTCTAGGGGATTCTTGTGACCAATTCAGTCTGCTGTCATTTTCAGAAGTAGGCTTCATTTTATATGTTTTAGACTTGACATTTGGAAGTTACTTCAAAATTACAGAAAATTTGCAAAAATAAAAATACTACAGGGGCACCTGGGTGGCTCAGTTGATTAAGCATCCAACTCTTGATTTCAGCTCCGGTCATGATGTCACGATTCGTGAGACTGAGCCCCACATTGGGCTCGCGGACAGTGCAGAGCCTGCTTGGGATTCTTTGTCTCTTTCTCTCTCTGCTGCTCTTTCTCTCTCTCAAAATTAAATAAAAATTTAAAAAATAAAATTAAATTAATACAAAGAACACCCTATATCCTCTACATACACATATGTGTAAATATATATGGCATATATGTTATTAAGAAATAGCATCATAAAATCACCTGTTAATATTTTACATTTGCTGTTATCTAATATCTACTTCTCATATTATAACTTTGTCAGTAGATGCAGTAATATCTTTTTTACTCTCCAGAACATGATCCAGTCCAGGTTTAGGTAGTGCATCTACATGTCATGTGTATTTAATTTCCCTTAATATAGGTTGTTTCAGTAACCTTCCTTGTCTTTTGGACACTGACATTTTAGAAATATACAGTCTTACAGTTCCTGGTTTTTTAAAAAACTTCATTGAGATATTACCATAAAATGTACTTCTTGTAAATGTACAGTTGCATTATTTTTGGTAAATGTTTATTGTATGATTATTACTTCCATTTAACTGTAGAATGTTCCATCATTGCAAAGAGTTCCCTTCTGCCCATTTATGTCTATCCCTCCTCCTGTCTGAGCTCAAGGGAGCCATTGATATGCTGTCTATAGATTTGCTATTTCTGGACATTTTCTATACATGATATCATAAAATATATAATTTTTTGTATGTGGCATAATGTTTTTGAGGTTCATCCGGGTTGTGGCATGTATCAGTAATCCATTCCTTTTTATTGCCATATAACATTCCATTGTGTGGATACAGCAGTTTTGTTTACCCATTCACAGATTGATGGATATGTGGGTTGTGTCTACTTTTGGCTATTGTGAATAGTGCTGCTAAGAACAATCAAGTACCAGTGTCAATGTGGGCATACATTTTCATTTTGGGGTAGATAAGTAGGTGTAAACTCCCTGGATTGTATATGTTCATATTTAACTTTTTAAGAAGCTGCAAGTTGTTTTCCAAAGTACATTTCTGTTAGCATTTCTATTTTACATTTCCATTTTCTATTTTTACATTTTTCTGTTAGCAGAATGTTAAGAGTTTCACTTTCTCTGCATTCTTGTCAGCACTTGGAATTGTCTGTAGTCGTGATTATAGACATTCTACTGGGTGTGTAGTGGTATTTCACTGTGGTTCTAATTTGCATTTCCCTAGTGACTGATGATGTTGAATTTTTCTTGTGCTTAGTAACCATTTACATTATCTTTGTTAGTGAAATAGCTATCATTTCTTTTGCCCAGTTTTAAATTGGGTTTTGTCTTCTTTTTCAGTTGTGATAGTTTTTCATATTTTCTAGGCACAGTCCTATATTGGATCTATGGTGTTCACATACTTTGAACTCTATAAAATCAAGTTTCAGAAGACAAGCCTGTGGTTTGACTTTTCACTCTCTTAATGGTGTCTTTTCAAGCGTAAGTTTTTACACTTTAGTTATGTCCCATTTAACAAATTTTTAAATGGATTGTGCTTTTGGTGGCATAACTGGAAACTTTTTTGCCTTTTGGCGTGTTCAGTTTGTTCATATTTAATCCAATGATTGATATGGTTTAAGTCTGCCCTTTAGCTATTTTTTTTTTATATGCTTCATGGTTTTTTATTCCTCTCTATTCCTTTGGGCACATATATGTACTTTTCGTAGTTATTTTCTTAGTGTAGCTCTACAAATTAAAATACGCATCTACTTTATCACAATCTAGTTAATACTTAGTTCCAGTAAAATAGATACATTATAAAGCCCACAATAAGGTGTTACAGTTATTGCCTTTTATGATAATCTTACGCATTTTGGAGAATTTAAGAGAATAAAACAAGAAAAATATACAGACATAGTCTTATATTCATTTACATATTTACCACTTTTGGTGGTCCTCGTTTGTTCCTGTGGATTTGAGTTAGTGTGTCACTTCTTTTCAGCCCAAAGGACTTCTTTAGTATTTTTTGTAAGGCACGTTTGCTAGCAATAGATACTTTCTGAGTACTTGTTAATCTGTGAATACCTTTATATCAATTTCTTTTTTTTCTTTCTTTAAAATTTTTACTTTATTTTTTTTAATGTTTTATTTATTTCTAGGAGAGAGAGAGAGACAGTGTGAGCAGGGGAGGGTNACTCAGAGTCATGAACTGTGAGGTTATGACCTGAGCTGAAGTCGGACACTGAACCGACTGAGCCACCCAGGNTTATTTCGAGAGAGTGTGTGCACATACATACATGTGCAGGGGCAGAGAGAGAGGAAAAGAGAATCCCAAGCAGGCCCTGCACTGTTAGCTCAGAGCCCATTGCAGGCTTGAACTCATGAAATATGAGATCATGACCTGAGTGGAAATTGGAAGCTTAACCAACTGAGCCACCCAGCGTCCCCTTCCTTACTAGCTTTTTAACCTTTATTTCAACACTTTGAATAAATTACTCCACTGCCTTTTGGTCTCCGTTGCCTCTGATGAGAAATTAGCATTAATCATACTGTTTCCTCCTGTGCTTGTTGAATCATTTTCCTTTTGCTGGTTTTAAGATTTTCTCTTTATTATTATTATTTTTTTTTTATGATAGTCAACAATTTGGCTATGATGTATCTCTCTGGGGTTCTCTTTATGTTTTTCTTGGGCTTTGTTGAGCTTTTTGGATTTGCAGATTAATGTTTTTCATCAAATTTCAGACTTTTTAGTTACTCTTTCTTTGGACATTTTTTCCTGCCCTTTTCTCTCTGTTTTCTCCTTCATATGTCCCCATTATGCATAGATTGGTTTATTTGATGGTGTCCCACAGGTTTCTGGGGCTCTTTGCTTTTTTTTGATCTTTCTTTCACCTGTTCTTCTTATGGATTTATCTTTAACGTCATTGGTTCTGTTACCAACTCAAATATGCTGTTGGATCTCTCTAGTAATTTTATAATTTCAGTTATTTGACTTTTTAATATCAGAATTTCCTTTTACTCCTTTTTAATAGTTTTTATTCTTGGTTGAGATTTTCTATTTCTTAATTTGCCATACTTTAAGTTTTTACACATTATTTCCTTTAGTTCTAAATATATTCATAATACCGGCTTTGAAGGCTATTATTTTCCTCGTACATCAACATCCAGGCCACCCAGCAACAGTTTCTATTGGCTGCGTTGATTCCTTTGCATGGGTCACACTGTTCTGTTTCTTTGAAAACTGGATGTTTTAGATACTATATTGTAGCCCTTCTGGTATCTCATGATGTTTCCTGCCTAGATGTTGTTGCTGTTTGTGGTTTAGAAACATTTCTAACCTTAATACAGGGAATATGCTTTCTCTGTGAAGATGATGTTTCTGGGTGATTTATTATTTTATTCTTGTATTTATTTTTAATCCTGGCTTCCTGCTTTCAACCTTGTGTCTGCAGAGCTTGGTGAACTGCAACAGTTAGCAATAGGTTGTATTCCAAGACTTTGAGCCAGTAAGGCTTCCTGCCTCTGCCAATGAATGAGCGTGTGGGTTGGGGAGTTCAAAGTTCAGATAGCTTTCAAGCCTTTTCTGGCCTTTTACTTTCCACTGGTCCTTCTCATTTTTTCCTCTGTACTTGGTTGTAGCCTCTCTGTCAGGTAGGGTTATGTGCATAGCATGGGCCCCCATCAATCTTCCCTGCTTTTGCAAACAGCCTTCCAGTCAGCCAGGATTGTGTGAAGAGCTTATCAAGCCTCTCCCTGGCTCTCTCACTTTCAGGTTTCCCTTGCTACATTTCTGGATGGTCTACCAGTCTTCTTTGTTGTTGTTCCCAACCAAGACTGAACCTCAGATAGCAGTCACCGGTGGCCTTCCGTGTTCATTTACCACCTAGATCATATTTATGGACAGTTCCACTGGGCGTTGGTTTCTCACCTTCCATTCAAATCAAGTGACTGCCCCTCTGGTGGCCGCAGCACTGATCATTCTATGGCCTGTCCTAGTATAACAAACACACCTACTGAGCTGGCGGGTTGGAAGAGTGAGAGTAGCTCCAGGCAATAATGCTACAGATTCCCACTTTTCTTATCTGGAGTTCAGTATTTTTCTTGAATAAACAATTCTCAAGTTATTGTAGGTTTTTTTTATTGATTTCTGGAACTAAACTTTGTAGTCTGTCAGGTGTTGTGAAAATAAATTTTTGGTATGGGTTTTCCACATTGCCATAGGACAAGGGTCAAAAAATGATTTCTGTTAAGGGGCTACAGTAGTAAATATTTTAAGCTTTCCAAGTCACATGCCCTATTGGTTGGTTGGTTGGCTTGCTTTTCTTTCTTTCCTTTCCCCTTTCCAGCCCCCCCTTCCCTCTCTTTCTCTTCCCCCTCCTCTTCTCTTCTTTCTTTCTTCCTTCCTTTTGTCCTTCCTTCCTTCCTTCCTCCTTCCCTCCCTCTTTCTCTCTCTTTTCTTTCCTTCCTTCCTTTCCTTGGAAAGGTAAAATCCATTTTTAGCTGGTGGGTCATACAAAAACAGGTTGCAGGCTGAATTTGGCCTACTAGACAAGTTTGCTAACTCCTGTGATTAAAAATGTAACGTGTGAAGTAAAATGAAAAATAGCCATTTTTAATGGATGCAAGGATGTCTAAGTGGGAGACAGGCTGTGATATAAACATATTACGAATGACCAATGGGCAAAGCAAAATGGCCCAGGCATCCCTACTTATGGCAATTCTGACTAAACATATTCTTTCTTCACCAGGATCAAAGCTAGAAATTCAACCTTGTCCCCCATGCCCGCTGGCACTCTCTAGTCAGCAAGGCCTCAGCCAACATGTGTGGTTCAGTCATCTTCCTCAGCTCTTCTCAAGTTTCTGTGCAGGAAATCATCTCCATCCAGGGAAACACTATCCAGAAGATCAGAAACAGCAGCAGAAACAACTCTTTGATCAAGCCTGCTTCAGTGACAAAGCAGAAATTCAAGAGACAGAAGACTCCGATCACTTGTTCAGGAGAGTAAGCAGAAGCAGCCCTTGGGAGGTGTTGTCCAGCCCACTGCAAGAACAGCCAGTCAGGTCCAGGGAAGACAACACGGTGCTGAATGTAGGGCCCAGCCTAGACCAGAGGACAGACCTTGAGGAATCAGACAAAGGATCGCATGGTGTAGAAGTCTCAAGATTTGGGGCAGTCAAATATGGGGAGTTTGGGCTGAGGGAGTCAAACCTGCTTAGCCTCCAGAAGACGCACACAGGGGAGACACCTTACATGTACACTGAGTGGGGACCGAGCTTTAGCAACATGTCAACCATCATCAAAAACCAGAGGACACACTCTGGGGAAAAACCTTATGTGTGCAAGGAGTGTGGACGAGGCTTCACCTGGAAGTCAAACCTCATCACACACCAGAGGACACACTCAGGGGAGAAGCCTTTTGTGTGCAAAGAGTGTGGACGAGGCTTCACCTGGAAGTCAAACCTCATCACACACCAGAGGACACACTCAGGGGAGAAGCCTTATGTGTGTGAGGAGTGTGGGCGAGGCTTTACTTGGAAGTCAAACCTCTTCACACATCAAAGGACACATTCAGGTGTCAAGCCTTATATGTGCAAGGAATGTGGACAGAGTTTTAGCCTGAAGTCAAACCTTATCACACACCAGAGGGCACACTCTGGGGAGAAGCCTTATGTTTGCAGGGAATGTGGGCGTGGCTTCCGCCAGCATTCACATCTCATCAGACATAAGAGGACACATTCAGGAGAGAAGCCTTATGTGTGTAGAGAGTGTGAGCAGTGCTTTACCCAGAAGTCACACCTCATTAGACACTTACGGACACACACAGGAGAGAAGCCTTACGCATGCACAGAATGTGGGCGCCGTTTCAGCTGGAAATCAAACCTCAAGACACACCAGAGGACGCACTCTGGTGTTAAACCTTATATGTGCCTGGAGTGTGGGCAGTGCTTCAGCCTGAAGTCAAACCTCAACAAACACCAGAGGTCACACACGGGGGAGAAGCCGTTTGTGTGCAGAGAATGTGGGCGAGGCTTTACCCGGAAGTCAACCCTTATCACACACCAAAGGACACACTCAGGGGAAAAGCCATTTGTATGCAGGGAGTGCGGACGAGGCTTCAATGATAAGTCAACCCTCATGTCACACCAGAGAACACATTCAGGGGAAAAGCCTTTCATGTGCAGGGAGTGTGGTAGAAGGTTTAGCCAGAAGCCAAACCTGTTTAGGCACAGGAGGGCACACTCGAGTCGTATGCCCTTTGTGTGCAAGGAGTGTGGGCAGGGCTTTTGTGATAAGTTGACTCTCACCACACACCAGAAGGCACACTCCGGGGGGAAGCCTCATGTGTGCAGGGAGTGTGGGCAAGGCTTTAGCCGGCAGTCACACCTCATTAGACATCAGAGGATACATTCAGGAGAGAAGCCTTACATTTGTAGGAAGTGTGGGCGAAGCTTTAGTCGAAAATCAAACCTCATCAGACATCAGAGGACACACTCAGGATAGAAACCTAGTGTGTACAGTGAGTGTAGTGAAATCTTTAGTCAAGAGTCCTACTTCACAAGATGCCAGAAGTCACACCTAGGGCTGTGGTTTTAGTAAGAAGTCAGCACTGCCAGACACCAAAGTGGAGACAGCTACTTATGTGTGACAGGAGTGGTCACAAGCCCAATGGGAAGAGTCAACGTCTTCATTCTGCCTGAAGGAGAACTACTGGCTCATTTTCAGGAGCTCTGGCTTCCCCTAGTGGGGATGGTGGGTTATGGAAGATCAATCAGGTTACTTGATGGAGGTAGCACTTAGAAGTAGATTGAAATTAAGGAATGGAGACTATTCTAATGTCATTTCCCAAGAATATTTAAATACTCCTTAGACAGTAGCCTGGATTTTAGAGAAACAGCAATACTAGAGCTTGCCTCTTAAAGTCTGTCCAACATTCTGAGAATAAGGGACTTGACAGAGACCATGGCTGATTTAATCTTGCTTTCCCAGAGCAGGACCCAGCAGCAGTCAGCTTCAGGGAGAATTTGGGAAATGATGAATTTGTGGAGACAGAGGTAGTGCATGGGTAGAAGGTTTTATTATGCAGAAGGGCTGATAAGTGAGAAAGATTGTGACCCTCCTAGCTCTAGGTTTTGGGAGGAGGTGTCCATATTTGCTTTTGCTTGCTTCCAGGGACTCTCTGGTTTCCAGGTCGAATCCACACTGAAGATACTCAGATACTAAGACTAGAAATGTATTATATGCTTTTATGAAGAAAACTGGTAGTAATTTTTTGAATTTGACTTTCACACCAAAAGTTAGAATATTGAAAAACAACTATCTGTTGAACTTGACAGCTTTCCAATACTTAGTCTTTTGTGACGAGATTGCTGATGGGTATTAATGAATGTGATTTTGTAATACCGTATAATGAACATTTGGAAGATCTGCCTAACTCATTGAACTGGTATTTTCCAAATGATTAGTGCGTGATTCTACAAAATCATCCATGGTGATATTAAAGTATAAGATAGACAAATGGATTTCAGTTTAAAAGATAAAGGCTAGGGGTGCCTGGCTGACTCAGTCAGTAGAGTATATGGCTCTTGATCTTGGAGTCGTGAGTTCAAGCCCCACTCTTGGGGATAGAGTTTACTTTAAAAAAGAAAAGAAAAACCAAAAACATAAAAATTAAAATTAATACCAATCTTAGGAAAAAAAAAAGAGAGATAAAGGCCAGATTCCATATTACAGTAACCTTTAAAAAGTTATCACTTGTTGATTTTTGGCATAGTGTCAAAGAATAATATTAATACCTTGAAAAGTCATTAAAGTACATCTCCCATTTTTTAACTCTGTACATGTGAGGTCAGATTATTTATCTCAGCAAATTAAATGCAAGAGCACATATAAAATGCCAGCTATATTAAGAGCAAAGAGATTTTCAAATACTAGATAATGAATGCTACTCTTCTCACTGATCTATTTATTTTTTTATTTTTTTGGTGGAAAATATTCAAGGCCAAGTGAAAGTGAAGTACTTTGCTTTTCATTTTAAGTGCATTTCTAGGTGTTTAAGGTCTTAGGGTACCTGACTGGCTTAGTCGGTGGAGCATGTTACTCTTGATCTCAGGGTTGTGAGTTCGAACCCCACACTGGGAGTAGAGATTACTTAAAAATAAAAAGTCTTAAAAAAAAAAAGTTTGGGATTGCCTGGCTGGCTCAGTTGGTGGAGAATGCAACTTTTGATCTCACAGTCGTGAGTTCAAGCCCCGTGTTGGGTATGGAGCTTAACAACAAAACATTTAGATGTTTATGGTCTATATCTCACAGCAAAAAACACTTCACACAAGCTTAAACACCAGAAAAAAAAAAGTTTCACATTATGATACCTAACATACTCTTAATATCTATACCGAGTATAATTTAAACAAGTCACGGGGCTCCTGACTGGCTCAGTTGATGGAGCATGAGACTTCATCTCTGTGTCACGATTTTGGCTCCATGGTGGGTGTAGAGATTACTTAAAAAAAATGAACGTAAAAAAAATTAAACTAGGCATAGAAGAAAATTACCAAATAACACAATGCAAAGGAAATGCTTGTTAACACCCACTGGCAGATCTAAACCTACAATTGAAGTATGCTGCTCTATCTAGACAAAACACAAATCTTGGGGAATATTCAGTGCTAGAACTAAATTATATAATTACTTAATCTCCTCTGTGCCTGTCACCATGTTTCTTCCTGAATATTCTTGCCAATTATTTTTCTATTTTTTATTTTAAAAATCTTTATTCTTTTCAATGTGTCTTTATATTTTGTTAATTTTTGTTAATATTTCCTAATATCTTGAAGCTAATTTTTATTTATTTTTGAGGCTTATTTGACATACTTTAGTGAGGTTTTTACCTTTTTCCTTTTTATTTTTCTTCTGAAAGTCAAATTATAATTTTTATCTTTATTTTCTTTTAGCCAAGAATTGCTATTTCTACAAATGGCTAGATGGATATATTCTTTTTTACAATCTCCTAGTATTTAGTTTTTTATTTTGTAGCATTATAGTCAATATATTTAGTAATTTCTTCCATTTTATTTTATTTAAAAAATTTGTTAATGTATTTATTTAAATTCGAGTTCATTAACATACAGTGTAGTATTGCTTTCAGGATTAGAACCCAGCGATGCATCACTTACATATGACACCCAGTGCTCATCCCAACAAGTGCCCTCCCTAATGCCCCTCACCCATTGAGCCCATCCCCAACCCACCTACCCTCCAGCAACCTCAGTTTGTTCCTTGTATTTAAAAGTCTCTTATGGTTTGCTTCCCTCTCTGTTTTTATCTTATTTTTCCTTCCCTTTTATGTTTATCTGTTTTGTTTCTTAAATTCCACATATGAGTGAAATCATATGCTATTTGTTTTTCTCTGACTAGTTTTGCTTAGCATAATACACTCTAGTTCTATCCACATTGTTGCAAATGGCAAGATTTCATTATTTTTGATTGCCAAGTAGTGTTCCATTGTGTGTGTGTGTGTGTGTCTGTGTGTGTGTGTGTGTGTATACACACATATACAAATACATATACATCTTTATCCATTCATCTGTTGATGGATTTGGGCTCGCTCCAGAATTTGGCTATTGTTGATAGTGCTGCTGTCATGCTGTACATGTGCCCCTTCGAGTTAGTGGTTTTGATTCCTTTGGATAAATACCCAGTAGTGCAATTGCTGGGTCATAGAGTAGTTCTCTTTTTAATTTTTTGAGGAATCTCCATACTGTTTTCTAGACTGGTCTTGCAGTTTAACTCATAAAGTTTAGTTTTGAATCTATTCAAGCTCTGTGAATTGTTATGTATATCTTTTTTTTTTAAGTTTATTTATTTTGAGAAAAAGCATGTGCAAATGGGGGAGGGTCAGAGAGGCAAAGTGAGAGAGAGAATCCCAAACAGGCTCCACACTGTCAGTGCAGAGCCCAATGTGGGGCTTGAACCATGAGATCATGATCTGAGCTGAAGTCAAAGAGTCAGATGCCTAACCGACTGAGCCACCAAGGCACCCCGGTTTTCATGAGTATCTTAAAAAGCAAGTATTTAATGTGCATATGTATATTTTAACAATATTATACCAAAATTAACACAAAAGATTATAAATATTGATGTTTTTCTATATAGTTACCTTATTCTGTTGTTTTGTATTAATGATGTCGTATTTATTTCTATGTTAACACGTGAAATTAGATTTGTAATGTAAATGTAGATAAAAGTAATATTAACAAACACCATTGTAGTTCTCCCAGCAGAAGAAGTAAGCCTTAATTATTTTTAAAAACTTAGCACTTCCATTTCTGTAAGTGATAGAGTAAATACATTTATGATCATGTTAAAAAACATTTCTCCATGTATTGCCATCACATTTTGCTTAATACATTTCAAAGCTATTTTATTTAGATCTATAGAAGTTAATAAAATTTCTTCTTGATGGATTTTCTCTTTTAAAACTATTGAGCATCCCAAGGTCCCATTCAGTACTTCTAAATAGTCTTTTCTCAATACTGTTTGCATTTGCCTTTTTTGGTAGTATTTGCTTTACTCTCTTTTTCATTATCATCTTGATATTCTTGTTTTGTGAATAGAGCATCCTCTTCAAGTACTGGAAGCCACAGTCAGAACAATTAGGTAAGAAAGATAAATACATACAAAGCATCTAAATTAGAAAGAAATAAGTGAAACCATCTCTCTTTACAGACATCATTCTATATATAGAAAATCCAAGTGAACTCACAAACTGCTAAAGCTAATGAACAAACAGCAAAGTTACAGAGTACAAGACCAAGAAACAAAAATCAGAGAAAATAGAGAATTCTGGTTTCTTGAGGGAATCCTGGCTGATGAGTTGCCTCTGAGTAGTGAATTGGGTGACCATAGGAAATGGATAAAAAGGGTACTATATACCCTTCTTAGAACTTTTAACTCAAAGTTTCTTAGATTTGGCCAATGGGAGCCCCTTCAAGCTGACCTCCTGTGTCTTTCTGACATGTCCCTATCATTCATTAAGCGTCTCTGTAATTTCTGACAGATAGTAAAGGCTCATTTTGTACTTTCTCAGCCCCGGCCCTGGAATTCACCATTTCTCTAAGAAACTATAGTTGCTTTCAGTGGAGAATGCTACTTAGGAACCAAGACCTAGGTGATAGGTGTGCTCATTGCTCTTAGAACATCCCTGCTGACATTTGTGTGTGTGTGTGTGTGTGTGTGTGTGTGTACGTGTGTACACATATATGTCTACATCTGAAGAAAAAATCAGTTCATATGGATACTACTTCAATTTCAATCCAACATCACAATGTTCATCCTAACTTTCCTTTCCACATCTGTAACTCCCTTTTCTTTCTTTTTAAATAATTTTTTAACATTTGTTTATTTATTTTTTTTANTGGATGTCTCCAACTTTGGCTCAGGTCATGATCTCATGGTACATGAGTTCAAGCCCCACTTCACTGACAGTGCAGAGCCTGCTTAGGATTCTCCCCCTCTTTCTGCCCCTCCCCCACTCTTTAAAAAAATTTTTTTTAGTGTTTGTTTATCTTTGAGAGAGAGAGAGAGAAAAGATAAACAGAGAGAGAGAGAGAGAGAGAGAGAGAGAGGGAGACGCAGAATCAGAACCAGGCTCCAGGCTCTGAGCTGTCAGCACAGAGACCACTGTGGGGGCTTGAACTCACGAGCTGTGAGATCATGACCTGAGTTGAAGTCGGATGCTCAACCGACTGAGCCACCCAGGCACCCCTCTCTCTCTCAATAAATAAATAAAAACTTAAAAAAAAAAAAGAACCCTGAGTCAGACTCTGTGCTGACAGCATGGAGCCTGCTTGGAATTCTCTCTCTCCTCTCTGTCCCTTCCCCCACTGTCTCTCTCTCTCAATAAATAAACATTTAAAATATTTTTAAAAAGTCAGAGACTCTTGAGACGCAAAGATTTTACTGTTTGCTTTGAAGAAACAGGCTGCCATAAATTATTTTTCCTTTCTATTTTTTAAAAAGTAGGTTTCACATCCTGCACAGAGCCCAATGTGGGGCTTGAACTCACAACCCTGAGATCAAGACCTGAGCTGAAATTGAGTCAGATGCTTAACCAACTAAGCCACATAGGCACTCCAAACAGACTACCCTGAATTCTATGGTCACAAAGAAACTATTCCTGCCTACTACCTAAAAGAGCTTGGAAGCTAACCCTTTACTTGTCAAGCCTATTGATGAGACTGCAGCCCACCTGACAGCTTAACTTCAGCTTTGTAAGACCTGAGTAAAGGACCCAGCTAAGCCCAGATTCCTGACCCACAGAAACTGGGATAATAAATGGGTCTGTAGTAATTTGTTACATAACAATAGAAAACTAATATTTGTTAATTTTATCTATTCTTTTAATATGTGAAACACTAATATTTCTAAAAGTCTAAACTACACAAAACAGTTCACTTAGGGAAGTATAACTCTTTCAATCACTTCTATTCCCTCCCCTCCGCATATGCTCTTCCCCTTCTGGATTTGAACTCAAGGCATCAGAATGCCTAGCTGTGGGCTGATGTGCAAAAGCCAACAGTAATAGATACTGCAAGAATTAGGTTTTCTCAGCCAACATGCAGAAACTGCAATGAAAATTAGGTTAAAAAAAAGCTGGAAGACTCTTGAGAAAAGAAGGTCATACAAATTCTTTGCGATACATCAAAATACAGGTAAATGAATATGCATTTAAATATTTTAGGATAAAACTCAAATGGTTTTAGCATGTATCATTTTCTGATGATTTCTTACTAAAACCAAATTTTTGCAATCGCTCAACCAAATGCATTTGATAAAACGTATCTACTATGAAAATAAATTATATAAAATACTTTTTATATAATTGTTCAGCTGCTAAGCCAATTGAACGTTTTGCCAAGTAGATAAATACCTTTATTGTAAAAGCCACTTCCACTTAGCCATTACATAACTTTCAGCTAAATGCATCTTAATTGAAATTCCCACATTTGTACTCCACTGCTAACCTTTCCACTGAGCTACATTCACGTCTAAATGCCTACTTGATATTACCTCCTTAACATTCAACAAATATCTCAAACTTAAAAAAATTTTTTTTTAATGTTTTATTTATTTCTGAGAGAGAGAGAGAGAGAGCATGAACAGGGGAGGGTCAGAAGGAGAGGGAGACATAGAATCTGAAACAGGCTCCAGGCTCTAAGCTAGCCATCAGCACAGAGCCCAGTGTGAGGCTCGAACCCACGAACTGTGAGATCATGACCTGAGCCGAAGTCAGACGCTTAACCAACTGGACCACCCAGGCGCCCCAACAAGTATCTCAAACTTAACATGACTCCACCTTGCATACCTACTACATAATCACTATTTACCATCTTAGTAAATGAAACTACCACTCATATAAATATTCAGTATGCAAATTTAAGCATTGTATTTTAACTTCTGTCTTTCCTTCATATTCACATCCAAGCATCAGCCAGCCACTCTTATTACTTCTACACTCAAATTGTATTGTTTTGACCATTTCTTATTGCCTCCAACATTTACTTCCCTAATTCAAAGCACCCTATCTTAACAAAATCAGTGGTATCCAAACAGACTGTAGAGGAAGCAAACCTGCCGCTGACATTTAGAGAACTGGGTCTACACACAAGTAGAAGTCCCCAGCCAGTTCCCTTCTCTTAACCATCTCCACTTTTGTCCCACACCAAAAAGGGGCCTCATGTTCACATTTGTGGACACTCCAGCTTGTTTGTCTAAGCTCTGTCTAAACTCACCATGTAACTACCATTTGGCCACCTTGTGCACATAGGCAGCACATTCACCTTTCAGAGGAGAGATGGAGGGAGGGAGCTTTGGACGCAGAAGAGGCACAGGCTCTGAAAGCAGGCTTGAAATTACTTGAATGGAAAATTCTCAGATGCCCTGAGGATGGTCTAAAGGACGTTGTCCGCTCTGGACATGAATGTGTCTTTGCATCTCAGTTTCTCACCAGGAAGGAAAGGGGCTTGGCCAAAGGAGGGCCAGGCTGTGACCCTTTGTATATTTAATAATTATTACAGTGTTAAATATATTTGTTACTGGATACCGATAATTTTATTAACCAATCTTTAAAAATCTTTTTGACATTTATAGAGTGTTTTAGTTACAGGGAAAAATTAAAATTTCATTTTCGTTGCAGAAAAGTAAATCAAGATGATTAGTAAAAGACTTTTACGGATAGGCAATTATTGCATTAAGACAAAATTCAGTGATGAAAATAGAATGGAAATGATTTCAATAAAAAGGCTCACAGTACAAACTTTCCAAATGTTAAAAAAAAAGCCTATGTATGTTTAGTGATGGTATAGAAAATATGCTAGAATGGTATCTTTGCATCATTTAAACTTATTAAGAGTATAAAGTAGATGTCAACTTATTAATGTAAAAGGGGATACATTATTTTTTGAAATTGTTTTAAGAGGAAGATAGCAAAACATTTGAAAGACCACTGCTCTGATAAGGAAGATCAGGCTTAGTAAATGATGTACCATCACAGGCACGTGATGCTAAAGAGAAGTAAATAAGTTTGATTCCTATCTCATACTATCTGAACTTTTACAAGTTGTCACACTCCTCAGTCCCCAACTGTAAAATTGGATAGGAATATTTATTTGTAGTATTGTGAAGAACACATTAAATAACATTTACAAAGGAAATTACACAGTGTTTGGATCTTAGATGTTGCCCATTAAATGTAAATTCTCTCCCCCAGAAATTAGCCGTGGTTTTTTTTATTTATCTGGAATTGACATTCATGAATTACGGTGTGAAGAGTTTCTTCACTCGTGTTAATACTAGGGTCTGTATTCTTTCCAAATGCCCCAATAAGCAGTGTTAAGTAAGCCCTGGTAAAACTGTGCTATATGCCGTCCCTAGGCAGGATTAGAGAAAAACATTCTAGTGTAAAGAATATGAGTAGTCAATCAAAATAACTAACACAAGAACTCTTTATTGGTTTCTTCATTCTAAACCAATTCAGAATGACTGCCTTCAAATAATAAGCTAAAAACAAAACAACAACAAAAACCCAAACACATCAAAGAGGGGCAGCTGGCTGGCTCAGTAGGTAGAGCATGCAACTCTTGATCTTGGGGTCATGAATTCAAGCCTCACATTGGGCTTAAATTTTTTTTAATAATAAAAAAACACATGAAAGATGCAGAACAGGCTGGTGGTTGCCAGAGGGGGGCTATGCGATCTAGGTGAAATGGATGAGGGGCACCTGGCTGGCTCAGTCAGAAGAGCATGCAGATCTTGATCTCCGGGTTGTGAGTTAGAACCCCATGTGGTTTAGACATTACTTAAATAAATAAAACTTAAAAAGAAATAGGTGGAGGGGGTCAAAAGGTACAAACTTCCAATTATAAAATAAATAAATCATGGGGATGTAATGTACAGCATGGTGACTATAGTTAATACTGTATTGTATATTTGAAAGTTGCGAAGAGTTAAAAAGTTCTTATCACAAGGAAAAAACTTTTGTAACTATGTATAGTGATGGATGTTGACTAGACTTATTTTGGTGAACATTTCACAATATATACAAGTATTGAATCATTATGTTGTATACCTGAAAATATGATATTATATGTCAATTATATCTCAATTTAAAAAAGAAATTAATATAATCTAAGAGGGTTTTTTTTTTACAAATAGTTTATTATCAAATTAGTTTCCACATTACACCCAGTGCTCATCCCCACAAGTGCNATGTTGCTACACATGGCCAGATTTCTAAGAGTTTGCTTTTAAAAATCACATACCATGAACCTCACACTAACTGGGATATTGAACTGTTAAGTCATGGAGGCAATTAGTGGTTCACCATGAAATATTTATATAGATGACACAAAGTTAGAAAATGTATAAATCAATATTTATTGTCAAAGTTACAACAAAATAGGTAAAAACATGAGTTCAAATAACTACATATTGTATACTGATAGCTATTTCAGAATTTGAATTGCCTTGTTATTAAGATAGTTACTAAATATGCACCATTTTTTTTGGTTATATAATAGGATTCCTTTATAAGGAAGTAGTAAGAATGTTAAAAGCTTCTAAGAAGAAAAATTAACATGAAAATTATACGAATTAATTTATTTTCCAGAAAATTTAAAAAGGATCATAGACCAATCATTTCCCTGTCATAGTTTTGGCTCCAAGCATACCTTTCTCTATTCTGAGATGGTAGAGCTGGGAGGGACTCTGACAAAGATGTCCCAGTCTCCCTTGTTACTGTTTGCCAGTGGAGTTTGCCAATGGAGGCATTAAAGAGAGACTGGAAGGCAGAAAGGGAGAAGGAACTCACTTCTATTTTCCAGTTCTTTCAGTATCTCTAGCAGTAGAGGAGGGCTATAGCTTGCCTGCAAATTCTTTTTGCTTTCTCAGCGCCAGATTGCTAAACCATTAACAGCCACCTTGAGACTATCCTTCCGAACTCTTAGGTTATGGTAAATCCATCCTTTCTCCTTTGTTCCCCAAGCTCTATGGTGTTAGCTATTCCTTGAAGATACAAATCTGTCCCCTTTTTGCTCTTTCAATCATCCAACTTTGTATAATCAATTTCCTGTAATTAAATATTGTTTGAAATTGCCAGTGTAAATCTGCTTTTTTGACTATATCTTGATGGACATAGTCCTACCACAATTTGTTTTAGCAGTGCAACCACTTATTTGTGTGCATACTTTGAGGACCACTGTCCTACTCTACTGGAGATGACTAGACTCAAACCAGTGTTGGACTTGGTGGTATGGGATTTTAAAAAAAGTAAATAAAGGACAGAAACTCTTCCTATGACCAATTACTGACATATGAAGAGACAGTCATATACTTTCAAACTTTCTCTTTAAAAAATTCTTTAATGTTTATTTTTTGAGAGAGAGAGTGGAAGAGGGGCAGAGAGAGAGGGAGGCACAGAATCTGAAGCAGACTCCAGGCTCTGAGCTATCAGCACAGAGCCTGATGTGGGGTTCGAACTCATGAACCACAGATCATGGCGTAGGGCAGTCGGACTCAACTGACTGAGCCACCCAGGTGCCCTCGAAGTTTCTCTTGAAGGTATATTATGCCAATCAAGAATGGAATATCTTAATTTTCCAGTATTTAGTATGAAATGTCCAAGCTGATCTCTAACCTGCAGTGATAATCAGATCCAGGGAAGAGCTGTTTGGTCAAGTAGCCAATCACAACTATCATCCAAAGAACACTTACCTAGTACATTTCCCCAGTGAAGCAACCCAATTATTAAATATTTTAGAGCCTTAAAAAAAAAGTGCTTGCCTTCTTCTGAAAGTTACAGCACCCAGTTTCACAGAATAGCAAATCGCTTCAACCCTACTAGCCACACTCCTTTTGTCCAAGACTCTCCAGACTTAGCTATTAGAGGTCTCTTGATGGGGAGGGGATTGGAGGATTTATTCTCCAAAGATTGGTTCTCATTTCAAGAACTTCCCCCTTGTTTCCACATACTGCTATTTACCAAGATCTTGACTTGGGTGCACTTTCCAGATCTTCCAGGGTCTGCGGGTGGGGAAGAATGCTGCTTTGTTCAGAATTTTGACTCCCTCCTTGACCAAATTTTAGTTAGGCTCCTCTGGACCCTCTTCTCAACTAGGGTTCAACCTTTGGGCTTCAGTGTTTGTCTTTGCATTACCCATTTGGAACTACTGTTCAGTTCTGGTTTTAACATCACTCAGGGGCTCACGTTCTCATCTTCCTGACTGTGGATGGTTTTTTTGAAGCTGGACCCTAATTGAAGTTGTAAGGTAAAAGGGTGGAAGCAGCACTAACAGAACCCCCAGAGCTACTGGCTATCACATTATAAAGGGCTCTAGTGCAAATGAGCGTCTTCCTAACTAACAGAATCTAATGACCCTTCTGTGGTATCACATCAGGTCCAAGTAGAGAAGGGTTATAAACACGAAGGTAGCAGTGATCCGGCCCATTGCCAGAGATGAGGGATGGCATGCGGGGTGGGAGAACAGCACACAAAGAAACCTCTCCCACGGGCTCAACACTAAAAGCCAGCCCAGAAACAAATAAAGCTCCACCGCTGGTCACAGGTAAACTCCCTCGACCTCTGGGATAAGAACACAAAGAAATGGTCGCCCAAAGTCAGCCACAGTCCCTCTCACAAACCCACAAGCACTCTCACATTCTCCGCGTCACACATCGACCCACAATCACGGGACGTGATTTTAAACACAGAAGCTGACTGCACTGACAGAAGCCTTCGCCCCGCGGTGCACAAGCACAAGTGTGCAGCGACGGTCACACAGAGATCATCACATCTGAGCATTCAGTAACAGTCACGGACGCGCGCAACTTCACGGTTTCCTCCCACACGGCCCCCACAGTCATCCGCGTGGCCAACATCCGCCAGTTCTCGGGTCAAAACACCCAGGGTTGCAGTTACCTGCGCAGGCGCAGAGTAGAGGTTGGGGCCCTCTGGGAAATGTAGTTCAGCAAAGAAGGCCGCGGCGCAAAGCTCTCTGGGGCTGGTGGTTCAGAGGGTCGTAAGGAAAAACAGCTGCGTCCAGTCCAGCTGGATGTTTCCCCAGAGGAGCTCCGGGTCCCGCGCGGCTCAGTCCCTGCTCCGCTTCGCTCCGCGGGGCATTCTGGGAGGGGACGTTGTGGGTCTTGGGTCGCTGGGCGGGTTTCAAGAGCCCGCGGCGCCGGGAGGTGAGTTGGGCCTGGCTGAGAGCGGGAGCTAGAGGTCAGGGCCAGACTTGAGGTGGACCGTCAGGGACCGGTCTAGGGCCCGCGGGGTGCCTCAGCTGTTACTGTATAACTGTGTGAGAGACTGCGATGTGACAGAACGTGATCTTGTGTGGCACCGCGTGTGTGATTATGAGCGACCTATATGTCTCAGGTATAATACTGTGTGTGTGTGTGTGTTTCTGTAGGTATTACTGTGTCACTGTATATGGGTTTGTGAGAAACTGCGGGTGTGACATTGTGTCGCTTTATGAATATGTGTGATTATGTTTGGCCACTTGTCTCTATAGATATAAGAGTGTTTGAATGTGTGTGACAGCAGGTGTGATTGCGAACCCATGACCATCTTTCTCTGCAGTTATAAATTTGTATGAGTAATGGTGACAGATATGTGGCCTTGTGTCGTATGTCACTGTGTGCGAGACTGCGTGGGACTGTCTGTTGAAATAATTGTGAGTCATCATCTCTGTCTTTGGGTTAATGCCACTGTGTATGTATTTGACATTACAGGTGAGCTTATGTGACTATGTATAGTGTTATGTGTGTGTCTATGTATAGTGTTATGTGTGTGATTGGGTGAGAATTTGTATGTGTGTACGAGAGACTGAAGGCTTGATTTTGTGGGACCTAGTGTGTGATTGTGGGCACAGAAAGATTAAAATTACTTGCCCAAATTCAGACAGTTAATAAGTGACCAAATAGGGTCTTGAACCTAGGCAGTTTGGCTCCAGAGTCCTTGCTTTCAGTTACTGAACTCTCTTCATCTTCGCCATACTGTGAGAGTGAAAAATGGGGGCCTTGAGTTCTGAGGGTGTTGGAGAGGATTGTCCCTGGTCCTGGACTAGGAACTGTCAGGATATGGGAACTTAATGTGGGTCTCTTCCTTCAGTCCCCTTGTGAGTCACAGGACCCAGTCTAAAGACATTGTAGAGAGCCCATCCCCAAATTGGTTGCTCTGGGGATGGAAAGCTCAATCTGAACGCCTGGTCTTCCTCACCTTAGGCCATGCAGTTTCAGATTTTAGCTTTATCTCTGTTAAAACCCTTCCGTGTTTGGTGCTGAGAGAGGCTGATCCATGGCTCTTTTTCTGATGTACCAAGCGAGCTAAATTTTGGTTCTGACTTTCTTAGTTAATAAAGAAAAATGGTCTCATTTCCTTTCCAAATGTGTGTATAGAATGTGAGCAGGAACAAAGGTAGCACTTCTTTATATCAGGAGTTGGCTCATGCAGTCTTGACAGCGAGGAAAGAAAGGTTCGGAAAAATGGAGTAACTTGCCCACAGTCGTGCAGCCAATGAGTGAAGGAGTGGAGAGGTCACCATACACCTATGAAGCCCAAGTCTCTAACATCACCTTCTTTTGGAGACTGATGGCTCATCTCAAACTTTAAAGAATATTACCCAAGTTATACACCACTATTTGCAGACAGAAATTTAAAAGATATTTCTTTGGGGTGCCTAGATGGCCCAATCAGTTGAGCTTCTAACTCTTGATTTGAGCACAGGTAATGATCCCAGGGTTCCCGGATCAAGCGCCATGTTGGGCTCTGCCCTGAGTGTGGAGACTGCTTAAGATTCTCTCTCTCTGGGGCGCCTGGGTGGCTTAGTCGGTTAAGCGTCCGACTTTCGCTTAGGTCATGATCTCGCGGTTCGTGGGTTCAAGCCCCGCGTCGGGCTCTGTGCTGACTGCCAGCTCAGAGCCCGGAGCCTGTTTCGGTCTGTGACTCCCTCTCTCTCTGACCCTCCCCTGCTCACGCTGTCTCTTTCTCTCTCCTAGAAATAAATAAAATATTAAAAAAAAAAAAATTCTCTCTCTCCCGCTCCCCCTCCCCCACTTGCGCTTTCTCTCTCTATATAAAATAATAATAAAAAAGTAAAAGACATTTCTTTTATGCAGATACTATGTAGGGTTCCCAGATGCAGAAAAGGCTTCATTGACTCTCCTCTCAGGTTGCAAAGGCTTTTATAGACAATTTTAAGCTGTGTTGCACTAAGGAAATAACTTTCTTAGAGACTGATTGGCCAGAGCAGAGTAGCCCAGATTTAGGGGGTCATGTATCCTGAATTCTAGGTCAAACACAACTATCCTCATTTTTGGAATGAAGAAATGTTGGCTTTGAGAGAACAACAAACATAATTCAGGCTGTGCAATTTGTTATCCGTTTTTATTAAAATTTTAGCAATGCCTGCCTATTTTCCTTTTTTTAAATTTATTTATTTCTGAGAGAGAGAGGGAGACACAGAATCTGAAACAGGCTCCAGGCTCTGAGCTGTCACCAAAGAGCCCGACATGGGGCTCCAAACCACGAACCGTGAGAACATCACCTGAGCCAAAGTCAGACACTCAACCGACTGAGCCACCCAGGCACCCCTGCCTGCCAATTTTTCTGTGCCACAGAAACGCCAGCTGTATTTCTATGAAGTAATAAAAGTAATAGCTGCATCTCTGACAATGCTTTTCTAGTAAGTATATATGGCATTGATTCCCCAGGTTATGTTTAATTCCTATGCAGACATTGTAGGCTCTTGAAAGAGGACTAGTTTTTTTTTATGTTTATTTTTGAGAGAGAGAGAGAGAGTGGGGGAGGGGCAGAAAGAGAGGGAGACACAGAATCCCAAGCAGGCTCCAGTCTCTGAGCTGTCCGCATAGAGCCTGATGCAGGGCTCAAATTCATGAACCACAAGATCATGACCTAAGCCAAAGTCAGACACTTAACCGACTGAGCCACCCAGGCACCCCTGAAAGAGGATCAGTTTTGAGTGTCATTGCAGCTTGATTCTTATAACTTTGAGTTGGTTAAGCTTTTTGAAACTCAGTTTTACTTGCTGGTAAGATAAGGATAATAATATTTACCTTTGCGGGGTACCTGGGTGGCTTAGTCGATTAAGCGTCTGACTTTCGCTTAGGTCATGATCTCGAGGTTCATGGATTTGAGCCCCGCGTCCGGCTCTGTGCTGACTGCCAGCTCAGAGCCTGGAGCCTATTTCAGAGTCTGTATCTCCCTCTCTCTCTGACCCTCCCCTGCTCACGCTGTCTCTCTCTCTCTCTCCTAGAAATAAATTTAAAAAAAATATATTAAAAAATTTAAAAAAATAATATTTACCTTTGCAGTTTTTTGAAGAATAAAGAAAATAATGACAGAGGCAGGGTTCCTGGGTGGCTCAATCGGTTGAGCATCTGACTCTTGGTTTCAGCTCAGGTCGTGATCTCCGGGGTCGTGGAATCAAGCCCCAAATTGGGGTCTGCATTGTCAGTGCAGAGCCTGCTTGGGATTCTCTCTCCCCTTCTCACTCTGCCCCTCCCCTGCTTGTGTGCTCTCTCTCTCTTTCTCAAAATAAATAAATAAATATTTAAAAAAAGATAATGACATGTACAACATGTGTAACATCACTATTGATATTACAGGAGGCCCGGTAAGATTGATTTATTCATTTAATAAATATTTTTTTAACACTAGAGATACACCAGTGAACCAAACAAATCTTAGTTCTATTAGATCCCACACTGTTGTTGGCAGAGACAACAATAAACAGAAAAAAAAAGTAACATGTCCAATGGTGTCAACAGCTAAGAAGAAAAATTGCAATAAAGAAAAAGAGACTGGAAAGGAAGTTCTCTTTAGATAGAATTTTCAGGAAAGTCCTTCTCATATGGCGACAACTGAGCATAGAAAGGAATGAAGAGAGGGAATGAGTCATGTTCAGGCAGAAGGAAAATCAAAGGTGACAGCCCTGAAGGAACTGTGCACAGGAATAAGGGTAGGAAACAAAGTCTAAGGGGCAGCCAAGGGCCAGATCATAAACCATTTTGTTGGCCATTTAGATTTTGTTGAGTTCAAGCTATGTGTTTTTTTTTTTTTTTAATTTTTTGATGTTTCTGAATGGAGGAGGGGCAGAGAGAGAGGGAGACACAGAATCCGAAGCAGGCTCCAGGCTAGCTGTCAGCACAGAGCCTGACGTGGGGCTCGAACCCATGAACCGTGAGATCATGACCTGAACCGAAGTCGGACACCCAACCAACTAAGCCACCCAGGCACCCCTCAAGCTATGTGTTCTTAATAGCAATGAGGACTGCAGGGGTTAAATCTTTTGCCTTTTCTTAGATCTTAGAGGGGATAGGGCTGGCCCATGTAAGGAGGCTATGGAGACCAGAAAGAGACAAGAGTTCTATCTTTGTGAATCTCAGATCAGCAATCTCGGGCTGGTCTGCCATTTTCCCCCTTTAATTCTCCCTTCTCAGGACATTGCTCTCCAAAAGAGAAGATTGAAGAAGGAAGGAAGAATGGCTGTTGGACTTTGTAAAGCCATGTCCCAAGTAAGTTGGGTTTTCACTTTGTTTCCAGAAATTCTACCTCCCTTTTTTAGGACTTTGGGACTTCACAGAGACACAAATAGCCCAATGAGCACTGTCACCACTTGTGTCTATCAACTGCTTCATATAATTTCTCTATAAATCATTTAGTATATTTTTTACTCAGTGCTGTGCTCAAATATGTGATGGAAGATAACTATCCTTTTTGGATAGCTCATGATTTGTTATGCTGGGGATTAGTGCAAGTGGAATAAAGGACAGAGATGTGATTATTGAGTACCGTATTAAATAGGGAAGTCAAGGATGGCCTCTCTGAGGAAGTGACATTTAAGAAAAGAAAACCTCAGTGAAAGTAGGGATTACGTTTTGTGGAGATTTGAATAAGAGCTTTAAAAGTAGAAGGGATAGCAAATATGAAGTTATTATGGTGGTAACATGTTTGATGTGCTCTAGGAATATCATTGAACCAGTATCCTAGGAGGGAAATGAGCACTATGAGATCAGAGGAGTAGCTGGTTATATAGAGAACAGGTTATATAGGACCTTGAAACTCATGACCAGAACTTTGGGTTTTGTTCTAAGGGTGAAGGAGAGTCATTGGGGGTGTTTGTGATGTAATTTGATTTATATTTTAAAAGGAAAATAGAAAGGAATTAAGGGTGGGGTGGGGTGACCAGTTAGAAGACTGCCACAGTAATCTAGATGGAAGGTGATAGCTGCCAGGACTGTGGTGGTATCATTGGAGCTGCTGGGATTTGGGGTATATGTTGGAGATAGAAAATATGGGATTTGGTCAGGGATTGGTTGTGGAGTGTGAGAGGAAGAAAGAAGTCAAGGGTAACTACAAAGATTTTTGACCTGGGCAACTGTACAAATGGTCATGCCATTTACTGAGATGGAAAGACAGGGAAGAATGAGATGGGAACAAGAATTGAATTCTAGATACATTAAGTTTGTGAGACCTACTGGATATCCAAGTACAATATTGATTATATACCTAGAGTCATGATTGGAAATGTGAATTTGAGAATCATTAGTGTATTTAAAGTCATAGGACAGGATAAGATTTTCTTGAGGGTAGGATTGTGAGTATAGATAGGAACGATGCCCCAGGACTGAATTTGGGTATTCAGTATCTAGAGGCTGACAAGAAGAGGAGGAATAAGCAAGAGAGACTGAGAAGGACTGACGTAGAAGGAAAACCAGAAGAGTGGGAAGTCAAGAGTACAGAGTATTTCATAGAGGGTATGATCAACAGAATTAAACTCTTCTGAGAGATTGAGGAAGATGTAGACTGAGAACTGACCTTTGGATTTGGCAACATGGAAGCTGCTGATATTCTTGACAAGAGCTACTTTATAGAGGAGTTGAGATGAAAGCATCATTGCAGTGGGTTCATAAGGGAATAGTAGGCCTAAATAAAAGGTGAGAATAGAGATGAGTCTAGACTTGCGCTGTCCAGTAATGTACCCAGTAGCCACTTAAGACTGCTCTAAATTAAGATGTGCTGTAAGTATAAAATATATACAAGATTTTAAATTTTTATTATTTTTTTAATTTTAGAGAGAGAACAAGCAGGGGAGAGGGGCTAAGGGGGGGGAGAGAGAGAGAGAGTGAGGGAGAGAGAAAGAGAGAGAATTTTAATCAGGCTCCAAGAAGCCTGGTGTGGGGCTTGATCCCAGAACCCTGGGATAATGACCTGAGCTGAAATCAAGAGTTGGACATTCAACCAACTGAGTCACCCAAGTTCCCCAAATATATACCAGATTTTGAAGATTTAGTACAAAGAAGAATGTAAAACATCTCAATAATTTTTAGATTGAGTATATGTTGAAATATTATATGAATATGAATTATTATATTAGTATATTAACATTTTAGATATAATGGGTTAAATTAAGTATATTATTAAATTTACCTATTTCTATTTACTTTTTTTCCTTTTTGCAATATAACCTATTTGTTCAGCATGACATTTGGTCTTAAACATCTTTAAATGTGCTTTATACTTTTTTTTTTTAAATGTTTTATTTATTTCTAGGAGAGAGAGAGAGAGAGACAGCGTCAGCAGGGGAGGGTCAGAGAGAGAGGGAGTCACAGACTGAAACAGGCTCCAGGATCTGAGCTGGCAGTCAGCACAGAGCCCGACATGGGGCTCGAATCCACGGACCGCGAGATCATGACCTAAGTGAAAGTCGGACGCTCAACCGACTAAGCCACCCAGGCGCCCCTATACTTTTTTCTTACTTGTGAGATTAGATAAGATAATAACTGTAAAATGCTTATTAGGGTGTCTGGCATAATTGGTCAGTAAACAGCAGAATATAAATAGCAGTTATTCTTATTTTTTCATTATTTAAAAAAAATTTTTTTAATCTTTAGTTTTGAGAGAGAGAAAATGAGACAGAGTGTGAGTGGCAGAGGAACAGAGAGGAGGACACAGAATTCGAAGCAGGCTCCAGGCTGTGAGTTGTCAGCACAGAGCCCAACATGGGGCTTGAATTCATGAGTCATAAGTTCATCATCTGAGCCACCCAGGCGCCCCCTAAAAATTTTTAATATGTGACTTACATTGTATTTCCATTGGATATTGCTGATTTAAACAACTCTTTAGAAGAGTTTTGTTATTTTTTTAAAAAGTCTTATTTATTTAAGTAATCTCTACACCCAGCATGGAGCTCAAGCTCAATGATCCCAAGATCAAGAGTTGCATGTTTCTCTGACTGAGCCAGTCAGGTGCCCCTGGAAGAGTTTTGTTATTAAGAGGCGTAAGGAAATGGGACAATAACTACAGTGAGATTATGGAAGGGACTTTAGCTATTTATAAGATGAAAGGTATTGCATCAGTTTGTATATTAATAGAAATAATCTAGTAAGGTGAGAAAATACCAATAATATAAGGGAGATATCTGATATCTCCCTGATAATTGCAAGGGAGAGAGGTGACAGTGTCTTTATGTGGACAAGTGAAGGGATTGGTCATAGATAGGAGCCTAGAGTTTTATCAATAGAAACAGGGAAGACAGTATATGAGTATAGATATAGGTCAGCAAGGACTTGTAATGAACAAGAAGATGAGGAGGTTCAAAGTGGGAACAGGGGATGAGTTGGTGGTAGTTTGAGAGAGAAACAGAAACTATGAAATAGTCATGGGAGAGTAGGAAAGTGAATTTATTAGGGAAGTGTAGTGGTGCTTTTGTGGAATCTCTGGTCATACATTTTATCAGTCAGGGTTCCAGCAAGAAACTCAAAAGGGAACTCTTTACAAGCTATGATCAGTATATAGAGAAACCACAGAGCATAGTGCTGTTCCCTGGGACTCATAACAGTGAAACTTGGGCCTGAACCCAGAGACGGAGAGATCTGAGTGTAGAGGGCCTCTGACAGGCACTGTGACCTAGGAGTGAAGGACAGACCACACAGGGCGGAGTTGCAAGGAGGGTGCCAGGGGAGTAACTAATGTGCTTCGCTCGCCTCTCTCTCATCTCTTGCCTGTGGCTGAACCCGACTGAAAATGGGGCTGGGAAAGGGAGTCTATTAATACAGTTAATACAGGTCGGCCATAGAGAAGTGTAGAGGGGCACACGGAAGTTATACAATAGTATGTATTCATGTGATGGTTTTTCTCTGGCTACATTCATTCACATTTCTACTCTGTAGAGTAACCATATTTAATATGTGTTTATTTATTTTTGCAATTTGATGGACAGCAATATAACATTTAATTTGAAAGTACAAGCAAAAGAGATTTTTTTCTCCATAAACTTAAAATACAAAAACTAGCTCAAAAAGTGGAAAACTGAATAGAGCAATGTGCATTGTGCAGGCCTGAAGCTGCTGTGTTTAGAAGAACCCACTTGCAGTTTGGCTTTTGGCTGGCATCTGAGATCATGGCACTAGATTCATTCTCTACACTGATAGTGATTATTTTTAATAAAAAATGAGACCATACTTTGCAAATGGAACTCTCCCATTTTAAACATTGAGTACTCTTCCTTCCTATGGATATATTCTAGGAAACTTTACCATTTATTCACTGAATGGCAAGTATTTACTGTTTAAAATGTGACTGCTTTTATAATAGACACTGGATATTCAAAAGCTTATAAAACAGATATCCTTCCCTCATACAGGTTATAGTTCAGTGATGTAGGCTAAACTCTATTTTTTGACATGTAAGTATTTTCCAGATATAACCTTCCAGTGAAAATTCTAAATCTCTTCACACATAGTTTATTATTTCTTCAGGACACATTTTTTGAAGTTTCTCCTTACATATAGTCTAAGTTTCAGACCACAACCTTTAGTTAAAGCCCAATTCAAGGCCTTTCTTCACTACTCTGACTCATGTCAGAATATAAAGGAATCATCCCTATAAGAATTTCTTGATACATAGTGTATGTAACATAAAACAGCCTTACTCACATACTTTCATGTTATAAACTCATGTTTCATACCATAAGCTAATTTTTTCCTGTGTATAGGTCTTATTTCACAAAAATGTGAGATTTTTTTTCTCTCAAAATATTTGGCAAACTTGGACATGTACTTGCTCCCCAATAATGAGTTTCTTTGGGCTACCTAGAGAACTCTGGCAGAATTCATCTTTTCTGCTAGGACCATATGGTAGCACTTGGCAAATGAGATTTTTTTTTTTTTTAAATTTCAGGGTTTGGTGACCTTCCGAGATGTGGCTCTAGATTTTTCCCAAGAGGAATGGGAATGGCTGGACCCATCTCAGAAGGATTTATACAGAGATGTCATGTTGGAGAACTACAGGAACTTGGTATGGCTTGGTAAGGATGTCTCCCCCATAATTCAGAATCTTCCCTCTGGTGTGTTTTTGCTTCCTCCATTAGGAATATCTAGGTCATCTTAAGTGCTTAGCTGAAGTTTCTTTTTCCTGTTACCAGGAAATAATTTGAAGTCATTTCAAAGAGTTAGAAATGAGTAGTTGCCATTGTTGTAGAAGGATGGTTTGGAATAGCAGCATCAGTATGGCATAGGAATTTGTTAAATTGCAAATTATAGAGTCCTACTATAGACCTACAAAATCAGAAACTCTGGGAACAGGCCCAGTAGTTTGGGTTTTAATGAGCCCTCCAAATGATTCTGATGCTCATTTAACTTTGAGAACCACTGTGGCTTCTGATTCAGTAGGCCTGGATTGGGGCCTACTATTTATTTATTTATCTTGAGAGGGAGAGAACACACATTCGCCGAGCAAGCCAGGAAGTGGCAGAGGAGAGAATCTAAGCAGGCTCCAAACTGTCAGCATGAAACCCAAGTTGGGGCTTGAACTCACAAACCACAAGATCATGACCTGAGCCAAAATCAAGAGTAGGACTCTTAACTGACTAAGCCACTCAGGTGCCCTGAGAATTTGCAATTCTAAGTTCCTAGGTGGTGGTGCTTTTGCTTTAGCACTTTGAGAACCACTGCTACGGAAGAAGTTTCATCTTCGTCCTTCATACCAACATCATTCTATTCTCTTGCCCTTCCTCTAATTGCGTTTCTTGCCTAATGACCAAGAGGTTGAGTTTGAGTCCTAGAAAGGCTAGACTGTCTCTCTGCTGGTCTCTTTCTTGCTCTCATTGTTCTTCTCCTGTAAACAGGACTCTCCATTTCTAAGCCCAACATGATCTCCTTATTGGAGCAAGGGAAGGAACCATGGATGGTGGAGAAAGAAATGTCAGATGGTCCATGTGCTGGTGAGTGACAGGGAACTGGACGAGGGTTGTTGTAAGATTCCAGCCCAAGTGGCCATGAGAAGGCTGCCCTGCACTTGAGGAGGCCACCTGGGCTTGGTGGGGGTGGGTTTCTCTTTTTTTATCAAAGTATATGCTCTATTATTCTTCTAGACATAATCTGAATCGCAGTCCTTGCCAGCTCTTCTTTTCCCTTTAGGATCAGAAATGTATACATTTCCAGATTTCATTTTAGAGTTTTTATTTTTATCAAAGTTATTATAAAGGTTACGTATGCACATTGCTTAATGAGTTAAGTAGTTGTACATGATGTATTCCCTTAAAAAAGGAAGTCTCTTGTCCTCCTCCCTAGCTTCCCTCTCTGTAAAGGGATCAGCTTTCTTTACTTTTGCAACTTTTTTGATATTTCCTTCATTTCTTTAACAAATATATACTTTCTTATCTTGAATCTAATACATGTGCATATGCATGCTCATGTGCATGTTTACACACACACACACACACACCACAAACACACAGACACAACAGACAGACATACAGACACACACACACACACACACACACACACACACACACACACACACACAGTTCCCATCTCCCCATCTCACCGGTATCATAATTTTGATTGAATCAGTGTTTAGGGTTTATATTATTGTGGCTATTAAGTGCTAGTCATAGCCATGCTGTATATATACCAAGATTACTTTTTCTTACAACTTTTTTTTTTAAATGTTTATCTATTTTTGAGAGAGAGAGAGACAGAGTACAAGTGGGGAAGGGGCAGACAGAGAGGGAGACACAGAATCTGAAACAGGCTCCAGGCTCTGAGCTGTCAGCACAAAGCCTGATGTAGGGCTCCATCTCAGAACCGTGAGATCATGACCTGAGAAGTCGGATGCTTAACCAATTGAGCCACCCAGGCACCTCTCCATACAACTTTTTATTTTTCCTGGAGTTAATAATTTCGGGGAGGGGTGGTGGAAGTGTTGTCTATTTGGTTTTTTTCCTTGATTTTGTATATACATATTCCTCACTCAATTCCCTCCTCCCCATCAACTATCTAAATCTCTTAAGACACTCAGACACATTAGGTAATCTATTGATTTTATCATCTTTGAGAAATCTCTACCAGACTCTTCAGATATGCTTCACTCTGGACAAATGGCTCATTATATCTGCATGTACTCAGTTTGGGTTTATCTGATGTTTTCTCATGATTAGATTGAGGTAATGCATTTTTGGAAAAAGTGCAACAGAAATAATGTTAAGTTTCTCTCAGTGCATCATAGCAAAGGATTCATAATATTGATATGTCTTTGATCACCTGGTAAATGTGGTGTCTGCCTGGTTTCTCCAATGTAAAGTTACTATTTTTCTATTTGTAATTAATAAATATCTTGGGAGAGATACTTTGAGGCTATGCAGTTTCTTTGAAACTTTTGCCCACTAATTTTAGCATCCATTGCCCTATTGGATCTTGTTTGTAACAGTTATTACTGTGGTATTGACCTAATGTTGATTTTCCATTTTCCTCCTTTCTTTACATATATTAATTAGGATTGTCGTATAGAGAAAAACTGTTTCTTCCATTTGTTTATTCAGTTATTTCTTTGTGGAATCATGGATTTTTATTTTTTCTGGGTGAATTAATCCAATGAATCATTATTTTGTTGCTCAAATTGCCTTAGCTTTAACCATGGAGATATCCTTCCAGTTGGTTTCTTTGACCTTGTAACATGCCCCCCATCCATTTTTGAGCACTTCCTTTCTCCCCAGCTCCAGGTGTTCAGGTTCATCTTGTTTGCCTTGCCCCAGCCTTGAATCAGGTCCTGCTCCTAGGAGCTCTGGTTCCTTTTATTGGGAAATGATGTTTAGAAACCAAGGTGTAGATGCTATGAGTGCTCATTGCTACTGGGATGTCATTGCTCCTAGGCCCTCACAGCAGATTGAGCTGGAAAATATTTGTATATATACCAACACACACAGGTACACAAGACATTTCTATATTTATTTCTGTCTCAGTCTTTTTAATATATTAAAACTATCAGTTTATTTTTCTATCTTGATTCTAGTCTTAATCCATAGGGCTTATTGTAGCCTTCTTCCTTTAGTTACCTGCAATTTCTTTTTCTGACAATAAGAAACCATGTATTTACTTATTTGCTCAATTTTAGTTGAGAATTTACACAAAATTTCAGAATTTCCAAGATACTCCTCTGTAAGAAACAAATTTACTAACTAGATTACATTATTCATATATACTTCTTTTTGTCCTTGGTCTTCTAGTATTCAGCCAAAATACTATTTTTCAAAGTTACTTAGGTTCTTTTAGGTTCATTTATTACTGTTTGTATTCTGTTTGCATTCCTACCACATCCTGGTTGGCTTCAATTTTTTTTTATTTTTTGTATCTGAAACATTATTATGTTTTTAGGAATCCGAGCTATATAGAAATATGTCCTCAGAAATGTGTTACTCTCTCCTCACCCCCACTATCCTATTTCTATTCCCTTAACTTCTTCCTACCACTTTCTTACCTGCTTCTTGTAGATTACCAATCCATTATTTTCAGGTTTGTCCTTTTTATGTTTATTTTGTACAAATGAGCCAACATATGTGTAGTTTCTTGTAAGTCCTTGTATGTTACATGAAAGGTAGCATACTATAGATACACTTTGCATTTTACTTTTTTTAATTACAGGGAATCACCCCATATTATTCATGGAGATCTTCCTCATTTTCTTAACATTTTTTAAAAATGTTTATTTATTTTTGAGAGAGAGGGAGGGAGAATGCACAAGCAGAGGAGGAGCAGAGAGAGAAGGAGACACAGGATTTGAGGCAGGCTTCAGGAGCCGAGCTGTCAGCACAGAGCCCGATGTGGGGCTCAAACCCACAAATTGCGAGATCATGACCAGGGCCAAAGTTGGACACTTAACCGACTGAGCCACCCAGGTGCCCCTCTTCCTCATTTTTTTAGCAGCTGCAAAATACTTCATTATGTGGGTGTTATGCTAATTTATTTAACTACTTTCTGATGTGTGGTCTTTTAGGATGTTTGCACTATTTTATAGTTATAACCAGTGCTTCAGGAAATAACCTTGTTTGTATGTATTTCATAATGTCAAGGCTGTATTTTCAGGAGAGATTATTGGATATGGGATTCCTGAGTGAGTGCATATGTAGTTGTTTTTAGGAATTGCCAAATTCCCCTTCAGAAAGGTTTTACCAGACTACTTCTGTATTAAATTTGTATTGCTGCTGTAACAAATTACCACAAATTTAGTGGCTGAAAACAATAGGAATTTATTATCTTATAGCTCTAGAGTTTAGAAATCGAAAATGGGTCTATTAGACAAAACTCTAGATGTCAGCAGCCTGGCGTTTTTTGTGAATGCCCTAGGGAAGAATCTGTTTCTTGTCTTTTTTTTTTTTTTTTTTTTTTTTGGAGAGAGAGAGGCAGTGGGAGCAGGGGAGGGTCAGAGAGAGAGGGAGACACAGAATCTGAAACAGGCTCCAGGCTCCGAGCCAGCTGTCAGCGCAGAGCCCGACGCGGGGCCGGATCCCACAAACTGTGAGATCATGACCTGAGCTGAAGTCGGACGCTTAACCTACTGAGCCACCCAGGCACCCCTGTTTCTTGTCTTTTTATGCTTTTTTTTAGAACCTTTATTCACCCTTTTATTTTTAATTTTTAAAAATCACTTTAGGGGTGCCTCGGTGGCTCAGTTGGTTAAGCATCCGACTTAGGCTCAGGTCATGATCTCATGGTTCATCGGTTCAAGCCCTGCCTCGGGCTCTGTGCTGACAGCTAGCTCAGAGCCTGAAGCCTGCTTTGGATTCTGTGTCTCCCTCTCTCTGACCCTTCCCTGATCATGCTTGCTCTCTTTCTCTCTCTCTCTCACAAATAAATAAAACATTAATAAAATAAAAAAATAAAAATTGCTTTATTTTGGAGGCACCTGGGTGTGGCTCAGTCAGTTAAGCATCCAACTTCGGCTCAGGTCATGATCTCGCAGTTCATGAGTTCGAGCCCTGTGTTGGGCTCTGTGCCAGTGGAGCCTGGAGCTTGCTTTGAATTCTGTGTCTTTCTCTCTCTGCCTTTCCCCCATTCTCACACTCTGTCTCTCTTTCTCAAAAATAAACATTTTAAAAAATCACTTTATTTACATGTAGCATTTATATGCAGCATAGAATTGAGTCATGCTTTGTGAACCAATCTAAATATTTCAATCTAATAGGTGGAAGTCCAGTTACATTTTTGATATGTTTGGGCTTAACTCTGTATATTCTTTTATGTGATGTTTTCTGGCATTTACAGTTTTTAAAAAAGACTTTTGCTTATGTGTTTTCTTAGCCTTTTATTTTAGCCATTGAATACTATAGTTTTTATAATAACTAGGAACTATAGTTATTATAATATTTATATATATAGTTACTATAAACTATAGTTTCTATAATAACTAGGAAGATATTTTTGTTCTAGTGTTGTGTTTTAAATTTTGGGGAGCAGAGGAAGAGAGAGACAGCAGGATAAGGGCAGAGGTAGAGAGAGAGTCCTAAGCAGGCTCCATGCCCAGTGCGGAGCCTGTCGCAGTAGAGCTTGATCTCTTGATCCTGAGATTGTAACCTGAGCCGAAATCAAGAGTTGGATGCTTAACTGACTGAGCCACCCAGGCGCCCCCTTTTGTTATTATGCTCTGTTTCTGTGGACAATATTTATTCCTTCTATTACTTACTTAGTTGGCTTTAAATAAACTAGCTCTTGACTTTTTTAATCTATTACAGATGAGTCAATAAGTAGATTTGTTTTATCTCACACCTTCACTTCCCAAATTTTGTTATTTGTATGCTTTTTATATTGTCACAGCATAGTATATCTACATGCTGTTCTGTCACATTTATTGCAACCTTTCATTTCGTCTTCTCTCTATAGTTAAATATACTCAGTGTTTTTCAGTAGGTCCTTTTGCTGATATTCTCTGGACATCTCTTGGTTGGCTGAAGGTTGCCCTTTAGCAGTTTCCTCAAAAAGAGTTCATGAAAATGATGTCCTGCCTCCAAGTTCTGTCTTGTTCATAATTGGCCATTCTTTCCTTAAATTTATTATAGCATAGTATTAATGTTGAATATTTGTGAAGAAGTCTGATGCCAGCTTGATATTTTCCCTTTATGTATGTAATTAGCTTTATATTTTGTTCTGGTCTCCCAGATGGTTCTTTAATTTTAAAGCTGTTTAATTAGAGTATGTCTCACTCTGACCATTTTGGATCACATTTCCTGGCATGTGTGTTCTCTTTCAGGATGGAGAATCGAGTTTTTATTTCAGAAAATATTTTTATTTCTTTTTTTATTGACATAGTGAAGAATACAGGAAAGTACAGGGACTAATACAATAAATGGCTACCGCCCAGAATTGATCATTGTTAATATTTTGACATATTTTCATTTTTTGATGAAGAGATAAACTATCTTAAGTACAGGTTCTCTTTGTTTCTCATTCTCAGATCATTTTTCCTCATCTGCTTCTTGCTTTGAGAAGCACAACAGTTGTGAGTTCATCATATTGTAAACATTTTTGTTTATCAAAATGATGTTGTTCATTTTGTAAACATATTTTGTAAATATGCATCTGTTAAAAAAAGTGTTTTTATTTTCTTTAACATTTATTTATTTTGAGAGAGAGAGAATGTGTGTGTGTACACACAAGCAGGGGAGAGGCAGAAAGAGAAAGAGAGAGAGAATCCCAAGCAGGCCCTGCACTGACAGTGTGCACTGACAGTGCAGAGCCTGACGTGGGGCTCAATTCTACAACTGTGATATCGTGACATGAGCCAAAACCAAGAGTCAGTTGCTTAACTGACTCAGCCACTCAGGTGCCCCAAAATTGTTTTTATTTTCATAGATAGTATCCTTTACATTTTCTTCTACAACTTGCTTATAGTACTCAACATTTTTCTGAGATTTATCCTTGGTAAATCTATGTGTAATATCGTTCCATTTCTTATTTTTTTTTATTTAAAACAATTTTTTTATGTTTATTTTTGAGACAGAGACAAACAGACCATGAGTGGGGGAGGGGCAGAGAGAGAGGGAGACACAGAATCTGAAGCAGGCTCCAGGCTTTGAGCTGTCAGCACTGAGCCTGACACGGGGCTTGAACCCAAAACTGTGAGATCGTCACCTAAGCTGAAGTCGGACACCCAACCAACTGAGCCACCCAGGCGCCCGAGTATAGTTCCATTTTTTAAACTGTTGTATACTATTGCATGTTTTGAATTTGCCACATTTTATGTAACTCTTTCCCTACTGATGGCCATTTAGATTGTTTCTATGTTTTGCTATCTCACATAGTAGCAGGGTATGTGTCTATGCACATGCACATAAGAGTTTGACAAAGGTTTGTAGATAGTAGTAAAGTTGCTGGAGCATAGGAGTGCACACTTTGGTTTACTAGATACTCAAACTGCTCTTGAACATGATGGTATTAGTTTAGACCTATATTAACAATATCTGAGAGCTCTAGTTCATTATTCCCTTGATATTCTACAACTTCAGTTTGTGATATTGCCATTGATAAAATTTTACCAGTATGATGAAAGAGAAATGTTCTTGAAGTTGTTTTAATTTGCTTAGTAAGACTGAATATTTTTCTGGAAACGCACTGTCCATTCAGTATTTCTCTTCTGTGAATTACCTCCTCATATTTGTAACCCATTCTTTGAGGTAAGGTTATTTGGCTTTTTCTTACTGACTTTTAGAACTTAAAAAAAATTTTTTTTTTAATTTTAGAAAGAGAAAGTGCATGTGAGTGGGGTGCAGTGGGGAAAGGGAGAGAGAAAGGGAATCTTTCTTAAGCAGGCTCCATGCTGAGTGTGGAGCCTGACATGGGGCTTGATCCTGCAACCCAGGGATCATGACCTGGGTCAAAATGACCTCGGTCAACTGACTGAGCCACCCAGATGCCCCTAGAACTTTTTTTAAAAAAATGTATTCTGAGTATTAATCATTTTTCTATGATACGTATTTTTACTGTCTTCTCCAGACTCTTCCTTTCCTTTTGCCATTGTAGTGTCTTCTCTCGCCCAGTTTGTTTTTTTTTTAATGTTTGTTTCTTTTTGAGAGAGAGAGACAGCATGAGATGGGGAGAGGCAGAGAGAAACGGAGACAGAAGATCAGACCCTTAACCTACTGAGCCACCCAGGTGTCCCGACTCACACAGAAGTTTTTAATGATAGTGTTGAATTCACCCATCTTTTCCATTACAGTTTGTTCTTTATTGTAGTCTTGTTTACTAAATCTTCCCCTGACTGAGGTTGTAAAGATATTCTCCTGTATTATTTTTATTTATTTTTAATTTTTTTAAATGTTTGTTTATGTTTGAGAGAGAGTAAGAGAGAGACAGAGTGCAAGCAGGAGAGGGACAGAGAGAGAAGGAGACACATGATATAAAACAGGCTGCAGGCTCCAGGCTCCGAGTTGTCAGCATAGAGCCCGACACGGGGCTTGAACTAATGGACCACAAGGTACTCAGATACTCAGCCGACTGAGTCACCCAGGTGTCCCTCCTGTATTATTTTTTTAAGTTTATTTATTCATTTTGAGGAAGACAGAAAGCACGAGTCAGGGAGGGACAAAGAGAAAGAGAGGGAGAGAGAGAATCCTAAGTAGGCTCTGCACTGTCAGCATAGAGCCTGATGTGGGGCTTGAACCCATGAACCACAAGATCATGACTTGAACCAAAACAGGATGCCTAACCAACTGAGCCACCCAGGCTTCCCCTCCTGTATTATTTTTTAATAGTTTTAAGGTTCTGTTTTACAGTCTTCTATAATCCATCTGGCCTTTAATTTTAAAATATGATGCATTAGGCCTTTTTTTTTTTTCCCACATGGAGTTTTCCCAGTACTGTTTGTTTCTCCATTTCTTCTCTATTAATTATAATGTCACCTCTGAAATATGCCAAGTCCTTATGTTTCCATGAATCTTGTTTCTGTCCTCTGTTTTTTTGTTCCATTGATCTATTTACCTATTCCTAAGCCAATGCTATACTATTTTCCCTACTATGTAGCATCATATCCCTTTAGATGTTTGGTTATTGTTAGTATATAGAAAAATGATTAATTTGCATATATGTATCTATCTAGCCAGATTATACTTTTTTTCTAGTAGGTTTTCAACAATTCTCTGAGTGTATTAGTCAACATAAATCTATTTTAACAAAGCCTCAGTGAATAAAAACAGTAGGGATTGTTTCTTGTACATAGCATAGTCTGTTGTGAGGTTATCCTGAGCCTCTGCTGCATGCTGTCATTCAGATATACAGCCTTATTTCATCTGTTGGCTGCCTCATCTCTTAGGACTCACCATTACCTTGAAGTCCTCTGCTTAAACCTCTGAAGCCAGCCACTGAGAAAGAAAGAGAGGAGTTAGAAACACACAAATGGATGAAGGATTTCTCAGGACATTTTTAATGGACTGGCCTGGAAGTACCATTTGTGGCATCTATCACTGCTCATTGGCCAGAATTCAGTCACTTGGTTGCAAGGGAATCTGGGAGATGTAGTTTCCTGTGTACTTAGGAAGAGGCAAACTATTTGTTGGATGTAATAATACCCTTCCAGTATATATATTCCCTTTTCCCTTTTCTTATTTTAATTCTACTGTATCAACCACAGTTTCCATATTTGTGTTGAACAATTGCTATAATTTTTTCCTTTCTGATATGATGTGACAGTTTTAGGGGTTTCAAACTAAATACGCCTATTTTTTTTCTATCCCTAGTGCTATGTATTGTATCTATGGATGTATATATTTTAAGCACAAGAGGCTTTTGTATTTTATATATTTTCAGCATCTTTCAAGGCAATTATTTTTCTCTTCTCTTACTATTTTTTCTTCTATAAGAGTTATAGAAGAAAAATTCTATCAGAATTTATAGTAGAGGCACCTGGGTGGCTCAGTTGGTTAAGCATCAAACTCTTGATTTTGGCTGAGGTCATAAGATCAAGCCCCACATTGGGCTCCATGCTGAGCATGGATCCTGCTTAAGATTTTCTGTCTCCCTGACTCAACCTCGCTCTCTCTCTCTTTCTCTCTCTCTCAAAATAATAAATAAACATTAAAAGAAAAGAATTAAAAAAAAAACAAACAAAAAAGAATTTATAGTAAAGATTTCCTCTTCCTGAACTATTTTTATATTTTTGGGTTGCATATTTGCTCCTGTGTGTTATTCATTTATTATAGTGCTTGATTCAGTTTTTAATATTTAAGGTTTGCCTGTTATCCATGGGGAGAATAGTCTGATACAAGGGCAGTGAAATAGATCAGAAATAGAACAACAGAAAAAGTACAGAAATATACTCATGTACATATGAGAACTTAGTATTCAATAAAGGTAGCATTTCAAATCAGCAGCATGAAGAGATTTTTTTTTTAAAAGTCAAGAATAGTATTTTTATAATACTGGATTTTGGAAAGTCTTTTGTAAAATGACATCAAGGCCAGACTCTATAATGGAAAACTGGGAGATCTGACTTTGTAACATGTTTTCAAAAATTTTATCAAAAGCACTATGAATGAAGATGACACGTGACAATAAAAAATGATGATTTGAAAAAAGTGGCAGTTTGAGGGGAAAAATACTATAAAGCCTTAATGCCATAAATTTATAAATGACTTCTATAAACCACTTAAAATGCTAGTGCAATTAAAGTATGTGTAAAGGATATGAATAAAGAATTCCCCAAAGAAGAAATCACAAAATAGATAGTTGGTACATGTATTTTATGTAAATATATAAAAATGCTCTATTTTATAACAAGAAATTTGGAAATTATAAAATAATGAGGTACCCTTTCCTTACAGGGGCAAAGATTTTAGAATGATGTTAGGATAGATGAGTTTGACACATACACTTTATGTTCTGGTAGGAATGCAAATTGATAAGAATTATTCTGGAGGGCAGTTTGACAATGGATATTAATAGTTAAAATATGTACCTATATAGTTTTATTTAATTCTTTTATGAATCTATAGAAATATAAAATTGTGCAAAAACATATGGCTGGTTATTTGATTTATAAGTGATTACTTTTTTAAAAAGTTGGTTATGAGGAATCCTAAAAAATACGCACATGAGACATTTTAACTTTATAACATACACATGAATATTCATTAATTTTCTGCTATACTTATAAAGCCTTTATTTGAATATGCTCTGTTGGAGTTTAACACTGTCCTCCTTACATAGGCCACACTCAAAATGCACTATCTACAATATCTATTGCTGACTTTTTTTAAGCAAAGCAAACGTTTTCAAACCAATGTGAGTATAGAATCTTTGTAGAGATTTTACATTTTTTTTTGAAGGCAAATGCCAGTTTTTTTAAAAAAATATTTTTATTTATTTCTAGGATAGAGACAGCGTGAGCAGGGGAGGGTCAGAGAGAGAGGGAGATACAGACTCTGAAATAGGCTCCAGGCTCTGAGCTGGCAGTCAGCACAGAGCCCGACGCGGGGCCCGCCCACGAACCGCAAGATCATGATCTAAGCGAAAGTCGGACGCTTAACCGACTAAGCCACCCAGGCGCCCTGAGATTTTACATTTTTAATAGGCTTTCACAATTGTTTTCCACACTGAATACAAAAACAGGTTTTTAAGTGACACACTTTTAGCCTATTTTTCTAAAACTTTCAACTTAATTTTCATTAAAAAATAACTTTCTTAGTCTTTCTCAGTCTGACTTATTTCACTTAGCATAAGTCCCTTTTGGCTGATATGTTTTCACTTATATAGTTGGAATCTAAAAAAATAAAACAAATGAATAAACAAACTCAAAGTAGAATCAGACTTATAAATATGGAGAACAAACTGATGGTTGCCAGAGGGAAGGAAGTGGAAGGATGGGCAAAATGGGTGAAGAGGAGTGGGAGATACAGGCTTCTAATTATGGAATGAGTAAGTCATGGGAAGGAATAAAACACACAGCATAGGGAATACAGTCAATGGTATTATAATAGCATTGTATGGTGACAGATGGTAGCTCTACTTGTGGAGAACATAGCATAATATAAGGTATACAGAATTGAATCTCTATGTTGTATACCTGATACAAATGTAACATTGTATTTAAATATTATTTTTCTCCAAATTTTTATTTAAATTCCAGTTAGTTAACATACAGTGTAATATTAGTGTCATGTGTAGAATTTAGTGATTCATCACTTACATACAAACCCAGTGCTCATTACAAGTGCCCTCCTTAATACCTATCACCATTTAACCCATCCCTCTGCACACCTCCCTTCAGTAAGCATCAGTTTGTTCTCTATAGTTAAGAGTCCATTTCTTGGTTCTCCTTTTTGCCCCTGCTATATTAATTTGTTTTGTTTCTTAAATTCCACATATGAGTAAAATCATATGGTATGTGTCTTTTTCTGACTGACTTCTTTTGCTTAGCCTAATACTCTATAGCTTCATCCACATCATTGCAAATGGCAACATTTCATTCATTTTTTATGAATGAGTAATAATCCATTGTATATATGTACCACATCTTTATCCCTTCATTAGCCAATGGATATTTGGGGTGTTTCTATAATTTGGCTATTGCTGATACCTCTGCTATAAACATCGGGGTGCATGTATCCCTTCACATCAGTATTTTTGTATCCTTTGGGTAAATTCCTAGTAGTGCAGTTGCTGGATTGTAGGGTAGTTCTATTTTTAACTCTTTGAGGAACCTCCATTCTGTTTTTCACAGTGGCTGCATCAATTTACATTACCACCAATAGTGTAAGACGGTTCCTCTTTGTCTCCATCCATGTCAATACTTGTTGTTTCCTGAGTTGTTCATTTTAGCCCTTCTGACTGGTGTGAGGTGATACATCATTGCAGTTTTTGTTTGTATTTCCTTGATGATGAGTGATGATAGGTATCTTTTAATGTGTCGGTTAGCCATCTGTATGTCTTATTTGGAAAAATATCAATTCATGTCTTCTGCCCATTTCTTCACTGGATTATTTGTTTTTTGGGTGTTGAGTTTGATAAGCTCTTTATATATTTTGGATACTAGCCCTTTATTAGTTATGTCATTTGCAAATATTTTGACCCATTTTGTAGGTTGCCTGTTAGTTTTGTTGATTAGTTCCTTCTCTGTGCAGAAGTTTTTTATTTTGATTAAGTCCCAATAGTTTATTTTTGCTTTTGTTTCCCTTGCCTCAGGAGACATATCTAAATAGAAGTAGCTATTGCCGATGTCTAAGAGGTTACTGCCTGTATTCTCCTCAAGGATTTTGATGGTTTTAGATTTCACATTTAACCCATTTTGAATTTATTTTTATGTATGGTGTAAGAACATGGTCCGGTTTCATTCTTTTGCATATTGCTGTCCAGTTTTCCCAACACCATTTGTGGAAGAGATTGTCTTTTTCCATTGATATTCTTTCCTGCTTTGTCGAAGATGAATTGACCATATACTATGAATTGACCATATACTTGTGAGTTCATTTCTGTGTTCTCTGTTCTGTTCCATTGATCTGAGTGTGTGTTTTTGTGCCAGTACCATACTGTCTTGATGATTACAGCTTTGTAATATGAGTTGAAGTCTGGAATTGTGATGCCTCCAGCTTTTCTTTTTCAAGATTACTTTGGCTATTTCAGGGTCTTTTGTGGTTCCATACAAATTTTAGGATTGTTTGTTCTAGCTCTGTGAAAAATGCTGTTGGTATTTTGATAGGGATTGCATTAAATGTGTAGATTACTTTGGGTAATATAGACATTAAAATAACATTTGTTATTCTTCTGGGGCTTCTATAATATGAATGTTACTACTTTTGATGGAGTCACTGAATTTTCTAAATCTATTCTTGTGATCCATAATTCTTCTTTCTCTCTTTTGTTCAGCTTCATTATTTTCCGTTATTCTATCTTTTATATCACTTATTTGTTCCTCTGCTTTTTCATCCTTGTGGTCATTACATCCAGTCTGTTCAAATCTCAGTTATTGTATTTTTCATTTCTCACTGATTGTTTTTTAACTTTTATCTCTGTGGTAAGGGCCTCCCTGAAGTCATCCATTTTTTTCTCAATCCCAGTGAGTATTCTTATGATTATTTCTTTAAATTTTCCATCCAGCATATTACTAATATCTGTTTTGATTAGATCTTGGCTCTGACCTTTCATTGTTTTTTCCTTTGTGATGAATTACTATGCTCTGACATTTTAAGTCTCTGACTTCTTCTTCTGTTAGAAAAGCCTGTTAGGTTTCCTGCTCCTGAGAGTAATGGCTTTATGAAGAGGAGCTTATATAGTGTCCAGGGCCTGGTGCTTCAGGGAATGTCTCTGGTGTGTACTATGTGCCCTCTTTTGTGTTTTTTGGCTGCTGTATCCTTCAGGCCAATCGTCTGCAGAGGCTTCCCTTGCCTGCAGTGGGCAGTGTTTGGTCCTTGGCCAAAATGTGATGAGTTTTAAACTAGATGTGGTCTGATATGCGCTTGAAACTATATAACACTGTGTGTCAACTATACTCAAAAACATTTTTAAAAATCTCTCAGCACTCATTAAAAGTTTTTTAAAACATGTTTATTTTTGAGACAGAGAGAGACAGAGCATGAGCAGGGGAAGGGTAGGACAATCAACCGACTGAGCTACCCAGGTGCTTTTCTTTCAGCACTCATTTAATTAAGTAAATATTAAGGTGTGTGATTATAAATGCCACCTGAACTAAAGAGGTTGAGTGGCACCTGAGTGGCTCAGTGAGTTAGGTGACTGACTTTGGCTCAGGTCATGATCTCAGTCTGTGAGTTTGAGCCTCACATCAGGCTCTGTGCTGACAGCTCAGAGTCTGGAGCCTGCTTGAGATTCTGTGTCTCCCTCTCTCTCTGCCCCTCCCCGGCTCAGGTTCTGTCTCTCTCTCTCTCTCTCAAAATTAAATAAACATTTAAAAAGAAAAAGAGGTTGAGAACAAAACTGAATTGTGGCAAGCAGGTAACCTATTTTGGGATATGAGTACAAAAATCTATTAAGAGCCTGACTACCTAAATTATGGTTCATTCTGTGAATGAAGTAGCTTTGTTTGCACTGACATGGGAAAATGTGTATAGTATTTTAAGTTTTATTTTTAAAATATTTAATGTTTATTTATTTGGGGGGAGAGGGGTAGAGAGAGCAGGAGACAGAGGATCTGAAACAAGCTCTACGCTGACAGCAGAGAGCTGATGCGGGTCTCGAACTTATAAACCATGAGATCATGACCTTAGCTGAAATTGGACACCCAACCAACTGAGCCACCCAGTCACCCTGGCAGTATTTTAAGGTTTTTTTAAATATATATATTTTTTGAATAGACTCCATCATCCTGAACATACCTAGTTGAAGGGAAGCTCATGGAAAAAAACACATGGAAGGATTCCGTATCAATCTGGATATGCATGAGAGGTGCAGCTAAGGACCAGCATTAAGGCTGCTCTATAACATTTTTCCTTTTTTTTTTTTAAAGTAATCTCTACACCTGATGTAGGGCTTGAATTTACAATCCTAAGATCAAGAGTCACATGCTCTAATGACTGAGCCAACCAGGCACCCCTTTCCTTTTTTCTTTTATTAAAAATTTTTTAAAAATGTTTATTTATTTTTGAGAGAGAGACAGAGCATGAGTGGGGGAGGGGCAGAGGGAAAGACACAGAATCAGAAGCAGGCTCCAGGCTTAGAGCTGTCAGCACAGAGCCGGATGCAGGGATTGAACTCAAGGACCGTAAGATCATGACCCAAGCTGAAGTTGGATGCTTAACCAACTGAGCCACCCAGGCACCCCTCCTTTTTTCTTTTAAATAGAAATAATATTTATCAGAAAATATTCAACCAATTAACAGATGTATAAATACTCTTTCATGATATCATCCAAAGCCACTCCTATTCATGATTGGATCTGTATTTTTCTACAATGTCCCTTGCACAGGTACGCACACACAATTTTTATATGCATCTATTTTCAACTTGCTTTTTAAAAAAAATTTTTTAACTTAAAACATTGTATTGGTGGGGCCCCTGGGTGGCTCAGTTGGTTAAGCATCCAACTTCAGCTCAGGTCATGATCTCACGGTTCGTGGGTTCGAGCCCTGCATCGGGCTCTGNTTTTTAAAAAAATTTTTTTAACTTAAAACATTGTATTGGTGGGGCGCCTGGGTGGCTCAGTTGGTTAAGCATCCAACTTCAGCTCAGGTCATGATCTCACGGTTCGTGGGTTCGAGCCCTGCATCGGGCTCTGTGCTGACAGCTAGCTCAGAGCCTGGAGTCTGCTTTGGATTCTCTGTCTCCCTCTCTCTCTCTCTCTCTCTCTGACCCTCCCCTGTTCACACTGCCCCTCTCTCTCTCCCTCTCTCACACACACACACTCTCTCTCTCAGAAATAAACATTAAAAACAAAACAAAAAAACATTGTATTGGTGAGGATGTGGAGAAGAAGCAACCCTAGTGTACTGCTGGTGGGAATGTAAACTGGCACAGCCATTGTGGAAAACAGTATAGAAGTTCCCCCCAAAATTAAAAGTAGTAATACCATATGTTCCAGTAATTCCACCAGTGAGTATTTACCTGAAGCATGTGTATCCATTTTTTTCTTTTGGTACAGTTATATCTTACATTTTTGTTTACTTAGATCTTCTTTGAAAAACAATCTTTGAAATAATTTCACCAACACATATATCTTCCTTTGTCAGCTCTTTGCATTCTTCTTTCTTTGTATTTTGTTCCTATTGCATGTCCATAATTGAAAGGTGTCAAAACCATGTACTTTATCCCCTCCTTCTCCCCAAATAAATTCTTGTTTCTTCTATAACAGTTTTTTCCTTGCAAAGGAAAAGAAGGACACATTTGCTTTCTTGATATTTTTCAGACTGGGAGTCTTGGTATGAAATCAAGGAATTATCTCCAAAATGGTACATTGATGAAGAGGAAATATCCCAGGGGATGGTAATGGAAAGACTTACAGGTTATGACCTTGAATATTCCAGTTTCAGAGAAGCTTGGAAATACGAGGGTGAATTTGAGCAGCATCAACGAAATCAGGAGAGGCATTTCAGGCAAGTGACAACTCTTAAGGAAATCTCTGCTGTGAAAAGAGACAATAAATATAACAATTCTGAGAGAAGTGTTCTCTTGAAGTCAGTACTTTCAACACAAGAGAGAATTCCCACAGTAGAGCAAGTACATAAATTTGATATTTATGATAAAATGTTTCCCCCAACTTCCGTCGTAATTGAACATAAAAGATTACCTGTTGAGAAGGAATCTTTGATAGATAATGAATGTGAAGAATTCAACCAGAATACATACCTTAGTAAAGATATAGGAAGTCCTCCTGGGGAGAAACCTTATGAAAGTAGTGATTTTTCAAATCTCTTAAGTTTCCATTCATTACTTACTCAACATCAAACGACTCATTTTGGAAAATTACCACATGGATTCAATGAATGTGATGATGCCTTTAACTGTTACTCATTCTTTACTCAACCTCAGAGAATTCACAGTGGAGAGAAACCATACTCATGCAATGACTGTGGAAAAGCCTTTAGCCATGACTTCTTTCTCAGTGAACATCAAAGAACTCATATCGGAGAGAAACCCTATGAGTGTAAGGAATGTAACAAAGCTTTCAGACAGAGTGCACACCTTGCTCAACATCAGAGAATCCACACTGGAGAGAAACCCTTTGCATGCAATGAATGTGGGAAGGCCTTTAGCCGTTATGCCTTCCTTGTTGAACATCAGAGAATTCACACAGGGGAGAAACCATATGAATGTAAGGAATGTAACAAAGCCTTCAGACAGAGTGCACACCTCAATCAACATCAGAGAATTCACACTGGAGAGAAACCCTATGAATGTAACCAATGTGGAAAAGCCTTCAGCAGACGCATTGCCCTTACTCTGCATCAAAGGATTCATACAGGAGAGAAACCCTTTAAATGTAATGAATGTGGGAAGACTTTTGGCTATCGCTCACACCTTAATCAACATCAGAGAATTCATACAGGTGAAAAGCCCTATGAATGCATCAAATGTGGGAAGTTTTTTAGGACTGACTCGCAACTTAATCGACATCATAGAATACATACTGGAGAGAGACCTTTTGAATGCAGTAAATGTGGGAAAGCCTTCAGTGATGCTTTAGTTCTAATTCATCATAAGAGAAGTCATGCAGGAGAGAAACCTTATGAATGTAACAAATGTGGGAAGGCCTTCAGTTGTGGCTCATACCTTAATCAACATCAGAGAATTCATACTGGAGAGAAACCCTATGAATGTAATGAATGTGGGAAGGCTTTTCATCAGATTTTGTCCCTTAGGCTACACCAGAGAATTCATGTTGGAGACAAACCCTATAACTGCAGTGAGTGTGGGAATAATTTTAGCTGTGCCTCAGCTCTTAGACGACATCAGAAAATTCATATCAAAGAAACTCTCTGATTATAACAAGTATAAGGAAGAAAACATTTAGTCACCACTCAGTCCTTATGAAATAAATATCTGAATTAATTCTTTGGTTAATGATTCTATGAATGTAGTAAATATGGAAAAGCCTTCAGTTTATGAGCATCCATTATTTGAAATAGCCTGAATAGTAGACATCTGTTACTTTTGGATCTGTTCTATACCCCATTTGAAACTTACCTCACCCTCATTGTGTATCATTCTGATGAAACTATAATCAGGGGAAGCAGTGGATTGGTCATGGGCTGGCCACAATCTGGTTAATCAGGGGTTGGCAGATGACCTTATCTGGACCACTAGAACCCTGTAGTGGGGCATTGTTATGGATAGTTGAGAAGATCTTTTTTTCTTTTCCTGGAATTGCAAGCGTCAAGGATTTTTTTCAAGGTTAAAAACTCACCAGTAGCCTTTTTGCCACTATGTGAGGAAAGCCTTCCCAAGATCAGTCCAACATAGAGGAAAATCGAGATAAGAGAAATCTGATGACATTGTTTGATCTGAATTCAATCATGCCTGAAGTCTATACCACCTTTTACTTTTTCATTTTTGTGATACAATAAATTTCCTTTTTTTTGTTAAGTTAGTTTGAATTGGATTTTTGCCTCTTGGAATTATAGTACTGATTCATACACCCTATATTTGCTACATGTGAGAAAGCCTTAATCTTTTATATGGCATAATTATCCTGAGAAACCTTTTGCTAAAACAAGTATATAGAAGTTTAATATATAGCCTTCATAAAGCTGAGACAATTACTACATTTTATTTGTTGATAAAAGTTAGTTTTTAGACTGCTTCATAATGATGAATTTTTTAAAATTCACTCAGTAAAACTCCTTAACAGGCTTTCCCATAGGAATTAAAATCATTTGTGGCAATGACTCACCATAGGCCTTTAAAGAAAGAATGACAAGCTAAGAGAATAATGGATTTATTGGTTTCATGAATGGCTCTTCATCTTAAAGGAATATTTGATTTTCTGTTTACAGTATGGATTTAAATATACTGTATAATAGAATATAATAGAATTGTAAATGAGGTCTTCTTTTGTGAGTAGATTGTAATTTTTGGTTTAAGAAGTTTATGAACTTCTTTGGAACTAGAGATTCAGACAAAGACATTACTGTCTGGCAGACAGAAAGGATGGGACATTGTCAACTCATGGTGAAAGTAAAACAGCTGGAGCCTAAAATTTTAAGGGCATAAATTATTACCATTCTTCAGAGTAATAAAGAATATGAGGGTATGACAGTATATTCCTATTTTATCTGAGTGGATGTAGGGAAGTAAACTTTGTTAATATGGGAATGGGGCCACCTTGAACAGTTAGACCATTAGAATCTTGGACACTATCTGGACAGCATCTATAAAAACAACAGAACAAAGGAATTAGGAAAGAGTAGAGAACAAGGATTTATATATGTGCATGGAGTGAAACAATGCCTACTACTCTTAAAAGTACTTTATTAGTCAGTTTATTCTTATATCTAATACAAATCTGAAAATTTCCCAAATATTATGACAAATTGTCTTGAAACAACTTAAACTATAGATTTAAGTTTTAGTATTGCTTAATACTTAGTATTTAAGATTTAGTATTGCTTAATACTTCAAACCTTAAACAGAAAAAAAAAAGATTTTAAAATGCTGCCAAACATACTACATCTAGCCTAAAATGTCAATATCATATGCTAAGAATCCGTGTCATTTCTTTATTCTTATATTTTCTAGATGTATAGAAATACTTATTTTAATACTTTCTAAGAGTTGAGTAATAACTTATTTTGGAATGCTCCCCAAGGTTACAGTAAACTTGCCAGGCCTAAAGGAAAAAGAATAATGACTCAAACCAAAGAAGAGTTGAGTTATTCACTAATTGATTCTGATCTAAGTATGGCACCTGACTTCTTCCTCTAAGGTGACATAAAGCCAAGCCACTGATCGATTCTCTGTTTTTTCAATTAAACTTCACTTGTAATGTTGTAAAATCTTTTATACCTATGCCTTTAGCACAGGTGTTTGTACTTATAGCTGGTGTTTTACCTCACAATGAGGCATTAAATTTTATTTATCTGCAACTATACAACCCATTGTCTTATTGTGAGATAGTGACTTGATCTTTTAGCATTATTAAAAACTTATGCTTTATTAGTATCTTAAGAGTTATTAGGAACATCTAGAGATTTCTTGTCAAAGAGATGTTGGTTTGAATTTGTTCAGTTAATTCTCTTTAGAATGTGGACTAATTGATTTAGAATGTCAAAACCCTTTCCACTTGGTTATTGGATATGATCAATAGTGATGGAACTGTTGGATTCCTTTATGCTGAACATATATTTTCTGCCTTGTCAGTTATGCAATTTTTGCTTGTCATATTTAAATGTTTTTTCTTTTATTTACTCTTGATTAAGCAGGAGGGGTGTGTGTGTGTGTGTGTGTGTGTGTGTGTGTGTGTTATTGAAAAACTTTATATAAAGTACCTACTGTATGCCAGGCTTTGTTCTAATCTAGGCATTGGAGGTACAGTAGTGAACTGCATAGGCAAAAATCACTACCTTTTTATAGAGCTAATTTCTAGTGAGAAAGACCAATAAAATATATATATATGTATGTAGATATATATAAGAAAAAATATAATATGTAAAAGAAAATTCTAAGGAGAAGAAAATGAAGGAAGAGGTAGGGGACTGGAATTTTAGATTGTATGGCCAGGGAAGGAAGCCACCTTTGAAGTTGACTTTTGATTAAAGACCTGGGAAAGGTAAGAGATCTGTCTACCTACACTGCGTACACACACACACACACACACACACACACACACACACACAG